>NC_071087.1:106670997-106983497 GCF_027358695.1 Spea bombifrons | reverse complement strand
TTCGGACTAGTCAGGCAAGTTTATTAATTCCTCTAGATTATAGCATTGTTTGAGCTGAGCCTTCCTCACTTCATATTATTTTGTGATGCACTACATGCTTTGTCTTTTTTTAGTTAATAAATAATAATTGAAGATTTCCATCATCAGTAATGTTTCTCTGGAATTATGGATGTTCTGATGAACCAGTTAATATCCATTATGCATGATAAATTGCTGATTTGTTATGCAGCAATTTTATAACAAAGTATTTTTTTTAATAAAATGGGAAACCAGACAACATTCTCCTAGTCAGCTTAAAGCAAAGACATGTGCCTGGAAAATATTCCTTATTTTATAAATGTTTTCTTTTGCACTGTTATTCACTAATGTGGGAGGTTGCAAAAAAAGTTGCTGTTTCAGGTCTCTGAACCTTGGCATGTTTCTCCTGCTGGAAAGGTTCAGCGGGCCCTGTATAATGTATAGATCATTCAATCTCACTGATATTACTATGCTGATATTACAAGCTGCTATTGCACGTTACACTCACTGGGGTGGTTGACATGGTGAAGTCAAGTAGTTGAATCCACAACTCTCCTCCAAATTGGGATTTTAGTGAATAAACCCCTCAAGTAATGCAAACAAGATTTAGCAGGCAAACTTAATTATGTATTCTAAAGCGTGGGAAATTGTGATGATGTCCAATAGCAGAAAAAACTGAACCCCTAGCGGTCTGTACAAAAAAGAGAGCAAATTCCAGTATGTTTATCGGTAGTTGATGGAATGCTGATGCCACTGATAGCGGCCTTTCCCGGAAGAAAGGCATCAGAACAGAACATAGATCACAGCAGTAAACTAACTTACACCTCAATGAGCGTAAGAAAACACCAACGGTTTCTTTTCACACTGGAATAGAAAGCTCAGAAAAAGAAATCAATCTACAGGGCAATCGCCACTATTTTTTTTTATTACTAGTATCAGATTAAAAATACAATATCAATGCTAACCTTCATTACAGTATACAACACTGTATTGTATAACAAGTTAAACAAGTTGTTGTAAAAAGAGCGTATTGCCTTATTACCGTACTATTTATGTTTTGTATATGTAGCAGAAAATGGGCTATGAGGGACTGGTGTGCTCTGTGAAATAATACCAACCCAGTGTGTCCATAGTGTGATGACATTCATGGCGCCACAACACATGGCAGTAAGATTAAGAATTTTAAATACCGTATTTGCTCGATTATAAGACGAGGTTTTTTTCAGAGCAAATGCTCTGAAAAATACCCCTCGTCTTCTAATCGGGGTCATCTTCTAATCAGACCTCAAGTAGAGGTCTGATTAGGAGACTAAGATCCAGATCCACCGGTGCGGGGAACTCTGATCTCTGACAGCCGGGGAAAGTATACACGACGGACGCATACAAACCCCCGCTGCTAGCCACACCTCCTTCCGGCTGCAGCGGAAGGCGACGTCAACCCGCTGCCCCGGCTGGAAGCACCGGTAGGAGAGGGGAGAGAAGGGGGAGAGCGGGGGAAGGGGGGTGAGAGAGGGGGGGAGAGAGAGTGTGTGTGTTAGTTAGTTAAATGGGGGTATAGGGTGTGTGTGTGTGTGTGTGTGTTAGTTAGTTAGTTAAATGGGGGTATAGGGTGTGTGTGTGTGTTAAATGGGGGCATAGGGCATTTCTGGAGTGGCGTTAAGGGGGCATTTAATAGAGCACTCTGCCTCCTGAAATGCCTTATACCTCCCTATATGCCACTCTGCCCCATAATATGCCTTTTAACCCCCTAAATGGCAGAGTGGCATATAGGGGTATAAGGCATTTCTGGAGGCAGAGTGATCTATACAATGCCTCTTAACTCCCTTAATGCCACTCTGCCTCCTGAAATGCCTTATACCTCCCTATATGCCACTCTGCCCCATAATATGCATTTTAACCCCCTAAATGCCAGAATGGGATATAGGGGTATAAGGCATTTCTGGAGGCAGAGTGGCACATAGGGGGTCAAAAGGCATACCATGGGGCACAGTGGCATATAGAGGGTTAAAAGGCATATCATGGGCCACAGTGCCATATTGGAGTGGCAAGCCTGGGGGCAGATGTGCGTAACTGGGGGACAGGTTGGAAAATACAAGAAATAAAAACAAAAAAAAAATCTTTTTCTCAATCATAGCTTTTATTAAAAAAAATAGTTTACATGAATTAACATTTACTGGTAAAACTTTTTCCTTTGGGGTCGTCTTATATTCAGGCTTTTTCTTTTTTTCCTAAGTTAATATTCAGATTTTGGGGGGTCGTCTTATAATCAGGGTCGTCTTATAATCGAGCAAATACGGTATTATAAAATGCCCCAGCAAGTTTCTTTCTTAAATATGGTCTTTATGGTCTCACAAGCAAAGTTTAATATATATTTTTTTCTTTATAATGCATAGTTAAGTTGCACGATATGAACAAAAGTATGTGGAGACCCCTCCTAATTATTGAGGTTAGGTTATCTTTTATATAGCGCCAACAATTTATGCAGCACTTAATACAATACATATATTCAAGGGGTATGACAAGACTAGAATTCAAATACTAAGATAAACCGATACATTAGGTGTAGAGGGCCCTGCTCACAAGCTTACAATCTTGATGCCAAGCTTTTGCTCGAGGGGTTTAAAGCACACTACCACTGGACTCTGGAGCAGTTGAAATGTGTTATCTGGAGTGATGAATCATACTTCACTATATAGTCTGATGGATGAATCTGAGTTTGGTGGATGTCAGGAAAATGTTAACTAACAGAATGCACAGTGCCTATGCCTACTGTAAAGTTTGGTAAAGGAGGGAAATAGTAAAAAAGTTAGTTCCAGTGACCGGTAATGAATAGGCACTAATTCCCATCGATACACTCTAAAAACGTTCCCAGAAGAGTGGAGGCTATTATGGCCACAAATGAGGACCAGATCCATATGAATGCCCATGGTTTTGGAATGGGATCTCCAACAAGCTCAAATAGATGTGGTCAGGTGTCCTCATATTTATGATCATATAGTGTACCTCAATCCACAATCTCTACACCTCACAGTATACATAATGAGTATTGTTTCAATACTATGATCACAAATATAGCATGCAAGAGAGATCCCCCTTGACACACACCTAGGGATAGGAAGCACTCCCTGCTCACACTCCGGATAGGAAGTGACCAATGCACAAACAACTTTAAGAAGTGGATGAAATCTATTCCTTTAGTTTTTACCTTAATTACCCTGCTGTTTCACTGCCTCTAGTTACACCCTGGCCTACAGGAGTTTGACATGCCATTTGAAGATACTAAGTGTGGAAATTGGATGATTTGGATGTTTGAGCCCTGGGCAGCTTATTCTTTACCCCTGTGGTAAAGTTCACCCTGCATGACTGCCTACAATGGCCTCCTACATGTCTGCAGCTAAACAAAGTTTATAGGAATAAAACAAAATAAACCCCATTCTACAGTATTTAATGCTCCCAGAATAGTATTGGCCATGGAGCTTCCCCTTTTAAGAACCCGACACGTGCAAATTTATATACACAATTATGCATACTTGCAGGTTCAAGGGTCATTCACTAATTAACCCTTTGGAGTAGTATGCATGTAATGCAATGCAAAGCATAATATTATCCACTCTTTACTCCTGCCAAAAGGTTAAAAAAAAAAAAAAAAAGTGGACTTAAATGTGGAAAATAAAGCAGATCAAACGTGCACCATAAGATAAAACAGAGTTGTGAAGTGGCCCATCTAGCTCCTGAACACTGCCAAATCACACAAGTCTAGGGAAAGGGCAGGTTACCAAAACAATCTGTTTACTAATTGGGAACACATGAAATAATCAGAGTGACTTGTTGATCCGTTAAGTTACACATAAAGTCTAGCTACCTTGGGACATGAGAAAGGAACAAACTTATTTTTCTCTTTTGGTCAGCAGACTCTGTTTCCTAGTACCGGAGCAGCAAAACAACGGCAAGTCTTGTGCAATTTGCACAGCGATTCGTATTAGAGGCATTTGTCTCTATCAAAATATGCCTCCCATCTATCTTCCTCCCCGCTCGAGATCCTGTGTATGTTGTATGTGCAGAGAACAGCAAGCATAAAGATCATTGTGCTCCACAGAGATGGCACTTCTGTTTTCAATGAAAGAAGGCAAAGTCTGGAAGTCAGAAGGTGCCCTTGTTTTGTTCTGTTCAGGGGTACTTTATGCTAAGACCCAGGACATCTGAGTTTAAAATGTACTTGTGTCAGATGATTTCACAGGAATATGTTCCGACTGTTCTGTGTTTCTCCCGGAGCTATTTTGGCAGCTGTCCCTACAGGATCTTTTTTTTTTTCTTCAATTCTAGGCGTCAGCCCAAAAAGAATTCTGTCACTCTCAATGTCAGATGGATTTGTTCCTTGCAGTCCTTTTCCAAGTGTGCGACCTTAACGTGCAAATACGTTCTTATTAAGATCTCTTCACGGGATAGCAAATAAACCCAGGTGAACCTGTGAAATTGTAATAACATAGTAAAACAACTACAATTTAGTCTTTTGTGACTTGACGTTCCGCCAAAAACAGAAAAAATGCAAGACAAATATTTTGGCACAGACTCCCAATAGACAATGGGGTAACTTTAACCACTTCTAAAATGATGTTGAAATGAAAGCTGGGGCATTATTGTCTCCCTGTGTACATATAGGGACAGAACGGCCCCTAGAATTAAACCGTTTTTAAAAGAACCGTAATTAGCAAATACAACAGAACATAGTGTCCCCAACATCTGCTAGTTATTTTACTTATATGTCTTTTCAGTCCTTTTTAGCCGAAAAGATTGTTCCAATATGCATTGTTATTGGTGCTGGTTGTATCTGCAAAGTGTTGCATATTTTCTAGTTAAAACCAGTTGCTAATTTACTTGAATTATAGGGAATCTGCTTATTACGTTTTATATTATAACCCCTTATAGTTTAGATAAAAGTAACATGCCCTTATCCCATTTTCTTGTGGCTAACTCTTGTGTTCTAATGAACATAAAGTTAAACAGTGTTGTAAAAAAAGTTTAGAAATATTATATGGCAGTGCCATTATATGGCATCTATTGCATTATTATTCTGCACTTACAATCTATTTAACCAATATTCTGAGATTCCTACGTCGTTTTATGTGATCAAGTTCAAAAACATCACATTTTATAGCCAGAGTAGATAGTTCAACTTGTACTTTCCCATCTTTCAGATTGCACATATTTTTTTATAATTGGAGGAGGTTTGTCGAAAGTTGGTCAACGGCACAAAAGAAAGGGAATGGATAGCACAGGTGTCCACTGGCAGGGGAATTGGGGGATATGCCTCCCTCCCAAACCTTGCTTGTAACGGTAATATCCCTACATGGACATTTGAAGGTCACTGGTAAGCAATCAGAGAAAGTGCAAAGAAGAAATTAGGTAGTATCTGATGATAGTATCTTTGATAGATTCGGAAATTGTAAACAGGTTACCTGCTGCCTGTTACAAAGACAGGATCCATTGCTCGTATAACATCTCATTATTCTGTTACTTCCAAGTGGCAGTTGTAGCAGCTGTTCCACTTTAAGCCCTGACTTCGGTAAAAAGATCTTGCATGTATTTAGGTCACATTATGCTCACCTGTTTGATTTCAGATAAATCTGCCATGAAAAAAGGGACATTTACACCAGGCTAGAATGGGGGGTGCCAGCTGCCCACACACCCATCAGTAGCCAGATTATGTCTGCCATGGGGGATAAGATAAAAGTAGACATGGTGCTAGCAATTGAGATAAAAACTGTTTGTGTGGAAGCAGAAGGAAAGTAGGTGAAGGAAGAGGTGATTGAGCCTTCTTCTACCCAAATTAGTTTTACCTTCTACACTCTGTTCTAAATGAGCTGCAATATTTTACGTAGGGGTTCCTCCAGCAGAAGATGACCTTGTCCTACATTTAATGGCATACATTTGGAACTGTAGAGGATCCAAGAAAATTATCAGATTATCCTTTAAAAGCTATACTTTGATGATGCACAGCACCAGAGTCCTTTTCCTTTTCGTCTTTTGCATTGGGGTCAGGAATGTTAATTGAAGCACATTAAGGATACACCTGCTAACACCCAGTACTGATAACCTCAGCAGCTTGGGTAAGCATACCAAAACCCGGAGTTCATTGCAGGACAAACTGACCATCCTTGACTTCTTCTGCCAAACCAATGCATGTCATAAGAACTTAATGGCATATTAAAAAAAATAATGATTGCATTCTTCTCAAACACTATTAAAAAATGAGTATGTGAGAACACAAGAAAGGAGGTACTATTATTACATACATACAGTTCACAAATTCCTCAAATGGGAGTATCAGTGACACGAAGAATGTTCTGGGACTTGCATAGAGATTTCTTTTAATGTTTCTTTTCTTTCTGACAAATCATGTTAACAACAACCACCCATGATTTCATCAAGCTTGCTGAACCTTGGGCTTGCACAGAACACGATGTATGTTCTAGACGCTAATTAAAGCTTCCTTTCAATAAGTTAAACAAATAAGTAAATTGCAGCTAAACAGGCAAGCTTGGTTATTGGGAAAACGCTAAGCGACAGATGTGCCTCTCCTGACACTAAGTGTAGGATGTGTTACCCAGAAATACCTCTGACCTAGTTCGGTTACAATAAGATGATTTTGCAAATGTTGTAGAATGAGCGTTGGACAAAGAAACACCCCTGGTGTTGTTCTTTCATTCAGCACCACCAGTATATGCACAGTTGCTGCACTTTGCTTTGCCGGTCAAATCTGTTACTCAACAATTATACTTGGGGTTATGAAATGGGCAGAGAACTCAGTATCCAGCTGCTTGTAGCATATGGACATCATGTTCATTTGAAAAAAGTCAACATGATTAGAAAAATACGTTTTCCCAAACAGGAAACATTTTGATAGCTGGGAAGTTCTACGGACATTTTTATTGCTCATGTAGCTACAGTCACGTGCAGAACCATGCCTCCACGCCAGCATGACTGGACTTTTTTGATTTAGAAATGATTAGTGTAATGGGAAGAAAAGGGGAGATATTTTTTAAACCTCTATTTGCATCCTAAAGTGCCTGCTTGTCTTCTGGTGTTTTAGTGGTGACCTGCTTGCTGATGCATAAGGGTTTTCTTGACAAATAGCACCCATAGGCATTACCCCATTCCTCAGCCCCATGCTATTAGCTATGTAGGAGATGTTTTAAGATGCATATATTTTCTGGCATATGGTATTCTTACCGCTATTGATGTATCTACCTTTGGGGCATATCCCGGCGCGCCGTATATCTTAAAAGCACGGAGTACCTTTTAATAAGGTATATGGAGTCTGCTAAGCCAGCACAGTCTCTATAGCATAAATAGGCCGGTTGGGGAGATTAAAGCATCTCTTTTGTAATTGGACCATTGTGTGGTGGGACACTGGGGGGGGGCTGTTTTATACAAAGTCAACTGCTGCCCCACTGCACCTGCTGCTGTACTGATATGTCATTGCTTGACCACCAGTCAGCTCCAGCACTGGCTCAGCGAACGATCCAAGACCCCTATACACATGCACGGGAAGCTCTCATGTTAAATCTTTTTGCAGGTTGAATTAATGCATATGAAAATGTATACAAATATACTCATTGTTCAGGGGGCTCACTGAGGCACTGAAGTGTGCCTTTAACATGCGTGCACATGGTGCAACGTTATCTTACTTGCATGCATATGTCTTTGAGGTCTGCTGTGATACCACATTTATCGCAGGGTTGGTTCTACAAATGAAAAAGAAACCCATGACATATCAAAGATTACATGCGTAGCAGATCGTGGGAGGTAAAAACAAAAGGCAAAGGTTATTCTTTGTGAAATGCAGTTACCGTAAGCTCAGTAAAGTTCCTGCTTCTAGCACACATCAGAATTGTGTAAACTTAGTTCCCCTCTGCAGCACTAGAACATGCAGTTCCAAATTACAAGGGTTTAGCTTCCTGAAAAAATGTCAACTTTAGTGCCTGCCAGCTTTTCCAGTTTAAATCAAGTGACACGGCAGGAAATGTTGTGTATTCAAGCGATGAAGACTACAAAGTCAAAGCATTAATCTTGCAGAATCATGGCGAATAATTGAACGATTGTGGCTTCCGGAAATACGGCAAAATGTGTATGTGTGCGACAGTCTTCAGCGGCAGAGATTGTCAATGCCAATATTCGTTAATAAGACTCACCTTGTTGAGCATATGTACCTATATTATGTTACTAGAGTTGTTTTAACTGAAATCCGGTCTACATTGGGCTTTGCAGGAACAAATCTCCATCCATATGTCTAATCTTTAGAGTTTTACAAAGCCAGAGTCTTACCTTCCCAAGGGGCCAGGCAAAAGTACAATCTAGTTATTGTGAAGGTTAGCTCGACTTAACGAACAAACTGTGCATGATTGTCTTTATGAATATATGTATATGCCAAGTGAAACGTGCAGTAAAAGGCAAATATAAGCCGTGCTTTATATCGGAACAAAGGCTCATTTTAACGTGATATGTTTTGTGTGCAGAAGCCATAATGTACAAGAGGTGAAATCTTGTTTGCAGGGGTTCTGTCTCATTTTATTTAGAGAATGCAATTTCCTACGATATGTGTTCTATTCATATTTGGTTATGTTTAAGAGACTTATGGCATGGTTTTAGTTAACAGTTTATCTATTTATAAAACAACTATCTCTATATTCATGCTTAACCCTGTTTCTTTACAAGTCTTTACTCAACTCTAAATCACCCGCTGGCGTACTAGGTTGAGTGCCAAATTGCCATGCCGTTATGATTCCAAGAACTGACCGCATGGCAAACTGGCAACCAACATAGTACGCCAGTGGGTTAATATATGGTCCATGTAATCTGCAGCAAATCGGCTAGAGATTTTTTTTTTTTATTACTAAATATATGTTATCTACCGCTATTCATACCCCCTTTTAATCACAGATGATGCATTACTGTTACATGCATGACATTCAAAGGATGTAGAATTTGCTTTTGTGATTGTGTGTGATTGTATAGTCTGTATGGTTTGCTGTGAAGGTGTCTGTGTTTTTTATTCGGAAACTCAAAAAAAAAACAAACAGTTATGGCATCATCCATCTAAATTCAGACTATATATTAGATTTAATGATGCAATCCTTAACAGATTCATATGCCACGGCAACATTTATTCTTATTATTACTATAAAAATAGCGGTTTTATTGTTTCTTAGAGAGTCCTTCAGTTCGTACAAAATGTAAAAATAGCAATAGAATCCATATTTTATAACTCCAGGCCTCATTGCCACAGCTATGTTAACAGCTGTTATTATGAATGCTTGGCAAAAGGATGGAAATGTAGCAGCATCATTAGAAGTTAACTCCAGTACTGAAGCAATTATTGTAACTATTTAGTACGGGGAACACCACCATACAATAATTCAAAGACTGCTGCTTTGACTAGGTCAGGCCAGGGCTGACCAGTGCCCCAAGTGTTCCCCTGGTGTGAAGATTCTGGGCAACAACAGAACCGTTTCTAACATTATGTAACATAGGGGGTTCTATTATGGCTACAGAGGATTTTAGAGAAATAAATGTAGGCAACCTTTACACCCACACTGGATTTGTTATTACGCGTTTTCTATCTAGTCCTTTTTTGCATTTTCTGGGTATGTGGTAGTCTTCTACTAAGGATAATCAAGTTAAGGGACCAATGTTCAACTTTGATGTCCATCTCACACGTTCATGTCCATACTCTATTACCCACCAGATGATGATGGTAACAGCAGGATGTGATAAAAGTAAGGACCTATGCCAAACATGGAGACTGGGGTACCAGTTGCATCCCTTTTAGTAGCGCCACTCCTTCCTTTGAAGATGACCAAATCTGGGTAGAATCTTACAAGAATAGTCTGGTGTTTTTTTTTAAAGAATACTTAAAAAATATATTCTTACTCACTTGTGTTTTATTTTGGAGTAGACTATTCACAAAGAAAATGTGAAGTGATAGAATTTGTACTATGCGGGAACATATCCTGGATCCCAGCACTGCTATTTTTAATAGGCATCCTATGCATTGCATGCCCATTTGGAGCGGTCAGACATTTAATTGCAGAATACCACGCTAGTGCTTGTCCAGCATCATAGAGCGTTACCTCAATTATCACCGTGAACATAGTTGTACACTAAATTATAACAAGGGATAACTCCAACATGTTGATTGTAGATTATGATGATTTATATATAACATTGAAAATATCTCAGGTTTGCTGTATTCATCTATTTTTTGCCTTTACATTTCATTCCAAACAAGCATAGTAAACGAATACTCGCAATAGCTCATCAAGTATGTTTTGAAATAGCAGGCTGTAATGATGTTATATTTTAAGTATCTCAAAGTATCAGATGAACATATAAATATTTTACTAGGATCCTTGCACCAGTAAAAAATATCTTCAAAATGCAAGGTACTAAGGATATGGTAACCTCTACAGCTTATTAGTAAGACAGGGATCTTCAGAGTTGGGGTCAGGACCCAATAATGGGTTGCTGGATGCCGATCACTGAGTCATGCCAGGGCTCTCATTCCCTCGCTGTACAATAGACTTTAACACTGTAATAGCTATTTTTTATGCTAGACCCAACAGAAGTTACCAACCAAAGTCGGCTTTCAGGCAGAATAAGAAAAGCCAGCTGTGTCAATTATGGGCTATGTTAGGCGTGTGACAAAAAGTGTCTGATTAAATGAAAGCT
The DNA here is from genome assembly GCF_027358695.1 of Spea bombifrons. Lineage (NCBI taxonomy): Eukaryota > Metazoa > Chordata > Amphibia > Anura > Pelobatidae > Spea > Spea bombifrons. Next base: position 106,972,751 of record NC_071087.1, on the reverse strand, counting down.
CCAGGTCAGGTAATAATGTGTAAACTGATGCTAATTTGTTTTAACTTATGGTCAAGAAAAGTCAAAAGAAGCGTGATACATAAATACATGTCAGATTAGCCGCAGGGCTCTTTAAGTAACAGGTGTGCTGTATGATGAAAGGCTGCAGCCTCTGATGTATGTGACACAGAACTAGTACAAAAATGACATCACATTCATCAATGAGGGAATAACACACACTTTTTTCTGTTAGTTTGAGTTAGAGAAACATATACTTCCTTATTATATAGACTAAACCGACAGGCTTTATGCCTGTTTTTTGTGTAGGCCATTGAATTGCAAACCATGCATTTTTCACCTCCATTAGGACAAATCAAGTTTAAGACCGACTGTTGAATTGAGCCCAGTGTTTTCAAAAACCTACTCTACAATTCTAATAACTCTCTAATCTAGTGTTAAACTTTTTATGGACATTGTTTTGCATAGGTCAAGAATGTCCAAAAATTGTAGGTTGTTGAGTATCATCTTACATACAAACATAGAATTGGACGGCAGAAAAGAACCATTCTGCCAATCTAGTCTGCCCATTTTTTCCGGCTGTAAGGACTCAAACCCCAATCAGTCCTTGTTCCATAGTCAGGATAGCTTGATGTCTATCCCATGCATGTTTCAATTCCTTCACTTCTGCTGGGAAACATTTATCTATCTCATGTTCTCAGTAAAGAAAACTCCCTCACATTAAAGCTAAACCTCTCGCCCTCTAGTTTTAGACTATGACTACTTGTCCTAATAAGCTTCCTTCCTGTACTTTGTTTAATCCCTTAAAGCAGGGCTTGACAAATTTCTTTTGAATCTAGGAGCCAGCTAAAAAAGTTAGGAGCCAGGATTTTTTTTTAACCTAACTACCGTATTTGCTCGATTATAAGACGACCCCGATTATAAGACGACCCCCCAAAATCAAAATATTAATTTAGGAAAAAAACAAAAAGCCTGAATATAAGACTACCCTATAGGGAAAAAGTTTTACCAGTAAATATTAATTAATGTAAATTATTTTCATGTTTAATAAAAGCTATGATTGAGAAAAATATATTTTTTAAATTTCCTTTTATTTGCCAACCTGCCCCCCCCAGTTATGCCACTCTGCCCCCAGAAATGCTTTATACCCCCCTATTTGCCACTCTGCCCCATGATATGCCTTATACCCCTGTATGCCACTCTGGCATATAGGGGGTTAAAAGGCATATCATGGGGCTGAGTGGCATATAGGGGGGTATAAAGCATTTCTGGAGGTATACAGGCATATCATGGGGCTGAGTGGCATATAGGGGGTTAAAATGCATTTCTGGAGGTCCAGAAATGCATTTTAACCCCCTATATGCCACTCAGCCCCATGATATGCCTTTTAACCCAGCATGTACTGGCTGCCTTGGCTTGATAGGAGTGTGATTGCTGTTAGCAGTTTGATATATATATATATATATATCAAACTGCTAACAGCAATCACACTACTATCAAGCCAAGGCAGCCAGTACATGCTGGAACCTGGGGATGATAGCAGTGGGATTACAGCCTCCATATGCCATGCTACAACCCCCACCCCCCTTACACATCCATGCTATCACACACACACTCACACTCATTCACAAACATTTAAATACTCATTCATTCCCTTAATCACACACACTTCACACATACTCAAAAACCCTCCCCCACCCCCTCACCTGAACTGCAGATCTCCCACTCGCAGACTTCTGCAGGGGACCGGCTGTAGCAACTTCTCTGGCCCCGCCCTCAGAGGAGGGAGGGGGGAGATAGAGTTCTGTGAGGACGCTGCAAGCTTCCTGCCCTGCTTCTAACAGAAGAGACGCTGCTCGCGACCGGTAAGCAGCATGGCGCCAGCATTTTTTTGGGGTCTGATTAGAAGACGACCCCGATTATAAGACGAGGGGTATTTTTCAGAGCATTTGCTCTGGAAAAAACCTCGTCTTATAATCGAGCAAATACGGTAATTTTTATTTTCCATGACAAAAATAACAGATCTTAAATTTACACGTAAAAAAGACTAGAACCAAACGTCACAGGCATTTAAGTTATGCAGCTAATTTAATATATCCTTATGTGACACACCAAATGTTCTGGTGTGTTGGATGCCCTTGACCTAGGCGCCAGGGCAAAATTCTCAGTCACCATGGCAACCTCGCGCCTGGGATTTCTTTCCTCCAGTATATACATATTAAGATCCCTTAGTCTCTCCTGATAATCTTTATGCTGCAAGCCACTTACATTTTAAGCGGAACATTCTCCAATGTGTTAATATGCTTCTGGAGATAGGGCCTCATGAACTGTACGCAATACTCTTATTTATGGTCCATAGAGACGAATAGTAGGTTTGGTCACCATATCATTACTAACATCGTGATCAGTAACAGTCATTTGCATTCTGTAAGTATCGCAGTAACTGGAACCCTTGCCAGGCCGTCCCTAAAAGGAACTAGGTTGTCTACCTGGTGTGACCTTGATGAAAACCACTACTGCGTACTCTGTCAAAGTGCAAGAATATTCATCCATTTTGGATGGCAGCAAATGTAACTATACATTCCAAATGCTTTCAAAAATATTTTTAGCAAGGCCTTTATAAATGACATATGCTTATGATTCAGTTAGCACAAGTCACTTGTTACTGGCAGCTGCAAGAAGAGAACCTGCCACTGCAAAAGGTCACATTATCTCCTTGTGACTTTCCCTGTTCTCACTTGCTTAGATCCTCCTCCCTTTCAGACGTTACGCTATGTTCTGAATTTTATTGTCTCCATGTCATAGACAAAGGGTTTCTTTATCAGTTCTCAAAGCCAACTGCATAAAAAGCACACTCTGTGTACTAAATAAATATTCATGCAATGCCATGTAAGCAAAAAGTCACTTGAATTCGATATGTTCTGTTAAAATACCAGTTGTTTCACTAGGTATAATTCAGGTTATTTCTATTTCTTGGATAAGCCTCCCATTAATGTTCAGGGCATCTGTATGAAATACTCTGCGCAGTAGCCTGGCACCTTCTGTGTTAATGACACGTCAGGCTAGCGTGCATGTGTGCGCAAAATGGTGCCAGCACCGTGCAAACATGAACCCTGCATACAAAAACATACTAATAAATAGCAGATTGGCATAAGTATCATTGTGTGCATACATGTTTGGTGAAAGTGTTGGTGTGTGCGCGGTGCTAGCTGAGCACGCCTGTTTTCATGCCGAAGGAATCCGCTTTCATGACATGTGGCATGATGATTTCACACTCACGCTTATCCAGTGACTCAATACTAATTTTATTTTAACGGATGAATGCCAGCCATAGTACAGTATGTACACTTTGCCAGTCCTTCCTAACAACTTTATGTGATTCTACTCCTTTCTATTCTGTCTATTCTATTCTTTCTTTAGCATTTGTGCTGAGGCGACAGAGCACCCAACCTCTTAAGGGTCCCTCTTTAGGAGGGATAGTCTGACTTTGGGGCCCAAATCCCCCTGTACCCCTTTCCTCCCTCGATGTTTCTTCTATTTCACAGCATGATGGGCAAGTCAGAGACGATCACAGTTCTCCCCGACTGGCCTACGACCTCCATTGCCTGCAAAAGCAGGACAGTGGGCATTATCTGCAAATCTGCACTGTGACGCAAAACAGAATGGTTGGGAGGTAAATCTCAATTTCACGTCTAATAAGGATTGTTTTCATTTTCTCACCTGTTCCTTATTTTAATTCTGCAACATTAGCTAAATCTATAACATGCAAACACGGGGATGTCCTGCCCATTCTGCTTCACCTGAGGGTAGTTATAAAGCACAGCACGGCAGTTCCTAAGGCCTCTGAGTTCACTATTATGTAAGCTGTTTGTAAATTCATTATACTTCTCTCATGTTTTACAACTTTCCAGACCTTACGGTGGAGCAGACCTTGCAGAATGCATTAGCTGTATATTTTTACTGCTAATAAGAGTGCGGCAGAAAGAAAGTAGCAATTACATCACATTACTGGCCAGTTCCAGAAAAGTCCCAGGTACTCAGTTAGCCGTATCTGACTTTGCATAAGCATTGCTCTGAACTAAAAGAAACAAAACAATATGTTCGCTCTCACAGCTGGGTGGAGAACACATGAAATATGCAGGGTTTTCACTGAACAGCCTCCTTGTGTTATGTAGCAGCTAAGGAGGTCCTGTCTCCAAAACACTGATGGTGGCCATAGTCCACAAAACCTACTGGCAGTGCTGCTAGAAAAAGTTGCAGGACTGATGAACCCTTCTATTTTTGAGGGCCCCAACTAATTTTAGGTGTATATTATTATATTAGAGCAAAAGCTTTCTTTGGTAAGAACCCCTCTCCACACCCAACCACCAACCCCCCCCCAAAAAAAAAATTGCTTTTCCATGATAGATTTTGTGTTCTAGTAGGCGAGTTTGCAATATAGCGCTAAAATGTCATATCATGCGTACCTCCTATACGTCCCTCTGTCCCTTCTTCCTCACAGGTGTCCATGTTTGTACACCCAGAATGTATCACAGATTGTTCTACAGCAATAAAGATGTCTGGCTTGGCCCTCGTTTTCCACCCAGCTAAAGTTTGAGAAAGTATAGAGAAATTGCTTGTCTGAAGAAATGACACAAAATGAACATGTAGAAAACAAACTGTGTTTGTGCTAACTCACTATACCTTCATGCAAACAACATAAGCAAAGTCCATGTTTATAGCTCAGATGTTCCAACATAGAAAAACAAGCTGGGAAAAAAATCCAGTGCGTTTAGAAGCCTCAGTGGCTACACTGTGTTTTTAATCATTTCCCCAACTATTCTTCAACAACATAACTGTGATATGAATAAACAAAATTGTACTGGAAATATCACGCGCCGCTGCCCTTTTTATGTACAAAAACACTCGATTGTCAAGTGTTTCTTCAAATGATGCCTGACTTTACCACCTGCCCACTTGCTACTCGTTAACTAGTGATGAGAACACACTGCTTATGATACTGCGGACACATTCTCCCAGCAGTGTGCATCTCTACAAATGGAGCATGTATAATAAACGTGCAATATTTATGTTCTACACAAGGCTAAGGTCAAGGTATGACCAGTTGAGAAATAACTGGCTCAAAATGGACATGCAGGTCTGTTTAGATATAAAGTGGCCGAGTCGCTTTTAAAAAGACCCTGTATATATTTAGTTAATGAAATAAATAAATATAATGGCTGATACAGCAAGCCATTGAATCCCGTAAAGTGTGTGCAAGAAACATTTCCTGATGGTAAGCACATGATGTCAACACCTGGCATTACTCAACACCATGCAGTTCACAGAGAGAGCTCACAGGGTGCTTGTTCACCGCACTGTCCTTCAGTCCACTACAGTGACTCGCTTTCCTCGTGAGGTTTGAGTTAGCAGCTGAGGCTTAATCTTTTGGACATGAATGTGAAATGCTCAATTAATGATAAACCCACAGGCAACTTTAATTTTATTGACAAAATGTTCTGCACCATGATTTTATTTCCTTAATGCTCCTCTGATTTTTTAATTGGGGTAGTTTGTATGTGATGGCAATTCAAGTTGTAGATAAATAATGAAGAGAGGCTTCAAGAGTAACTACACTAGATTTACTTTAGAAAGTGTTCTTCAAGATGTATGTTTATCACAGTGCCCAAACACCCTTCTGACTAAGGGCTTTTTAAGAGTTACAGATCATGTGGATGCTTTAATTGGTTGATGAGGTGCATCTTCTCTTTAGTCCAATCTGTAGTTAGCCTTTTTTGGCTAAAAACATCCACTTACACTACATTATATAAGAGAGTTTTATGGCACAAGCAAGCCCAAATTTGTCATTAGGCATATGCCTAAATCTCCACATTTTTAGGGTGAAGTGACAGGAGGCAGGACTTTGCTGGTAGCCCACATTCCTGCATAAGCCCTGTCCATTTCACTTAGGGCAACCACATTGGCCATCAGTTACTCAGCCATACATCCCACATATTGAAATGTATATGTTAAGGAAAAAATGGCCTTAGTGGTCACCCCACTTTTACTCTCTGCCTTCTTTTGTATTATTCTCCTCCCTTTTTTATAACTTTCTTGATTAGAGTTTTTTGATTACAAGCCTCTTGGGTGGTGCGTTTTCTATGATCTAGCACTAAATAATAGGTTAATTCCTTAAAATGAGGTACTTTGCACAATTTCCGATTTAAATTCCAGTTTTCTTGTCTTTGATAACTCAAGACATATAATGAAATATTTTCATAAGAAAAGTTCAGTGACAAATAGTGACTGTTTCTGGCTGTAATAAATATAAGTCAACTATTAATCTCCATGGACAACAGCTGGCTCCCAACACAATGGGATTCCTCTTGAGTAAACCAGTTTCAAGGAATTACACTAGTGGCGAAACCCAAATGTCCAGGAACTCACAATACATCAAAGGGCTATCTCTCTACCAGGTGGGAACAATAAACAGGAGATACAATCTACAATCTCCTACAACAAAAGGATTACAGGAGACAATATCAACATTCAGAGACCCACCCTGAATTTGCCCTGAGAACCATCAACTTCACTGTGGGGGCAACCTAACTTCTTGGACAAGAGCGGTCTCTACAGGCAGCTGGTGCAGGTACAAGAGTGTGCCTTCCTAAGGATGAGTGGACACAAACTCAGAAGATGATTGGCTGGGACTGTTTGGGCATGGTGGCTATAAAGGTGTTGTGTGAGCAACAGAAAAGAGAGAGAACCAGAAAGAAGGAAAAGAGAGAACCAGAAAGAAAGAAGGAAGGATAACATTAAGGTGACAGGGACATCCCATCCTTACATGCACACATAGAGTCATTAGCATAGTGTAGTTAGAGTCATAGAGCCTTGTATTTCAGACGCTTCTCTATATACTCATATATATGTATTTGTTATGTTAATAAACCCATTGTTTTAAGCCACTGGTGTAAGTGGAGTTTCATACGACGAGGAATCTGTAGTAGTTAAAGGAAAGCCAGACGGGTGAAGGTTATATATCCCGGGATTCAAAGGGGCTTTTCTACACTGGCAATATGGGACAACTGGCAAGAATGAAGTAGTATGTGGCTCTTACCCGCACTGCCAGTTTTTCATTTCCATTACTGCAAAAGAGAGGCAACACAAGAACAGAGGTGTGTCTGTTCTATTTAAGTGACCTTCTTTGAGCATGTGAAATATTTTGAGTCATGTTAACATAAAGTTGGAGTGTACTGGGAGGCTTTGGAATTCGCTGTTCTTATACATACATATGTTAATGTGCGTGCTCTGTTTGGCTAGTTTCCCATTCACATTGCTCTGCAACACTATACTAGGTATCCAGACTTTCTGGAACCATATACATGGGAAAGTAACTACACCCTCCAGAACTATTTCATTTAGAGTGGGAACGTTTTTGTGCATTATGGTGTTTACTGGGAAAGAGGGAGTACACTTCTGCAGTCTGGACAGCAATAAAGTGCACAGTATGAGAAGAATGTAACAAATGTTAAAACAACATCTGTAATAATGTTTTGCATGTTAAGTTTTGCAACACTCTACTTCTGCAGGGTAAAAATTGTTTAATGCTTAATAACTAATTATGCATATTGTTTGCCCTCAAAAGAAGTCAAGATTATTTTATGGTTTAGTGGCTCTTCCAGGTGACAAGGTCCAATACAGCTGACATATCAGTAGCATGTAGTATGCAAATTGCATTTTTGAGGCCTGCATGAGCGTTACTCACCCCTATAACTAGCTACCCGGAGCCCCTCTTGGTGGGTGGAGGCGCTAATGTTGCGAGTAATCCCGCCAGCCTCACAGGACACAAGCTATTGTTGATGGGGAAGTAGGCTGGGAGTGGGGTGTGCCACAACGGTGCTCCTGCAACCCAGGGTTTCCCAGTGGTGACCCGGATTACCCACAGTCTCGTACCTGGACAGTTCCTAGGTACCCCCCCCATACTATTACAGAACAGGCCAGACTCAAACAAGATGCCTAATAGTACAGCTGAGGCTAAACTGCTGAGAAGGACTTGGTTTGGCTTGTAGTAAAGCTCCAGGGTCAAACTTTAGCTTAGTGATGTCTCCGTTTATCCATCTTTGTAATAGCTCAATCAGACCTGCCTGGTGGGAAAAAATATACCCTCAATGTGGGTAACAGCTGATTAATAAAGTGAATAATAGCAGCATAAATCTTTCAGTTAAAATACATTTTCATATATATATATATATATATATATATATATATATTTGTAAGTGATTTGGCTTGCATAGGTAAAATTAGCATGCAAAGGGATACCTTCCAGTTTATCAATGATAAAGGCACTTTAAAGGTTAAACAAAATGTCTTTTGATCCATACATTGGTCTATACATTTTTTATGTGTGCTGTACATATTTGCTGAGGGAGATATTTCTGTTAGGGATCATTATTTTGTTCAATTGAACCAATACGTTTTAGTAATTACAGGGCTTCCATGCTGATCTATAAACAGTTGGTTTTTAAGCCAATAAAATTCTCATTTAACAGCTTTGTTGAGGTCAAAATAATAGTGCATGTACCTGCTTCTCTTTCCCTCTCTTTCTGTTCTGTTTCCCTCTGATACGGTACTGAGTATTCCTGTTGCCTGGAAACAAGTGAGGGTAGAGTTTACTCTTTTAAATGCAGGGTGGGGTAAAAGGCCATTTTGATAGCCACAGGGTTGGCAGACAAATAGTCTTGCGTGAACAGTCTTAAAGGCTGGGCAGACGTGTGTCTTCTGTACTGTTTTTACCTGGGAGGCAGAAAGGGAATGAATGCCGTCAGCTGTATTGAGCTTGCTGTCTCCAAGGGTAAAGCATGCCCTGAATCCCTAACAGATCAGGGGTACGACAAGACCGCCACGTTTCCACAGGGAAATCTGTTGAGGCTTTGTCCATCTTGTTTATATAGGATACGACGACAACAAACAAGATGTATTGTTAGTTCGTAGGCATGGTTGTGCAGACATCGTTTTTCCTAGACAGAGTGCCTAAATACTTAAAGATCCTGTTTGGAACCAGATTTTTGTTGACTCTTCATCCAAAGTATTATAATTTATATCCCAAACACCTGCCAACTTCCAGGCAGGGTTCTCAGTTTATGGTGTATCCTTGGATCCAAAGCTGTTTTTTCAGAATCAGCATCCTGACAGTTGGATATTTTATACACTCATGTGATGTCTGTTGGAAAGTAAACATAACATAGCAAAATATTATAAGATGATATTTCACCTAGTATCCAGCAGTCTATTGACACTTAAATTACGAACCAATGTGTGTTCAGGTCTGATGCATGCTAAAAAAAATACGTGAATCTCCATCCCAGATCCCAGCGAAAACAGTGACATCTTTTAACTGCAAACATGGACATTCTATACAAAAAAGGGAATATGGTTGTCAACCAGGTAGTAATTGCAACTTGAGCAGAGACAGGAGCAGAGCAAGACCACAGGTCTTGATCCCAGAACCCACTTAAGATGTGCTGGACCCAAACGCAAACAATGAAGATGTTGTTTTTTATCTCATAGATTAGATAGAAACTCTGGTTCATGGACAGTGTTTCCTCATAAATTGACGCTGACACCAATATCTTTAGAATATGCAGTTCTTTATTGCTTATTTGTACTACTGGAATGGGGATACTCTATGGCACTGTTATGATTTGGATTGGATACTGCTAAGAAAATATTATACCCCAATATAACACATATTCATTAACTACCGGTACATATACATTCCTATGCATAGAATTATTATTTGATGGTAAAGTATTTTAAGAGACACAGCGATAATTTTTTACATTTACATATTAATGCAGGTATACATTCTGGAAAGCATGCATCGATGTGCTCTTAGTGTTATGTGAGCTGGACTCATGAGACTCACAGATGAACTAGGAGTCAGAACTATCTCCCTTATCTGTGCGTCCCACATTCTAATCTAATAACCTGTCATTAGTGTCTATAACTATGAGTCTCTTACTACCTTAGCCACAGTCTTATCAACCATCTATAAATTCCTCTCCACCCCAACTGACTCTCTTGCACTCTTACCACATACTCCTGTCTTATAGTCCATCTCTCTATGTCTCTTTACATGTCAGCTTCTTTTCTCTGCATCCACTAGTCAGAATTTGTACAAAACCGATAACATGCTACCCTACTAACATGTTGCCTGCATCCTCCTAGCTAATGGATATAGTAGGGCCAGGCTCAGTCTTTCCTATAACAAAAAAAACATTTTACATCCAATCGCTAGTTATTTGTGGGACCTTATTTTAAAGCTATGGTACTCTACAGTTCACAAGAACTCTGTACCTCTCCATCTACCGTTTCAAATATTAATTGCTGGGGGCTTATTTTAGTACTCATTATCCCAAACCGAAGCTTAAACCCCGAAATGGGGTTTATTTCAGCACAAATGCATCAATGATACACACCTCATCACGAGGTGGACCCAATTATCATAACTTGTACATTACAGTACATTTTACTTATAGAGCACCAGCACAATCCATAGTGTTATGGGAAGAGTGAAAATTAACAATATAGCAAAATACTCAATACATTTACAGCTGTGCTCAAAAACATTAAAGCATCAAGAGAAATAAGCCGTGTGATATGAGTCATGAACACATTCAGAAGATGACTGGCATTATCACATATTGATTGATTCATCCTTCCTGATCCTGTTATAATTCGTACTGTAAATTATTTTACAAGCAGGCGATATATAGCACATGAGTCATATGCTACTGAGCTGTCTGTGCCACTAATTCTGGGCATTGTATTTAAAGGCAGTTGTTTTGGGGGGCAAGATTATTGGGGTATCACAAACAGGAAAAGCTTTATGATCTTTGTAATACCAGTCCACCCATATTATCTTTAAAAGCTTGGTAAAATCCAGGATTAAGGAACAATTCCAATCAGAACTCATTATAACAGGCGGTTTACCTGGATAATTACCCCGAAAGGGATAGTTATCTGTTAATCCGTCACAAAACCTGAAAATGTCTCTTGATGAGGCAATTGCCGAGAATGCCATTCCTTTAACTAAAAAGTTCAGAGGCAGCATTGGGTTTGAAACAGGCAAAAGTGTTTATGACACAATAACAAACATTTGTAACCGCACAACACCATCTAGTCAGGACGTCAGCTCTGACCCACCATGCCTTGAATGGCAAGCTTATTTTACAACAAACATATGAGTGAGCAGGTGGCTGCTCTTAGACATACCTGTTCACTTGTCATTGTTGGTAAAACAAGTTCCAAAGCACAGCAGTGATGACCAGGGACCCCCAGGGACATCACTTCTACATATTGAATAACTTTCTGGGGTGGTTGTTACTGCACCCCCCAGGTCCAAATTCGCTGGTTGTCTATCCCATATCTAACCCATGTACAGTAACAAAAAAACAGGTTAACTGCATTCTCAGATAGAAAGCACCAGATGTGTTCTGCACACACCCTGAATCAAGAGAATAGCTAAATCAAACTGGAGTCTGGTACAACAAGCAGCCATCCAGAGAGGATTCAATTTACATTGTTTTCTCTCTACGCACAATAGCTAATTAAAGAGAATTTTAGGGACGGAGGGTATTGTTGGCATGTCTGGCCCTCAAAGGGTTAATAACAAGTACACATCGACAGCTTGCTGAGCTGACTGATACCAAGTGGAGAACAGAACATAATGTACAGTCTATCATCCTTTTTTTTTTGTCACGTACATGTTCGTACACTGTAACCGTTCCACAGGAGACTTTGTTCATTTCCATTCGGCCTCCGTGGCACAGTTTTTACTGCATTAAACCACACTGAAACAGTATCTCATTTATTGCACAGACTGGAACACACTGACTCGACCGTAACACAGCTTATCCTTCTGCATGCGTGGTCTGATGATGCTCTAATTAAAGTTAATTATCATTAACAAACGCTGGAAAAACACTGTGTATAACGAGCGGAACAATGATACACAGAGCAGATATTAAGAGAAAGCAGGTTCTGAAAGGATCCTCAAAGAGCTGTAATTTATCATGGTTCTTTTCCGACAAAAACAAGTTAAAGCATCTTCTTAATTACCGTACTTGATGATGCAGATATGGGAGCAATACACTGGTTGCAAAAATGTGTAAAAGTGGGGTATCACGGAAACAAAGCAGCTGTACTTAATGCATCTGCTGGGGTAACATTAATGATTGCAAATCCAACAATTCAGGGGAGAATATCAAATATGTGCAATACACCACTGCTATAGGTCAGACGTGGCCTATAAATGTTATTATATTATGGCCTATATCTCGACCATAAGTTGATTGCATTTTATTGAACATATGAGCAACAGCACTGAAATATCACAGGCTACAGGCCAGCGGCAATACCTGCTGTGTTGCTGGCTGATCCCTAATTATTTAATTTATTTATTTATTTATTTATTTATTTAATTATTTAATTATTTAATTAACGACATGGTATAAAGTTCACATAGCAGGTCACATTAATGACCTAACCATCGGATTACTGTTACTTAAAGTAGCCAGGAGAGCTGGAACATCATGATCGAGGAATATTTTGCCCATCTGTTGAGGCGGTAGTTTGGTGCGGTGACTGCACCACTTTTACCAGTTTGCACTTGTTGATTCCGGTATCCCTAAACGTGGAGCTTGGGAATCTGATGTGTTGCTGATAACGTTGTAATTGAATTCCCTCCTGTAGTTTTATGGGAGCTGTGTATGATATAACCTTAAATAACATCTGAGTGTCTGGATTTGGCAGGCAGTGCTGGACGAAGCCCTAGCAGATGCTGAGTGCACGATTCTTGTCTCTCAAAACTGCCAAGGGTTCAAGTAATCTGAATTATGCCACAAAGCCTGCCAGAACATTTCACACCTTTTACCTTAGTGAAGACATGAAGCAATTCAATTTTGTCAGTATGCAGCATTGCAATTTTTAATTATTCATCAAGAAAATACCAACAATTCTGTACAAATGGCATGGATAATATATACATAATTGGTAAAAAAAAAAAAAAGTAAGCCTTGTAGAGAAAGTCGTTAGTATAGGGTAGGGGCATCTGGCCATCCCTTCCATTGCACTTTGGCATTGGCACCTTGAATAAAGAAATTTAATGGGATGGATGTAACTAATCTCTCTGGATTATCTGGATACTACTTGCTAGACTCAGTTTGGTGCATTGACCAATAAGAAAGGAAAGATGTCTAGGGACCCAAAAATGTATTCATTAATACACAATATATGAATTAGTAATATGATAAATATTATAAATATAATATTATACATATAATAAACATCATCGTTTGCAAATGAGCTCCTGATTGATGTGTATTATGACACTCATTAGTGGGAAAAACATACTGCCCCCAAGTTGCAGTGAGTTTCCCATGAATTAAAGTCATCGTAAACCATAAAGTTTTATTTTGCCTTGTAAGTAGAGCTAAAATGTATTCTTAGGATATTAAGTACCTCAAGATAACCTGTTTATCCTTAGGCTATTCCTAGGAACTCTCTGCCCTTAGTATATAAACCCCCTTGTCGGTCTACATACATGGAAAATTGAGGGTGGAGGAGATAACCCAGCTCTCTCAGTACAATTGCAGAAACCACAAGAGAGAAAGTAAAGAATGATGTGTAACATATGTGCCTGTCCGCCCCCGGAATAGTGGTCCCTGGACACATATCTCCATTTACCCAGTGAAGAAAGGCACATAAGGGGGAGGCAGAGGACACTGGACCCCTTGACCACCTAGTAACTCCACTGATCAAGTTAAACATCCAGCTCTATTTATAATCTACAGAATAAATAGCATTTCTCGTTTAATCTGCATCTTAATCAATAGGCGATGTTGCATTGAGGTTAATGTGGAGTTGAGAGGTAATAGCATGTGGAGGGAACTCGCTGGGTGGGGGTTATAATTGGAGGATTCACTCTAGGTGGGATATCATTTTGTGGATTATGTTAGGTTTGGGATTTGAAATCCCAGTGCTCTGTAGGACTGTTATTTTGTGGTTGGTATTAGCAGCATCGGTCTACCCTAAAATGAAAAAGCTCAAATCATAGTTTAAAGTTGGCTGCAGTCATATTTATTGGCAGTTAAGATTATAGTTCAGTGAATACGACATAGTTAGAAAAAATAAACAATAAATCTTGAAGTGGTAAATATGTACAACTATCAGCTGTTCAGCTTTACAGTTTTTCGGGTAAAATCCTGACTCCACAGTGAACTTGGTTAATCTCCACTATCTTATATTTGAAATTACAGCAATAATTAATAAAAAAAAATGCTAACTAAAAAAGTTCAGGGCCATCTTAAATGTCAACCCTACATTGTGGCCCTCCTTGTGTCCTTCTCAATCCTGGGGGCCCTAACACCTGCAGGTAATGCAAGTCGCACGCAATTCCTAGGGCTCTCAAGGCTTCTTTTTGCATTAATTAGTGAGCTAATTACATATCCTGATAAGGACCTCCATAATTATCTATTTTGAGGCATGGAATTTGGTATGTTGTGTAGATTTGTGTATTGTTGGGTTAACACATGCACTTTGGGGCACAGCCATTTAGATGAAAAACATGCCACATGCATTCAAAAGTGAGGACCCCAGCATTTTGGGTAATACCGCTGAACACATCCATCCCCTACACCTATCCTGACACGTCCAAAATGCTGTGCTTCTGTGACTGTGCACCACAACTCCTGTGATGCTCGAGCTGAGAAGCACTGGTGTAGAGAACAGCAGAGAGATAATTGCGTTTTGACACTGCGCTGTATTGCATATGGTGACACATCCTAATTATGAAGCAGGCTGGAGTGTATGTGGGTGAAGTGGCAGGCTCTTCGCTCCGCAGACTGTCTGATACATACACATATCTGCAAAGGTCAAGTATTGTTAATATACGGACAGTACTCTTCTGCTGACAAGTGTCATCGCGCCGGTCTCTTCTACTTATGAATAGGTTTGTGAAGTGCTAGCACTCACCATTGTAGTTTACACGTGCATTAGTATAGTTTACTCCATACACAAGTGTTACGTTCACTTCACAAGGGGTTGTGGGTAGCAGATTGGCACCTATTCACTTGGCAAAGTTAATCACCAGAGATCAATAGGTTATCTGCTAGATTAAACATTTAATTTCCATTTTAATTTCTAAATCAAATAATTAAAGTTTGTTGTATTTTCCAATACCTCCTACACATAACACTTATGTGGGTTTGTTGTCGATAGCTTCCGGTTCCAGGGGCAGGCAATCTGGAGGTTGTGAACTACATTTCCCTTGATGCTTTGCCAGCATTATGACTGTAAGAGCATTATGGGAGATGTAGTCCACAACATCAGGAGAGCCGAAGATTGCCTACCCCTGGGTTCACCTATGTGTTGCAGGGGGCTACTATGTTCCACTAGCCTGGGCAATCTACCTCTTCGAGGAGGACTTCTAAAAGGGTTTACAGGGAGAAGAGATCCCATGGCTGTGTTAAAAGGCTGGTGGAACCCCGTACAACAAGACACAATAAACCATAGTTCGAATAATCTCGTTACTTGTTATTTATTCAGAGCTTTTGGCTCTTATCCATTTCATTTTATATTTAGACTATGGCTGCTTTCCAGAAATGTAAGCAACGTAACAGTGCGTAAGGTTTTAATGCCATACTTATAAGCAAAGCTCCTCCTATGTTTGAGCTTTGTCATGTCTTAACAGCTCAGTGTGGAAACAGACACATACCAAACATAAAAATAGCAGAGAAAACGGCTAGACGGTGAACTTTTGCAAGACAGACCACCTTGCTTCCAACACTCAGCCTGTAATGTTCTGTCGCTTTGCTTTTCCACCAGCCAAAACGTTTTCTAAATATCTACGGAAATGTTTTCCCCTGGGCTCCTGTAGGACTAAGTTTAGCAGGCAAATGAGACGGTTCTTTGATCTATTACCAGACAGTCAACACCCTTTTGACTCAAAATAAGAAAAAAGAATATGCTGAAACTGTATTTTTGGGCAGGGATTATAACTCTAGGAAGAACAAAATCACACAAGGGCTGCGTCTAAGTCCTGATTAATATTGTGTTGTATTTAACCATTTCACGTGTGTTTGGCACGCGGCGGTGTGATTTATAACGCCAAGCATAATGCAGGTACTGAAAGGTAAGAAAAGGAAAGTGACATTTGTGGTATGGGGAAAAAATAAAAGCCAGAAGATAGATGGGTAGCTGAAGAAGGACGCAATGTCAGGAATGTTGTATTTAAAATTTCCAGACAGCTACACGTAGACTAGATTTGTCCTGCAGTGTTGGTAACCCTTTAGTCGTCTATCATAATCAGAGATGGGCAGGCAACATGCAGCCCAGGGACATGCCCATCCAAAAGGCCTAGTAAATAAGCTAGCCCAAAATCTAGACAGCCCTTCGCAGGACACACTAAGGTCACTAATACTGATTGCAAAGCCATGATAGCTCAGAGAGGTAACAGTAAGGATTGAAATACTATGAGAGGGACCTGGTTGCCTTTTATTCTAGATATATATGGCCATGTATGTAAGACAGAAGCTGGTGGTGGCCCTTTCTTCTAACCACAGAAGCTGATAAGCAAAGGGTTTTAATATTAGCTTCACCTGCCAGGAGTGTTAAAAATCCAAACAATAAACTGAAGATGCAATGTATTTTTCTTAACTATTCAATGTGAATGAAATGGCGCACGTCCAATAGAGATACAACGTGCACTTAATCCTGAATCATAATTGGAAAATATTGCTCTACAAAAATAACGATGAGGGGAGGTATCCGCGGGAGAAAGTGGAAATACAATGTGCGGTTATTTTTATCGCTTGACAATTGGGGAGTTTCCCTGATAAACAGCGAGAGTTGGTCATTGAGTGTAACAGCGTCTGTATTATTCCTGGCTGCTTGACAGACGATCCTTGAGTGTCTCATAACACCGTGACTCATACTAGGTTTCCCTGTATCCACTGCTGGTTTTACAGAAACTAGGAGGGGACGAGAACGGTCTGACTGGTTTCATTAAATCTTGACCTCCCCATGTCACCTAGAAGAGAAAAAAAAAGTACATTTAGGTGTGTGCCTACTTTGTGAGCATCTTTAAGTTTGTTTTAAAGTGGCATTAGCTCAAGTGAGGTCCCTGAAGAGAAAGACTATGAGATGTCTTCCCAGAAAGCTGTCATTTGTCACCTGGTTGGTCTGATTATGAGCTGTACGGAAATACTCATCCGGCTTTTGTGACTAGATGTAAAAGTACATATGTCCTTGGAGATGCCAGAGCAAAGCAAGTAGTCACATAATCATAGCGATCTATTTAACCCATTTAGGACTAGAAGGGATGAAAGTGAAATCAAGCTTTTGGCATAACACAATGAAAATCCTAAAAACAAACATGTTAGCTATGTCATGGTATAAAATATACACTGCAATTCATTTTCCTAGGAAACCAGTCGGCCAAGGCTAACCCCTAAATTATAGTCAAAAAACTGCAGAGACAAAGATGGTTTTACCAAGTAATATTTTGCAACCCCCACTGGAGTTGAAAGAGTTAGAGACACCCTAGTCTCCCAGGTAGCCTCCTAAACAAAAAAATGCATACTAAAGTACTTTGTCAGCATGTTAATATGCATTCTGTAAACCTGGAAACAATTTGTAAGGCTGCAGCCTCAGAGCTGCAGCAGAATGTCTCCTCAGTGTTCAGAAGGTCTCCTCACTGATTGGGTGCTTGAAGCAGCTAATCAGTGGCAAGAATGTGTTCCCATTCCATTTAATTTGAGTGCTTTCCACAGATGAGCTTGGGGTATCATTAGACCCTTGCTCTCCCCTGGAGCATTTGCTGAGTCAGTGCTAGAGCTAACTGCTGTTAAGTATATCAATTGTCATAGCTGGGAAAAGGGGCGAATTCAAATGGGGGGGATGCTGCATAATATTTTTAAATGTCAATATACAGTATGTATTGTATTTGTTATTGTGTATTGCCCTTCTTGTGTATTATTAATGAAGGTTTCTTAAAGGGAGTATTAAATAAGCAACATTAACTTTGCACTGGAAGCAGCTTATCCTGGGTCATTCAGAATGTAGGGAAATCTGATTAATGTAGCGTGTATATGCTGCTACATACAATAAAACATACATTATCGCTAATGGCCAAGCCATCCTAGACCAGGATATATGATTGTGAAAATTCACTGCTTGGGCCTGAAATCCCTCGGTCCTTCCAGGGTGTCCTCTCTTTTGGAGCTCAGAGTAGCCGGTGTGTATGAATATATCACAATCTGCCATACATAAAACTCACAGTGGTGCGTGTTTAAACGGCAACAAATGTGTCTATTACATGGTTTGACGTAGATAATAGGTTGGCCTTGCTCTGAATTACATAATTGATTGCATAATTGCTATAAATAGCTTATAACGTGACCTCACCTGGTCATACCTGTTTAAAAATAAAGAATCCCTTTCTGCCTATTAGAAAAGTAGGAAAGTGAGCTGCATGTCCATCGCTACCATAGGCAAAACTATAAAAAAAATTACCAAGCTGAGCTTTGGTTGTAGCAACTGGCAGGTGACAGTGCTGTGGAGTAGGGGTTTTTGCCTTGACAGTTTACAAAGTCAAGGTGCAAACATGGAAAAGAAAAAATGTCGGTGCGCTAAGCTAGTCACAGGCTCAAATAATACAAATGTGTAATACGAGGCCTACCAAACAGGTGTAAGCATGCTGCAAAAACAGTGTATTGGCTGTACAATGTATACAAAAAACAAAAACTGTCTGCGCTTCTTACCCTAATAAAGTTGGCAACAAATATATAAACATAATATAAATGAGAGGTTTTGGTTATATGAATTGGCCAAAGCATAATTAAGCTCACCCGCCACGTCAAGGCACACTCTCAATAGGGTGAGAACCTACTCTCACCTCCTACATAGTGGGCACACAAAGCAGTTTATACTGCTACCAAAACCTTATTAATGTGTTGGGGGGGTGCAATTAAACCTCCTCCCCATTAACCCCTGGACAGCAAGCTGCAACCAGACTGATGAGGAGCCAACAACCTCAAATATGTGCAAACAGGGAAAAGAAAAAATGTCGGTGCGCTAAGCTAGTCACAGGCTCAAATAATACAAATGTGCAAACATGGCTACACCTCCCACGTCACAGTATGTATTGGTGAGAGATGTGATTCGTTTCCATTTTATACTGCGGTGTGTCTAGGGGTCCCCGACCTCTGGGAGCCGCTGGTGCGCTAATGGATAAAGGGCCAGCGCAATGCCACCACATGACTCTGCATTAAAAGGGTGGTAGAGGATTTATGCCTAGGGGCCCCTGAGAGTGTTAACCCAGCACTGACCATATAATTCTACCAGTGTCAATATCCTAGGTTTTACTGTTGCAAGATTAACCCTTGGGAAAAATTACTCAGCCTCTGTCTGAGCACCAAAACCCTTAGAGGCCATAATGCATTTAGAGCTGTTATGACCGCACTTGTATTATTGTAAAGGCTTTGTTTATTAATAGTTTTATTTAAGCGTGGAAAAGGTTTCAAGAGACACATTGAAGTTACATAAAACCATGTTCTTATTCTGTAATACCATGAACTTGAACTGTCTGTCTGAACCTAGTCTTAGTGGCCTGATCTCGTCTCCTTCATTGATGTTTCATAACGCATGCTCTAGTATGTTGCACAACTAAACTAGACAGGGACGGTTTCCTTGAGACGGCCAGACTGGGTGAATGACTGCTCACTGCTTAAATGCCAGCACAGATAACCAGATATGTGTAACTACATTAATATGGCCATGAAAGAATACTGTTTGTTTTATAAAGGAATTTGATACCCCTGTGCAAAATGGGCTTCAATGAATATTAAACATAAATCTAAAATATTTGGGAACTAGACTGTGCCTATTACTCCACTTTAATATACACTTTCTCAAAGGGTTTTCTAATAATCAATTAGCCTTTAAAACTTAAATTTGGATTAGCAAACCTAAGGGGGGGCAGAAGGGGCAATGCCACTCATCGGGGGGGTACCCAGTGGCCTGACGGCTGCCTAACACAGGCCCGCCGCTTACTGCTATGGAGCTCGCACACTGTCTGAACGGCCCCAGTGATGCTCTGCCGGACCAGTGAAATCTGCAAGAGAGGTAAGTGGGTGCAGGAGAGTGAGTTAATACTGTTTTGGGAGCATAGGTGATATAAACACACTGTTTAGGGGGGCAGAGGTGGCATACACAGGTTGCTAAAGGGGTAGAGGTGGCAAAGGCAGGTTGTTTCAGAGGAAGAGCTCGCATAGGCAGGCTGTTTTAGGGGCAGAGTTGGCACAGGCAGGCTGTTAAGGGGCAGAGGTGGCACAAGCAGGCTGTTTCAGGGGCAGCGGTGGCACAGGCAGGCTGTTTTAGAGGCAGCAGTGGCAGAGGCAGGCTGCTAAAGGGACAGAGGTAGCACAGACAGGCGGCTAATGGAACAAAGGTGGGACATGCAGGCTACTGAAGGGGCAGCAGTGGCACAGACAGGCTGTTTATATACAGTTGACATACAGTTTACAAATTTGTGAGATAAATATTCTTGGCAACATTCATTTTTTGTGGGAGGGGGGGTGCCACATACAGGATCCGCCCCAGGTGTCAAATACTCGAAGTATTCCCCTGACTGGAGCAAGGGTTATGTAGCTGCAACTAACTAAGACCGGTTCAACTAGCGGGGCAACTTTTCCCAGAAGAAGGAAAAAGCTGCAAGTTCCAGGTGCACTGTAAAGGATGTAGCATGAATTTCAGTTTGAGTTTCTCATCGATACTTCAAAGACTCTGCCTTTTCCTTAAATGTTTCCCAGAGGATGTCGTCAGTACGGCTTGAAGGCATGGGAATTTTTCACTGCTAAAAAATGTTGCCAAATTTTGAACAAGGAGCACTTAGCAGTTTTGGTTGATCGATGTGAAATGACTAATACGTTTGATCATTATTATCTTCTACTGAGAAATAAAAAATCTGTGTGCTAGTAACATTATGAGAGCACAGAAATGAGGAACAGGGGACGGTATAAAACAAATTGTAGAGATAATGCAGAATAATCACTGCAGAAAGTAATATCGTGTTCTGATACAAGAGAACAAAAGCCTTTCTTGACATGTCATTATAGTAAGTACACAGTATGCATACACATAATCATGATGATCTGACAGCATTAGGAAAATATTGAGACTTTCGGAAGACAATAATGCTTATTTTATAGTGATTCCTTTTTCATAACATTTTCACAGGGAGTCGTTTCTTTCACATCTGAGAAAAGCAGCATTCAAAAAAAAAAAGATAATTATGATTTTCCTTTCTTTCAAATATAGTTACTTTGGGTGATTCTTTATTGGCTGGGTAGGCGCTGCTATTAATCCAACCTACTGGAGACCCACATAGTCCTTGAAACGGATTAATGGCAATTGCCGCAATCTGCAGCCCTCTTCAATATAATTCAATTACTATAAACACAGTTTGCTTCAAAAATGTACGTTTAAATACTGTGCTAAATGTACATTATTCTTCTTGATGCCGCGACAACAAAATGTTTTATCACAGCAAGAGTTCTGAATATTTAATGTACTATACAACCTACTCGTGGTCAGGGGGGCCAAAGTTGATACGGGGGCATTTATGTGAACCTTTTGGCAGGAGAGGATAAGACTGTTGAGGACATGCAATTTTATTTTGTCCTTTCAACTTGTATACCCTGTTCCTTGGGTGGTAAAACTGGATTCTTGTGTCGGTGGGGGGGAATAAGTAAAAACAACTTCCAAACATTTGTGGAACTCTTTGAAATATGTACCGTGGTGTTTTATTCAGTGCAGCAGTGATGTTGGATATTTGCCATGCGAAATGCCTACTTTAACTCCGTTTCTATTTAAAGAATATTTTTTTTTCATTCGGCATTCCTGGGTGAACATATGCGGCAGGCTTCATTACAGCAACTGTAGAGAAAGTCGACTTCGAAAATGTTCTGATCTTCATGTTGGATTATCGCAAATCTGCCTCACAATGGATGTGTTGAAATAGGATCCTTCTAACTGACATAATTTAGCCTTTCGGGTGCCAGAAGTGTCAACCAAGGTCAGAGCCAGATGCATTGTACGTTATGTTGCTCAGCTCCATGTCGGTTACAAGGTCTGTCGTTGCTAAATGGATGAGAACCCATCAGAACTCCACTCCGACATACAAAGTATGGAGATCAGAGGCCTTTGATTTTAGGGGACAATCTCATATTCAAGCCTTTATCCCCAGTTACTATTTTTACCCATAAGCAAGCATCATCTTATCGTTTGAAATAAATCACAAAGCAGCCATGTATGTAATTTAGTGAATATTACCATGAAATAATATGTGAATGATAACGTGGGAAGAACTGCAGATTTCAGTTCAGGTGGTAATTTCCCATAAATTGCTCATGCTTTCTTATTCAAAATAAAATTCTTTATTTTTTCATTAGAAGCATACGGGAGAGTAGAATTCCTTATCCTTTGCATGTAATTTCTTGGCATTAAATAAAGTATTTAAAAAAATAAATATCTTTATGTAAAAAAAAATATTCATAATATAATGCATTAGGGCCAAGGAGGATTAGGTTTTAAAGGGAACACAAGAAGGTTGAAATAAAGACAAGATGATGAAACTCGACCCTTTTCAGATCCCCTCCTGCTTTTTGTATGCATTCAGTGATAACTTCCAGAAAGAGGAAGGTTTGAACTTCTGCTGAAGGAGATCTATGTTTCCTGCTGTTAGTGACTTCAGAGGCCAGATTATGACATCACTACGTCTGCTCTGCAGAGCGCTTCTCTATAAGCAGGAACTGCTTTTGCCACTTACTGATATGTAAATTCCCAGCAGGTTACGCTTTCCTTAATCTGTATTGGTAAATATCGTCCATGTGGGCACTTACAACACATCTCTATGTATATCCTATACAAGCTATATTATTATGCATACAAAAGTAAACTATGTTTGCAGAAACTTGTATGTTCTGTTTGGAAACTACAATACATCTCCTAAGATGGCAAGAAACCATATCAAGTGGCTGCCAGGTCTTTGCAGAGATGTAAATACTAATAAGTTAAGGTAATTAGTGAATTATTAGGGTATTATGTTAAGGAGATTAGTCCCTTATTATGACACAATTCAATCGAGCCAGTTACCTGGCTCTTTGGAAACTATGCAAGCCATCATGGGTTCGTTGAAGTGCATGTACATTATGTACACATCGCATGTGTTTGTTCTGTATTAACCAGCACTACAGGCAAAACAGAACAATCCCGCGTTATTTCTACAGACTAGCTGTGCTTTAGGTTAGGACGGAAATGAGCGAAGGCTTTAAGCAGTTACCTTGTTGCGAAGGGTTCCTAAGAGCCACACCGGTTCACAAGAGTTACTCAAGGTATTTGAGGATGTGTGCTTATTTTTAGAAGGAGGCAGGGAGAGTCGCAACCGACCATCAGGCAGCCCTTTAAACATGTGAGGCATGAATGGAACTTGGATAAGAAAGCGAGGCGTGCATAGCATGGATTGTGTAATCCTCATGTTCTCTCGCAGGATCTCGAGACCCGAACAGGCCCCACATTCCCTTCCCAAATAGGAAATACCTAGAAACGTGAGCTTAAAAACATGTTTTCATTAAATGCCATTGTGCAGCTTCCCTATCTTTGTTTATTCTCTAAAGCTGGAAGGGGAGCAAGTAGTGTTCCGTAAATGTTGAAAACATGCAAAATATAGTTCTTTATAAATAACCTTATTTTGACAGGTTCAGGCGAAAGTAAAAGTTACAGTGGTATGTATGCCTGGCAGCTGGCTAACAATGTAATGATGTAATATTACGCATTAGCATATAGGATATATATATATATATATATATATATATATATAGAGAAAGCATTACCCTCGTAATATAAGATTTCATGATCTATCACGTAGGCTTAGGCCAGGAGAACCTTGGGCAAACTGATACCCTGCGGTATGTATTGTTCTGGTGCAAAAAAAAACTTGGAAAAGTGTGTTTCCTTAATTCTGGTTTTATGTATTTTATTGCATGGCCCACGGCACACCCGGGCCTGCATGGGCGCTCCGTAACCCCATATGGTTATATGTAGCAGTTGTAACAGCAACTGTTCCAGTACATGAAACCATTTCTTAACTCCAAACGTGGACAGCAGCTGTGTTTTCTCTACGAGAGGGGGGAGAAGCGTGCAGGGTTCAGATTCACAACACAAATGATCCTAAGAAGGGATTTATTTTGCACAAGAAAAGTTAAAACATAAGCAAAAAAAATGAGTTCCCCTGCGTAGTCTTAATAAAAAATCTAAAATGTAGCTGGCATAAAAAAAAATCATCAAAACATGTAAAATATGAGAAAATGTGCCCTTCTTGTAGGAATGTTTATGGTCACATTGGTGAGAATGTAGAATGAAACGTAGACGGTCTGCAGGAAATTTGCAATGCAGATGTGAAAACAGCAGCCTCTGTCAGTACTGTAGTCTATACCGAGCAGCCAGCACGGAAAGAGTTAAGTTGCTAATGAAATGATTAAATGTAATAATGATCATTATGAGTGTTGTTAGGTTCTTGTTATTTTGCATGAAGGTGTAAGGGATGAGCTAGGGATTTGGTTTAATTTGCAAGTGTGAGAATTCTCCCGTTGCTTGGAGCAAGTTCTCATCAGAAGTGCAACTAGGGTTGTGAAAGAAAGGGAAAACAGTCGAAACCTATAGAAATAAATGATGGGTAGGGCCCAAAAACATCAAGTTCATATTTTGATAAGGAATGTTCTCTGTGTAATTTAAGAAAAAGAACATTTTCACACAATGTATTGATTCCGTACATGCAGTAACATGCTTCGAGAAGGGAACATAGAAAAATAGGACAGGTATCTTGAATTTTTCCACCTTAATTCCATTTGCCGCAACCAGTGATGACACTATTGTCATGACACGTGAGCCTTTTAATAGCACTGTACACAGTCAGCAGTCTGGTAGCCTCTCTCTACCTGTCTAGGTTGCACATTCTGTCCAGACCATAGAACGCATTTAAAGTGAGATCACATATAGCTAGACACACTTGACTCATTATTTTGCTCTAGAGGAGAATTCCAGCCATACCAATGAACATACATAATCTCATGATACGAAGGGAAAAAATGGGTTAGAAAGAGGTGGGGAAGGGAGCGACGTGGACATTTTGCATGGAAAATGAAAAGACGAGGGGAGATCAATCAATCAAATAAGAATGGGCTAATACTGGGATTATGTTGTGGGGGGGTTATAAAACAGGAATGAAGTAGGTAGGTTTTACATGTGGTTCAACAAGTTGTACAGGAGAATGATAGGATAACAGGTGTTTAGGTGAAAATTCGGACAGGCTGGGAAAGGAGTACAAATTGCGTGTACTCCATACACTACCGTTCAAAAGTGGAAAACAAGGACTTTTCTAGATGTGGCAACATAATTGCAAAAAAAAGGTTTTCAAATGATCAATTAGCCATTGCCATTGGAACACAGGAGTAAGGGTTACTGATAAAGGATCTCTGTGAGCCTATGAAGATATTCCATGAAAAAATGTTTCCGTTTTCAGCTATAATAGTCATTTACAACAGTAACAGTCTATACTGTATTTCTGATCTATTTGATGTTATTTTGATGGATAAAATGTGCTTTTTTAAAAAACAGTAGTATATATATATATATATATATATATATATATATATATATATATATAGTGTTATTATTTCACTATACATGGGAAATAACAATGATAACCAATAAACCCAGACAGCCTCAGCTACATATTTACTGTTTCAACCACCACTATTTTGTCAGCCTACACCAAGACATATACTGTGAGCTTCTTAAAGAAAGTTTCTATGGTTATACAAACAAATACTCAGCAACTGCCCGAGTACAAAGATTCAGCAGAAAAAAGTTACTGTTACAAAAGTGAGAGCCCAGACGATATGCGTGAGTCATTCAGTCGTGAGGCAACGAGAAAGGGTCATAACGAGTCTTTGAAGCCTCCGGAGATCTGGCTGTGCATTATCTATATAAGCCCTTAAACCTATGGCCATTAGTAAAATGTATATCTCCCCCCATAACCAGATTGCTGAGGTCTAAATGAAATACTACCTTCCAAGGGAACATCCAGTAGTGCTGCATTCCCAATTGGGATAAGAATCTCAACACGGTACACATGAAATATCCACACACTATATGTTTTTGTCTGTAAAAAGCAAGATTTCTGTTAATTTATATTTTTTCAGCCTACCTAACACATATTTATCACTTGTCAATAATATTGGATCTGAACGCCATTACGATGATGGAGCCATTCTCTAAAAATGACACCCACTCAGATCGGATGCTGCAGCATGCAGGCCAGTGACCCGATGTGCAGCTGAGCATATCCAGCCATTGGCCCCACTTACATCATCAAGTGACCTCTGGCCTTTAAGTCATCATCGCCAGCCTGGCGACTGGGGGGGGAGATATATGTATCTATATTTGAATAATGTTTGCGGGATTGATAGTGAGATTAGTCAGATTAGCTGAATTGAGCAAAACTCCATGTTGGCTGTCTGCCAGTTGGTGCAGCTAGAACATCATGAAATATGGATGATGTCTTCAGCTAAGATTGCGGGACTGTATATGCCTATAACAAAATGTGAAAGTTATTTTTAAATAAAGTGTAGAATGTGCTCCGGGTAATGACAGAGCTATGTACCGTGTATCAGAGGTGAGATTTCTGCCCTACGTATGTCTGAACATAGTGTTCTTCTATAGATCATTCATCTAGACAGATTTTATATACATAAATGATTTCTCAAGCTAAGCTTGTTCAGCTCCTTACCTCTTGTTCTATAAGGCCGATTGTTATGTTATTTACCACTTGTTAAGTCCTGTTTACCCATTGTACAGCGCTGCGGAAGATGACGGCGCTACATAAAACAAGAAGTAATAAAAATAATAACTATGTATTGCGTATTCATTTTCCTGTTTGAATTGATTAATATGACCCGTAGTAAAGAAGTAATCATTAAAAGGCTCTGCTTTTAAAACAGGAATACTCAGACCTCAATGCAATTCAGAGAACATATAACGATGTATAAAAAATAAATAAATGATTGGCTTTAGTTGTATCTGCAATACTCTGTAGCACTTAACTGATTAGATGAATGTTTTTACCCTGTGCAAAAAAAATTAAACCATCGAAAAACCCGCATGACTGATAACTGTTCACCAGTGTACAACACTAACGATTACTAACAGCTAATGACTAATTAACGGCATTTAGTGTAAATAGAGGGACGAAGAATAAATTACAAGCATTGATCGGAACAGACTGGAGCAAACATCAGTGAGTAAGGTGTAGTTTACTTTGAGTATGATCACGTTGCCTTATTGTAGCATCAATTAATCCTGGCTGGACCCTCCTGGCTTGAGTTACACAGTAACAATAACTCCTACACACAACTGCTTACTCTACCAGGCACCAACTAGACAGGCTCTCTCTCATTGTCTGAGAGTTTTGCATGACGCCGGACCCTCAGGCACCTAACATAAAGCTATGTCTCTTTGCCTTGGATGAAGGAGGGGGGAGCCATCAGCACCACCAAGTACAACTCCAAACACGGGGCTGTGTTAAGACAAGGACATCTATGCAAATATCTCTCGTTGTATAACAGTGCAGTCCTTTATATGAAAATTGCATGCATGTGATTTGCATTACACAACCCCATGTCAGCACAGCCAGCAGACTACAGTCCCAAAGGAGGACTTTAACAGAAGCCAAGTCATTTCACTTAGCTAAGGGAGCCGCGATTTCTGTTACCGTGCAAGACCCCGCGATGCCAGATGGGGCAGACGGAGATCTCAGATGTAGGATGCATTGTCTAACGCTACCTTATTTGACCCTTTACTTAGTTACAGCATCCTGCATTAACAGGCTTGACTCTCAATACATTGGAAGCAGTGATGATTAATTAAGTGTATATTGGAGTGTTTGGGATTTTATAGAATAGAGCCACATATAACAAGGCCAACTACCCAGACATATCTAACCCTATGGCCCGGTTGTTCTTCCGGTACCTGGCACTGCAGGATATGACTTGAACGTGTACTTGGCAAAAGACAGTGGGCAGCCTCTAAGAAATATTGCCTATATACACGTGTATTAAAGTCTATCTCAAAGCGCCTTTATAATCGAAAGATCGTGGCACTGATTCGCTACTAGGAAAAAGAAAAAAAAAAGATTTCTCCTTGCTCCTTAAGCAGAACAGTTTGACCTTTCTCTTGGAACACAGAAGCTGTGTACATAAACCATGCGTCTCTTCGGTCAGAATATTCTCCAAGACATAATAGCTGGGATTGTTTCCAGGACTCTCTTCCGTCACATTCACTGAAAGTTGTTTCTTTATTTTTTACGCTTGATCGGTCGCCGCACCTCTTGGCAGTAACATTACGGCTCAGTGTTCCTTTTGCAGGCACACAATGCTATCCCAGGACCCAGCGGCTTCTAAGTGTTGATTCCTGGAAACATTACTAAATACCAGTAATTAAATTTAGCCGCTGTGCATAAATGCACTCTATTCTGGGAAGCATATCACATGCAAACCTCTTTTACTTCTTAACGGCCGGTGCGCGAGGCTGTTGCGTTGTACTAGTACCCCACCATTGTACAAAAAAAAAAAGTTTAAAAGTTTTTTTGTTTTTAAATGTCAGGAGGGGGAAGAACGGGGGTGGGGGGCTTTTTTGTTAGAGAGCACTTTCGTTTCAGCTGCGGTAACAAGGGGAAACACATGACCATCTGCAGAATACCCCTTTTTGTGTAACACAGAATCTTATCTTTTCAGACACCATGCCTTAGAATAATGCACTCATTAGACATGCAGCCCCTTTAGTCTTGCAAGCTGCTACGATAAGCAGCTGTTGGAAGAGGCTGCGGGGGTCAAACGATCATTGTGAATAGAGACACTATGCTACCCCCAGCGCAGTTTAGCTAACACAGTGAGCATTTGTTTTCTGCTATTAAGAGTTGTTCCCTGCAACCAGATCTACCAATTACAAAAAATGTATCTATAACTTGTCACTCTAGGTATGCCCCTTTAATATGAATTATGTGCCGTAGTGCATGTGAAGAGCCAAGTATAAATCCCAAGACCTTTAAAAATTTGAAGGCAGAACAACAAAATTAAGTTTCAATTTTTCTTTATTTTATTGCATAAAGAAATTATTTAAAAAAAATAAACACCAAGAACAGTGTTAAAAGATATAGTACTTTGGAACAGTGCCAAGCATATAGTTGTTATAGTCCATTATAGAATAGATGATGATCGTAACTGCACTATCCACCAGGCTGCTCTACAGCTTATGCAAGTCCTATTTGCAGATTGCAGCTGCAAAGTCCAGAATTCTTTTCTTTTTTTTTGGTATTCATTTCCAGTATCAGCATTTCAGAAAGCTCCAAACTATTTCATAACACGAATGTTCTCGCCAGTCATGTGTTGCCCAAAAAGCCCACATGTCCAAATCAATGCTTTCCACCTTGCAACATTTCCTCCAGGCCAACACACTTGCAATCTTCCTTAACTTCCCATGGTATGACTGCCCCCCACCAGTACCAGTGCGGTGGGTAGGCTTCTTCTCTGGCCATAAGCCATTCCGTCTGAAGATCAGTCCATTTCAAGTTTCCACCTTACTCTTTATTGCTCCACAAGAGCCAACATCTCGCCAGTCTCAGCGGCATCATCCCCGTCTTCAACCAGCGTACTCCAGACTCAGGAACGCTGTTGGTTCATCCAAGTGCACAACACCAGGATAAGAATGCAAACAAAGATTTCACAATCTCATGCACTAGTCAGTTCTTCACTCTGGCAGTGTGATGGTAGGGACCCAGTCGTTGAGATTACGGCTTTCTTCGCAAAATAGACCAAGTTTTTCCAGTGCAGGATCTTTCCAAGCATCCTCATTGGGATTCTGAGAAGAGAAGAGGAACACGGAGTTCATGAGTACATTGTGCTTATGAGAAAATCAGTTTAGTCACAGCTAAGGGCACACTGCCAAGTAAGCACAGATAAGCAGCAGCAAGACGCTTACCGTAATAAGGACGCAGTGCAGGTCTTTGGGCTCTCCAGAGTCATCTGTGTATCCCAGAATCTGGGCTAGCTTCTCTGTGTCATTGAGCCTCACGATATTGATATCATTTTCACAGCAAAAAGCCTGGATTAAAGTGAAGTGGATCTGCAGGGCAATGTCGCCCTCATCGAATTCATCAGCAGCCAAAATGCAGAATGTGACATTGTCTGGATCTCTGCAAAAGGAAAAAAGAGATAGTACGTTAGTTCTGATGTCAGGAAACCACAAGTGGGTCTTGTGTGGGAGTTAGCGTGTTACATTATGTGTAAGCATGAGTAATGGGTAGTGTGTGGGATCTATCGTATGGGAGTGGGATACTTACACATTCATGACTTTGGCAGACTCGTAGACTCCTACAGTCAGACACTCGTGTCTCTGAGCGGAGAGCAGAAGCTCTTGCAAGGCTTCACCAGCCTTGTGCATCCTTTAAGAAACAAAATAATGCATGCATTTAGCATAATGCGTAACAGATCGTGCAAAACATGCATATTCTATAATAAGAGAACTCTGCAAATAGGCTAAGAGTAATAAGTCTGAGCGATCAGACCCACTTATAAAGCAGCATAACCCCCTTATATCATCGGCTAAACCTTCATGCACCGCTTTATGCAATATACATATGCACCACCCATGTTAAGTAACGTATAGCTCTACATGCACCCGCTAACCCGGCTCACTGACAGATCTGCAGCCAAGAAACTTTACAATATAAAGGATAATTACCTGTCGGTGCTTTCGACAACGGTTTCCTGTCCGTGAACCTCTTCCAGAGTCATGCTTGTTCAGTATCGTTGGAAATAGCCCAAAGAGATGGAAAAATAGCAGAGCGATTGCAAATATCCACAAAGGAGGTATTGAGCGATTTGCCTTGTAATAATCCCGAGAAGCTGTTCGCTGAGAGAGAGAATCCTGAGAAGTGTGAAGAACTGGGAGCCGGCGAGGGTATTTAAAAGGCTCTGTCTGCTGTGGGCGTGCCACTTCAGCTCCTTCTCTGTGATTGGTAGAGCGGGGGAGGTATTGTAATGCTAATATCGCAACAGAACGCTCTGGCTCGTGCCAGAAGGCCACGTGGGGGAGGGGGCTGCAAAAAGGGGACAAGAGTTTGGCCGTGGGGTGGGCGCGCTGGGGGGTTTACAATGACTCAAGTCTCTGTAGCCTTTGTGATGCTGTTACCGGGCAGACTGGAGCCCGAGGATCTGATCTTTACAAGAAAAGGGAGAAGACATCAAACAGAAAACTTTAACATCTGTGTGTGCCCATTGTGCACCCCCCTCACACACACAAAAAAACCCCACGATCACGCACGCACTGTGTGTGTTACCTAGGGCTGTGTGCACACTTTGTCTTATTAGTGGGATCTGATAACCTTTATGTGCAGGACATTCTATGCGTGAGTGCATCTGCACCTGTTAACCCATCGAGTGCAGGCAGGAGGGTTATAGGGTATTCTCTGATCCCAGAGCAATCAGTGAAATAGACGAGAATTCAATTAGTGTGCAAAATTAAGATTTTGGCAAGAAGCCTTTATTATTTTTAGTATTAATGCAGGCACACGTGATCCCCTATAATGGGGGGTTGCATGGAGCAGATTGGGAATGGCACACGCTGCTACTTAGCATTTGTATAGGAGACGCACAATGGGGTAGAGGTCTGGCGTGTGGCAGTTTGGCCAGCAGACAATTGGTCTGCACATACCATCCACCTGCCACTGAAGGGGGGATCTGCTGTGGGGGGCAGCGAAGCATAAATGGATTTAACAATCTGCTCCAGATAAAAGTTTGTCCATCCCCCCATAGCATGCTTCATTGTATTGAGGGGCTTCCCTGTTCATTTTAACCCTTTTTCTGCACTGCCCAATGAAGCATGCTTTAGGAGTCCCTGGGGTTGCAGCATGCACGCTCATCAAATGTATATGCACCAGAAGTGTGCCATCCCTTCCCCTAAAACAGTCCTTAGGGTGTATGTGGAGCTAGTAATATTCGATGAAATGATTGAAACCACTTCTCAGATGTGCATTCACAATTCTCTTATTATTGTAGACAGCCAGACACTTGGAATCAGACGAGACTAGACATAGAAGAATGTAAGCGAGCATTAGTGTAAGGTTCTAGTTCTAGACAGAGGTAAGCACTTTAGCAGACAAGCCACACAGTCACCGATTCTTTCATAACAGGGCTGTTTACTGTCTATTAAAACATCCACGTTTTTAAGGTGCAAATTGCACTTTTTTTTCTGAAATCACACCCTTTTTTTTACAGGAGTCTGCAGGACATTTCATTTTTTTTTCTTGACGCTGCAGCAGATTAGGGGTTAACCTTATTTACCCTTTGTTCTTTCCTGCTCAAAGTCAGTGATAATGTTCTGCAGAAAGGGAACTTTGCTTGGCTGCCAATAATAACTGTTTACTGCTTTAGAAAAGTTTTCCTGGTAATACTATTATTCAACCATGTCTGTGCTGGGAATGACGGGCTTCTGATAAACGATCTTTAGCGCCCTCTAGTGTTCAAAGCTGGCCACACACCGCTGACCACAGCTAACCTTGTCCCATATACATAAACACATGCCGCAACTTGTCCTAAATTCCCTTGTAAGAAAGGGAAAAACATTGGACATCCTTAAATAACCTATATACACATTCAGCAAAGCTGATCGGCAAGATCTAAGTTAATAACTGTAGCGATAGATTTTAAGCTGGCAGGAACAGGGCCCTTGTCTCATTCTGTATCAGTAGGTTTTATCCTGTTGTGATGTCATTTTAAATTATCTTTGTTAATTAGTTAGTTTCACCTATCCCGTATTCTAACAACGCTAAGGAATCTGCTGGCGATATGTACATAACTTTAATGTAAAATGGGTTGTTATGAGCAGAAAGTAACATTCCTGAGAATTCAGATTGGAATGTAGTTTCATTCCAGCATTAGGTATCTCAAAAAACCCAGTCTATTTTTGAGTCTTAGACTCATGACTCCTTTCCAGGAATCCAATTCACATCCGCTGTTACTTCCAGAAAATGGCATTTTTCCCACTTGGCTTCTCTATTGGCAATAATGGGAAATTAGTCTCTTTTAATTAAATAATGCTTAAGCCTTTATTGCTTTCACAATGACCGGAAAGTCACTACACGTGGCTTTTCGGATACAGTGAATGCCTGGAATATAAAAAAACGATGCAAGGCAATAGAGGAGGCCTGATGCCGGTATCTCCTAGTAACAATGACAGCATGCATTCCTTTCCTTGCCTTTGGATGGACACTGACAGATGGTTTCCCATTATCTCTAAGCATCAACCTGCAAATCTCTTCTTCGGCCAGCTCTCTTGGGCTGATTTGCAGGGAAGTGACTTGTAAGAAATGGCTTTCTTCCAAATTTATGCAACCATCTGGTCACACACATTAGCCTGCTGGAGATTAATTAGTGTGCATGTCCTATCAATGTTATCATTTACAGGGATCATTATGATAGTTTATACTATATAGGAATGGTGCCCAGGGTCACTTGCAAGGATGGCTCGTAATAAGCATCTATGAGGCCCAAAAACCAGTAATACTAAACATTAATCAATAATGGGTGCTACAAAATAATATTTTTACTCTTTCGAAAATGTATGTGCACTTAATGTATTAATGTATTAATGTATAAATAAAATGGCAGAAATGCTGCAGTCACCATAGCAACCAATGGAATTATATCTCCATTTTTACTTTGCACTACATCTTTATGTATAACACCAAGAATAGTTATGTTCTCCTTCATGTTCAAGCCTGCAATTGTGTGGTATGCTGGAGAGATGCGCCACCTTGTGGATAAACATTGTAAATACAGGTACTGAAAATGTGTACTTTGTTCATGTTAGAGAATGTAATCTGTATGGGCCTCATACAAAGGGTCACACTGCTTTATTTAAATATATATATTTTGGTATGTTATTTTCTGAAATAAAAACAATGTAGCATTGTTCACTCTTTCTAATTCTCTGTATCTCTTCTTTTATGTATCTCTTTGCTTTGCTACACATTTAAAAAAGAATCCCCAGTAGTGTATTATAATATGCTAGTTTATATTTTTATTATAGGTTTTATTAATGTAAAACCTAATTACAACTTAAACATATATACATACATATTATAGTTTTTTAAATTAATTCTTAAGTTTTGATAAAGTAAGTTTAAAATTACAGTTTTACAGCATTTACAGCATTTCTTTCCAGTTTTTTGGTTTTCTTTTTTAAAAATATTTTTTTGTGTGTTCCTTTTAGTGACCATCCCCCTTTGCATCAGCTATTCAAAGCTGACTCTTAACAATGTGAATCCCCCTCCTCACCACACACAGATCACTACTTTGGTGGTGGGCACAGCTGTTGTCCTTTCTCTGCAAGTTGAACACATGCAAATTTCAATCACATTCTGGACAGAATTTTACCAATACAAAATATCTTAGATCCCCGAGCATTTTTTCTAGCTGTATCTTCCATCTTTGCTAAGGGTGTACAAGTAATGGGTTTGAAATACACATTTTAGTACACATCACCTCCAAAACCTCATATGTTCCAGTTTGTTCTAAGCGTATTCATCCTTAATACCTTTTTATTTCTATTTTTGACCAACACATGGCTGACGAACGTCACTGTGGACAATGCACATCACATATTAGATTGCATGTTTATTTTGTGTTTTGTCCTTAAGCGGTTTTGTTCTTCAGTGTTTTGACCATCTGGAGCTATAATATGATCCTCATTGTAATGTTCTAACAATACTCCATATATAAACACATACATAACATGTCAATATAAATTCAGGGATTTAGGATATTACTAGAGAATTAAAACTTGGCTAACGGTGGCTGGCACACCACACAAACTGGTCTATATTACAGAGAAAGGATAACCTATCTCACTGGTTTCTCCTAGTGTTGGGTGTTGGACCAAGCTATGTTGACCCCATCCCTCGTTGTCCTGTGGTTATTTAGTACTTTTAAGCACATCACTTTATGATGACCTGTAATTCTGTTTCTTATTTGCCTCATTAAATATGTCTAAATATTCAAAACCTTAATTTGATTTAAACAAAAAAAAGAAGAAAAAAAAATACAAATCTTTGCAGGTTGTGCCAAAATAAGAAGCCGCTCTCTTTCCATCCTCCCTTCTCAGATGGCAAGTAGTACCAATATTTTTTTAAATACTGAAATGTATGGGCAGACTCATATTTCAACCCAAATATACCGTATTATTTACTTATTTATTGATTCAAAATAATGTTGACAAAATCACAGTATACTGAAAATCATGTAGAGAAGCACAAGTTATCTGTTTTATGTCATAGACGAACACAGCAGTATCCAGTGATGCAATGACTCAGGTCTGAGTAACGGATTGGGTCACTTTAGTACTTGCAGCGTTTTATTTCCTGTCATTACAGACACATGGGGTTTTGATTAGCGCGCAATACAAGGTACTTGATGGCACTTCATTAGAATGTATATCAGACAGTAACGTGTACTGTTCTTTATGAGTCATCAAAGCCCATCAAAGAATTGTTTAAGGAAAATCCTGCTCCGTTCTCTGGGGATATGACAACCATCCAGGCTTGTTAAGCTTCCTTACAGTAGCACTGAATACGCAGTGGTGAACACGCAGACACACACGTTGCCTTCCCGCATAATTACATGTCTGAAATTACAGGAAGTAATCTGCCTTTTATCAAGGGAGATGACTTTCCATGAATATTTAAGACCGGAGCACACTGTTCTGGACAGGAATACTTTGGAACCATTCAATGAATGTCTGATAAGTCGTTTACATGAGTAGAAAAAGTCATTTTACTAAACTTGTTTGGTAGGAAAACATTTTTCATTCTGGTTGTTGGGTTATTGTGTTTGATTGGATTGTTCCTTGTATATTGTGTGTGTGTGTGCTAATTGGCGAGGCGTTAGCGATGAATTACCAGGATGCCATAATACACACTAATACACCCAAGTGATGTATTCCTTGTTATTTGATCCTGTAGTAAGACCTTTAAATTGTGTTTCTAGACACCGTTTATTGCTTATTGTATTTTAAAAAAAATTTCAGGTTTCGTGCCTGCATTTGAAAACACAAAATGAAACAGCTTAGTGAAAGATGGCACCCACAGCAATTAGCTTTGGGGTGTTAGAGGGCTGAGTGACTCAAAGGTGATAAAGGCATTAAAAGGAATGGAGAAAAGATTGAACATGTCACTCAGCCAAATTGTTTTATGGCGCTAGGGTCACCTCTCTGACCACCATAGTGGCTCACACTCTTTTTACAGGTCTGGTTCCTTCAAACGTATTCAGTATCTGTTGACAAAGGTCTGCTGACTGAAATGTTTGGTATTTCTTTGGGTGTCCCCCAGAGTTTGTCACTGAGACAGAACGATGATTATGATGTATAGGCTTTTTTTGTATTGGGTTCTGATTCATCAGTGTACTTTTTGCCTTTGGTGTATCAGTAAAGGTTGTTTTTTTTTCGCTGATAAGGACTGACTCAGAGTGTGGGTGTATGTTTATGAATGTGGACAAGTCAAAGTCATACACTGACCATCATACACATGTGCATGCTGTCCTTAGGCTGGCCCTGCTTACTGCACAATGAAAAATAACTAGGACCCCAGGAAGGGGAAGCTGGTGGCACCCTGGATGAGACCTAGGGTAGCACCCAAGGTAAATATGTCACTGTAAGTCTATATATATATATATATATATATATATATATATATATATATATGTATTCTTCACACACACAAGTACACACGTTTTGTACATGTGATTTAGCTACTGTGATGCATCTGTGGTTAGGACATTTTGGTACAGTTAAAGGGAATCCAGCTAGATGTAAGTCATCAGTGACAGATATATAATAACAGGTCTGGGATCTGATTGCGTACTAAAGCTTGAGTACTCATGGTTCAAGTCAGCAAATGTAGTGACTGCACTCGGGTCATGTTTATCATTCCAAGGACCAGATCTCACCTGGCCAATACAATCAACTTATTACGTAGAAATACAAAGCAGTGTTGGGTATATTCATAGGCATGCATTTAAAAGCTATATACCTGCGTGCAATTATCATTGTACGCAGAGTGTGAGGCCTTGTATGGTTTCTTTGATCTTTTCTAAAGAAAAGATTACCAGTAAATAATTGTGTATATAGGAATACAATGTGATTGTTTTGAAGTAGTGAAACGATTCCCTATCAGTTGAAGTAAATAGAGAACCGCTCGTGTCTTGAAAGGGCCTGTAACACTCATTCTATGAACATGTTGGCTAATTTGAAGGTATTACTAACCACAAAGGACACTGTCTTTTGAAGTGTTAAATAATGAATCAGTTTAATAGCTAACACAATCGCTGTTTCTACAACACTCATTATAAAGAAATGGTAAAAGAAACCAAATTACATTAATGGTAATGGTAATGCATTTTTTCCCATCAAAATCTAATGGCTACTAATTACTGTTAAACATGTCTAGTTTCTATAATAGGCAAGCTTTTCAGAGGTCATAGATTTGTACCTCGTGGTATAAATGTCACAGGTTGAGAAAATAAGATTTTATTAGGATTTCTGGGCATGCAAAATCTTATAGCAAACAATCATTAACACATGTACCACTTGCACCTAAATATAATGATAATACTCATATAGTGTATATAGAGGTCTATAAATAGGAAGTGTTGCTAGCCCCATAACCAATCTGGTGGTATAGTTAGAATTTTCACAATTAACTATTTGCATACACACTATATACCTTTAAAGCATGTATATATATATATATATATATATATATACATACACACAGCAGCACATATACATTACACAGATCAATGTAACACTAATTTGGAGTCTGTTAACTAGAAAATTGTCTACAGACATTTAAATTGAGGTACAGTAGGTATAAATATATTAGCCATAGAAATACGATCTGGGGATCTGGGGGTTCTGATGCATGTCAGGTCAAGTTGTGTAAGTTACGGTAGTGCTACAATTAAAAGGTGTTCGTTTCTGGAGAACTGAATGTTGGTGAATGTGTGGTGGTTGGGAGTTCCAGAGATGTGGAGTGAGAAGGCCTTTATTCTAGATGGAGGAACATTACATTTTGCTGCCAGTCCATTCTGGTGAGAGTGGGAGACATGGGATATGCACATCGCATACACCAACCAGTACACACCAGTGAGAAATCAGTTGTGTGAATGTGTACTTATTCATCAAATGACTCCCAATAGAACCTGGTGTGTTTGCTGGGATGGGATTCTCTGATAAATTAGGAGGTCCTGATGATTAGATTAAACAGGTGAAACTGGTTTAACAAAAAGTCCTCACTATTTACAAGCAGAGACACATTTTCTTCAAAGGGTGTCCCAAATGTTGTCACCAGGTGACTAGACCCCCTGCCATAGAGTTAAACACAACCTTCATGTTCTTAAAGTATTGTGAAAACACTGAACTTTTACTGGAAACTCCAGTAGGTAATACAATTAAAGACAACACATGTATACAAACGGCATTAACTGTTTATCCAAGGGGAAGTGGGATTTGGAGAAACAGTAGAATTTTAAGTTAAACTCCAGCCAACTGAGAACACTTATAGACAGACAGATAGATAGATAGATAGATAGATAGATAGATAGATAGATAGATGATAGATAGATAGATAGATAGATAGATAGATAGATAGATAGATAGATAGATAGATAGATAGAGCCACATCCTGTAAGATTAAGTTCTGGCAGGTAGCCAGAATATGGTGGATGTGCCTTCTGTTCTCCCCATCTTTGAGATCCTCAGGCCACTTACTCTACACATGACCTTTACTACAATCAAACCATACTTGCTTAGACAGTCCCTGACCTTTTATCTCATGCTTTCAACCTCCTAATAAATTACAAACTTGCAAAGGAGGGCCCTCTCATGCGTGGGAGATCAGATTGGACCTGTCTGGTATAACGGCACTGACCAAGAGCACCGACATACAGTGATGTATCCTGGCTTTGGCCAACTAGGCCTATGGCAGCAGCTCCAGGGGGACAGGGACCCCCTACTGCAAAACTATTAACACTCATAATTATTATGTTTTATGTATTTCTACTATTTGAAAAAAGGCCATACATGTCTAATCTGTGTGAGTACATCAAATATGGAAAAGGGGAATGGTTTAACAAATATGTGGTAAAAATGTCACAGATCTAGTCTTTAGGGTATGAAAAACCACAGGTCCTGAAGGCATTAAAAGAAAAATCCCAAGAATGTAAATTTTCATGCTTCCATACTATGTTACATGTAGAACGGAATCCCTGACACCGGATTACTCTAGTACATAATTAAAACATTATGCTCATAGCAGTGGTTACTTAATGCCAACAAATAGCTACAAGGACCCACGGTGTCCAGACTTGGTTACAGCCATGCAAAATGTAAAGAAGAAGTCTTACAGCTCCACATATTCTACAAGTGTGATTCCGTTTGTAATTGGTTGCATTACAACAATTTTAAAATACTTCTAATTCATTTGTGCTTCGTGTACGCTTGGGATGAAAGTCTTTGCATGCCTAGCCTTAAAACCACTGGCCACTATAATATTTTTTCTCTTTTGTTATTTTCTTCCCTGAAAACAACATTTTTATCTTTGATTATAACAGAACAATCATGTGTGAGAAATAACTTGCACACTATTATATACAGATTATTTTTAGGTTACTGTTTTGAACAGCGTTGCTATTTTGGGCACTGTTGAGCTATCTATAGCTTCTGTATTGTGAAATGATAGAGGCACAGTCTATTTTTTATGCACATAATGTTAGGCCTTTTATCACAGAGGAATCCTTTTAGTGCCCGAGTCACAATTGAAGGGTCATGCTATGCTCCATTTATGCCAAAAAATACCCCGAAACCACAAAACAGATGATACTAAGAAGTCATGAAAATATTTTCTAAAAATGGATCCTGTGTTTTTTTTTTAACTGAACAAGGAGCTCATATTTAGCCAGATGAACAGCGCATTTTTTGTATCATCATATTCATACAATCATTGATGTTTTTTGTTGTTGTTTATTAACAAGGCAGAATTTAAAGAAAATCTCACATAAGGCCTGTATATTCTCATTCTCATCAGTATACTCATTTTCATGGACAACGTGCCCCGAACATAAAAAAATGTTGGCTTCTTGTATTATTGGTGAATAGTTCAGCGTTATAAGTGTCAGACTGATGCATTTTGGTATGAAGACACCTATGACCCGGGGTGGTTTGCCAGCATCTGCTCCCTCCAGTAAGTTCCATAATGGAACAGACACACTGTCCCCTAATGTTGAGCCAAACAGTCAAACTGTTTTGAGTGCACACCTGTCCTTGTCTTTTAAGATCTCTAGTGACTTGGGGCAATTACCCAGCTGCAGGCTTTCATATTACCAGCCAGGTGACCCAAAGCCAGCCAATCTCTCCATCTGAATCTTCCCTTAACACGATAAATTCCACTATCGAATATTTTACCTTGATTTGAAATTCCAAAGTTAGAAATGTGCCCCTGTGGGCCATATCTTAAATCAATGGGGAGATACTTGGTCATTTTGTTGTGCAGTAAAGCATGTAGTAATTCACCTTTTCTGTCCATTAGTGACTCATGGGATCTCATGGGATCTGGGAAAGCTGGGTCTTTTGGAAGTGTCTCTACCGTGCGATTCAGATAGCTAGGAAAACGTCTCCCACGCTCAGCAACATATTCAAATTGGGTGCCACTCGAGGCCTGACCCAGTCCAGTGTTTTCCGAGCCTTACCCTCTGCAGCTGCTGTCCTTACAGTAGAGCACCGGAATATGTTTCTATAAACGCTATAGCTATAGATAGTTTGTTATTATACACAATAGAGGAAATGTATAACTACTTATTATTTCTAACACTATGCTCATATTTTTTTTCTTAACCTCTTAGCAACAATTGACCTGCCAGACATATGCATACAGTTAGTGACAATTGGGGTTAAATACTCAGATACATTCTATGTCAAAAGTATACTATCACAGTGACACCTTTATGCATCTAGTCCTCTATTGTCACTAATATGTAGTCTCATGAGCTTTAACTGAATACAGATCTATAAAATGCTTATTTCTATACATCATTCTATTTATTATGTAGCTGTTCCTGCATAAAGCTGTTAAATCAAAGCAAAATTAGTAACTCTGTGCCAGTGTCTGCATGTAGGTTTCCATTGTGTAGCTGTGCCCATCTGAAGCTCTTAGTATTGCAGCTGTCTGTCTGGAGCTAGGGATGTAAAAATCATGGTTGCAGGGTTTGCAGATGCGACCGGGCCTGCCACTCTGGGGGTCCTGGGCAACCCCCGCCCCTTTAAAGCCGCTAGGTGCAGGAAATACCTGCAGCTAGCGGTACAGAGAGTGTAGAGATCATCCGATTAGAAAATATTTCGCACAATGTCCTTGCACGCTGTGTCTGATTACATCCATGTGACATCACAACCACTTTCTGCATGCTGGATCAATCTGCACACAGCATGGAGGAATAGAGGCAGATCACCACTGCAGCATGATGGCAGTGGCACATGCAGACTGTTAGGGGCAAATATGACACAGGCAGGCTGGGGGCACAGGCAGGCTGTTTGGGGGAAAAGATGGCACAGGCAGGCTGTTTGGGGGCACAGACAAGTTGTTTGGGGGACAAAGATAGCACTTGTCATGGAAATACCATATATAAACATAATTGAGCACAAATTGTATGATCACACCCCAAAATCTGAAAATATGAATTAACAGTGAATTAGAGATATTACTCTTTCATAACAAATGCCTTTTGCTTACCAATATGTCAACTGTTATACAGTTTCTTTAAGAATCACTTTTATTATGACTTTTATGGCCAGCAACAAATGTATTTGAAGAATACTGCCCAACTAGGTTTGATGTTACAGCAAAGTTAATTCAAACCAGACAATTTTTTTTTCCAGAAGAATTCCCATCGTTAGAAAAGTAACCTTTTTGATGTGGATGGTAAGGCAGGAGAAGAAAAGAATCAAACACAGCCAAAACACTGTGAAAAGAAATGGACATTTTTTATGGAACATCTGTGTGAACTCAGGACGTGAAGCAGACAGCTCTATTACAGAAGGTCACAAGGTTTAGATAGAGGAGCTTCGCATCTTATTCCTGGTACTAATTATATGTCCCAATTTCCCCTTTCCTTTCTTTTCCTGCATATTTATACCGGGGGTGAAAGGGATTTCCTGCCAGGGAGATGACTTCATTCAGTTAGACACTTTCCACTAAGCCCACCGAGTTCCGTAGCTACTGGAAGGAACTGAGCCTTTTCCATACAAGCCGTTAACC
Organism: Spea bombifrons; assembly: GCF_027358695.1. Classification (NCBI taxonomy): domain Eukaryota; kingdom Metazoa; phylum Chordata; class Amphibia; order Anura; family Pelobatidae; genus Spea; species Spea bombifrons. The sequence goes on along the minus strand of NC_071087.1, from coordinate 106,930,240 downwards.
GAGGAAATGTATCAATTGCTGCTCAAGCGGTCAACATGTTCAAAGAATGAAATAATGTTTCCAGATGGAATCATTTTTCGTTCATTTAAATGGAAATCTGTAAGCTAAGTGAATACACTTTGGCAATAAGTAGATTGCAAGGTGAGACAAATGGGTTGATTCGCAAGCCTCGTAATAAGCTTCAATGACGGGTCTGAGGAAGCAAAATAAATCCATAGAGTATCTTCAGGACAATAAATAAAGCAAGATCACATTGGCGTCTCACTGCCCCTTTACAGTAAATTTAGCCTCATAATCTTAACAAATGATCTAGGGATACTATATTCCAAGCTTGTGTGAGCTTTTTGTTTCTGTAAATCCAAATTGTTATGTGATGCACAACTTATTTCCATCTGTTTTACTATAATTTAATAAGCAATAATATTTAGCACTTCCCACATAAATTACATGTAATAAGTTGTACTATAACTTGGAAGCTTATGACTATGCTTTGGAATCTGGCATTTAAGTTAGCTGCATCTATAAAACAATCACCGATATCCTGGTAGAAAAGATGCAGTGCTGTGGACTTTCACTCCCATGATTCTTATCCAAAGGAATATGCATGTACCTTATGCCAGCTGGCTATTATGGTAGTTGTAATTCTATAACATAACGGATAAATCCTTGCCTTTTCTAAGCACACTAGATGACATATGGGTTATGTTGTTCGCTGACACTCAGAAATCGATGAAAAAGGAGGAATTGCCCCATCTGCTTTAAACAAGTATTTAGTAGGCTCCGATGTTGGATTTGCATTAAAGACAACCACAATGTTTTAAGAATGCCCAAGTTGTAGTTTTGTTTGCTGTGGCAATATAGTTTATAATATCGTAGATTTAATTTCAGCTAGTTGAAGAAGAGCCTCACTTTGTTTTCTGGTTAATATAAAGTTGCCTTTGTAACGTTAGCAAAATTCTTTTATTTGGAATTTTGAAGAAAAAAAAACACGCAAAGAGCCAATATTTAATATAATGCGCTATGGTGAAGTGTATCTTAAGCTAGCTAATAAAATGTCATCTGCGGTGTGGTCCTTTGTGTCTTTCTTGCTGCAGATTGTGAATTGCATGATCCAGTAGATGTTAAGTCAAAACCGTGCACCTGATTTTCCAAACCTGAAAGATCTAAGGCTGCGGATAAGGTCAGACTGAGCAAGTGTAATTTACTAACACCCTATGACCTGTGGGCCATGAGAAGTGTAAATTCACTGTGTGAGCCCATGTTACTGATGTATGACTCAGGATGCTGTCCACAGAAAATTACAGACCTGATGAACTGTACTTTTGCAGTTCTAGGGAAAAAAAACCTGTCTTTTGGAAATTTATGGTAAATCGTTGGCAGAAACTTACAAAGCATTATTAAAGCATTTATTAATTGCCTTGGCTTCTGAGGAGTACAAAACTTTATTGTGGCTTAGAGAATAAAACATTTACAGTAGATGAGCTGCACAAACCTATTTTGGTTTCATACACTTAAACTCTAGATCTACGAAACTGGGGTCAGATGAAATGACCACAAGGATGGTGACGAAGTGACCCCCTGATCTGTGGTTAGTTAACATTATTACATTATGTTTTATTTATAAAGCACCAGCACGCGGTTACAATAGGGAAGTGAAAATTAACAATAACACTAAAATGGACAATGTATGAAAAATGACAATAAAATGAACGCACGTGACAGGAGGAGCAGAGGGCCACCTTCCTGCAAGCTAACAGTCTACAATGAATGTGTTCTCTTCAGTGGTGGCATGTCCAGTATGTCCAGTCCGGTATATATATATATATATATATATATATATATATATTTGTATATGTATTATTAAAATGCAGTGGGTTTCCCTGGGTAAATTGTATGCAAAAGCATCCCAACTATAGCTATTCACTAAAAATACAAGCTATTGGAGTGTTATAAGTGCAATTAGTTCATAAACCACGCTGATCTGGTGTCTGACTACCAAACACATGCCCTCAAAATAACAAATGCAAAGATCTATTGCGCCCCCATCTGGGTGCTTATGTTAGTGAACCTATTTAAATGACATTTGTTTTTAAGAGATAAAGGTACACCAGTTAATTAAACGGTGTTATTATTAGAAACCTAAAATCGTGTGCATTCTAAGAGTGTACAGGTTCTGTTTGACTCATTAGTATATACCTTATAATGAACGATTCCATAGATATGACTCAGGGATGCTTCTTTCAGAGAAGGACTGTTTGCCTTAACCACTGATGTCAGCCATGTCCTTCGAGAAATGTTATCATATCTAAATATAATGTTACAAGTACAGATTGAAACTAATCAATCTAGGCAAAGCTTGCTAAACAGGAAATATCTGTCAATATCTCTAGACGTAGTACAGCGCTGAACCAGGCCGTGCTAATTTCCAGAACAATGTTTTCAACCAGTCTTTTCCCTTAGAAAAGTAAAGAAAAATATGACCCAGGAAGTAAGAGTTTTTTTCCTGTGTGGGTCCATGACATTAAAAATTGAAAGCAATAATAACCATATGATATTTTGATATAGAAGTAAAGCATATTTCTTTTTGTATCAATGACTGCACTTCGTGGGCTGACAATACAAAACACAGAAAAAATGTTGAGATTAATAGGAGATTTCATAATTGGAGCAAATCAAGTTTAATCTTTAGCAGAACTGCTTTAAAATCCTGGTTGTAGCAATATGCCCAATTTCCTCTGCATCCCAGCAGCATTTAAATCAGGACACAAACAAGAACTATGATGAGGTAAGTCTGGGTAGCTTTCTGTAGAACTGTCTAGTATATTCTTTCCAGATATGACCAGAGCCTTAATGCCAGGTCCTAGGCAAACACATGTTGCAGGGAAAGCACTGAGATCACTTACAACAATGGCACATCCTTGACTTGGGTGGCACTGAACATGAAACGAGCTGGATAGATTGTATCTGAAAAGCCATAGGCTTCCCAAGTCTGCTGTAGATGAAACATTTGTACACAGTGGTTTGTGATTGCAGAAAGATCCTAAATAAGTTGCTTGCCAGAAACCAAAAACATACAGGCTGTTTCAAGGGCAGAGGTGGCATAGGGAGGCTGTTTAAAGGGCAGAGTTGTCCCAAGCAGGCTGTTTAAGGGGCTGAGATGGCACAGACAGGCTGTTTATGGGACAGAGAGGACACAAGTAGGCTGTTTAGGGGAGAGGGATGGCACAGGCAGGCTTTTTGGAGGCACAGAAAAGCTATTTAGGTGCAATGGTGGTACAATGGTGGGAATAAGGTGGTACTGTTGGACATGTTGCTTGTGAAGCTGTGGTGCCCTTGGGGCCCTGTGGTTTCTAGATACGCCCTTGGTGTGGCATGTGGGCACATGAGCTTGACCACGCAATAAAATATATATGGCTGGTGTCCAAATATTTTCAGGGCTGCTTTTCATTCCCAGTCTGGTCCTGCACGTTATAGGTGATATAACACCTCAGGGATGTAGTTCTATTATGACAAACTGTATTAATAAATTTACTGGTTGGTTTACTTCATGAAGGAACAGCCATACAGAGCTGGAAACCAAAGGCATAAGAGTGCAGCTGCCACTTGGTGCAACAACCTATTTGCTTTAATGCTTCATATGGGTACCAGTGTTCCTTCACAGTCATGTTTGAAATCCATTAAGCTAAACCACTCATAGAAAACTGAGACAGAGCACTTTCTGGAGTTCCGTACAGTAGAATACATATCCTATGATGTGTTTCTTGAGTACTACTTAGCCAGCAGTCCACCAAGAATGCCCTGTGGGATGATCTGCCCCTGGGGAAAACCAAAATAATGTTTTTGCAGCTTGGCACCATTTACAGTTATAAGTATTGCAAATATTATTTCTCGCAATAAATTAATTTCCCATGTTAAAGTGGTGGAAACAATGGTATCAGTTCTCTCTTTTTGACAATCATTTTCTATGTAATAAACTGTAAATGGTGCAAGTTGTTGTGAGTGAATTGATTTGAATATCCCCTGGAGTATATCATGTAAGGCTCTCAAGGCTCCTGTTTTATGAGGCAACATAGTTTTAAGTATTATGATTCAGAACAGTAGAGATTATTTAACTTCCCTTTTTGAGTGATTCTCTGTTTGCATTTGTTTGTTTCGGAAGGTTGGCCTTTTGTATTAACTTAGTATTTTATTCTGTATTGTCCAGTGTTTGTGAATACAATTGTGAATTGGGTGCATGTGGCCTAAGTAATATACCGTATTGGCTCGAATATAGGCCGCACTTTTTTCCCCCCACTTTAAGACTTTAAAGTGGGGGTGCGGCCTATATTCGGGGTCTAGCGCCCGACGCCCAGGACATGCAGTCCCGGGCGCCGGGCAGGCAGCGGGGTTAGGATACAGATCCCCCGCAGCGGTGCAGGGGACCTGTATCCTACTCTCTGATACGCTCAGACAGCCTCCCCTGCCGGCACTTTCCACGGGGGGAGTGCCGGCACGGGAGGTTGTCTAAGCGCATCGTGCGGATGCGTTTTACCTCTGCACCCCCCTGGACTTACCGGTACTCCCGGGTGTCTTGCGGGGTCGGCGGGGGACATCTACGCAATACAACTTCCGGTGCCGACACCGGAAGTTGTATTGGGTAGATGTCCCCCGCCGACCCCGCAAGACACCCGGGAGTCTGCTCCGGTAAGTTGGGGAGGGGGGGGCAGTGGCAGCGGATCTCGGGGAGGGAGGACAGTGGCAGCATATCTCGGGGGGGGGCAGAGTGGCAGCATGTTTTTTTGGTGCTTTTTTAAAGAAAAAAACTTTTTCTTTAAAAAAGCACCAAACTTTTAGGGTGCGGCCTATATACGGGGGCGGCCTATATCCGAGCCAATACGGTATGTAGGGGAGTGATTAGCATCTTAGGTTTCTTTATTTGTAAAATACATTCTTACAATTTTCTAATGGAGCTTTCCCTTTCAGGAACATCTCTAGGAGCAGCTTGCTTTGGGTTGGATTTTTAATGTCTTGCTCTATGAAGGTACCCACTTTGCTGCACTTGTAAATTCACGATAAAGTGCTGTTGGTAGGCCTCATCAATTGATGTTGAAAGGTCCCCCGGTGGTCCTGTATTTACTTGTGCATGATTGGGAAAAGTGATAGGTTTGCATGTATAGCACTTGCTACTGAAACAAAGTCATTTTACTTCCAAAAATAGCAACAAATAATTAAAATTAAATGAATACATTTTGCCTAATGTTCTATTTTTCCTATTCTTAAGCATGCCAAATGTGTTTTATATCTGCAATTTCCTCTTCCTCGAACATTTAACAATCTCTATTGTGTGGAAGCAAATACCATATTGAACTATAGAGGAAGTGGATTATATCATCTAAGGTTCCTGCAATTATCTTCAAACTGTCACACATGCAGCAGGCCAGGAAACCATCTTTGTTTCCTATTATTTAATGAAGGTATTATTCCCTGGTTGAAATTCATACTCTGGACATCACAACAAGTTTTTTAATTATCTAGTATTTCAATGTTATTTGCCATATTAATCTCTGCAAAGGGTCTGAGCACATGGCAGTTACTGCTCAACAAATTTTAAACCGGATTGATGCTTAAAAGGTGCACTTCAGCCCTGATTTTATGTAGTGCAAGATAATGCAAAAAAATTGGATACAACATATGTGGAAAGGAATTCAGGGTTAATTATTTCAGATGACTTAAAGGTAGCTCATGCTGTGAGACCTTACTTGGTAAGACCTTACTTGGAAGTATTGTACACAGTACTGGGCTACTATTATTATTATATTTTATTTATATAGCGCCAACAATTTACGCAGCGCTTAATACAATACATATATTCAAGGGGTATGACAAGATGAAAATTGACAGCCAAGACAAACCGATACAAACCGATACATTAGGTGCTCGCAAGCTTACAATCTTACTAAACTCACTCATGGATTGCTGGACAAAACTGATCACAAAAGGTTAAATGATCCTTACGTGTATGACTTGGAAGAAAGACGCGATAAACATTTAAATACATTAACCCCTTAACAACCAATGATGTTCCAGGCACATCACTTCGTGGGGTTAAGCAAGTGTAGAAAGTGATCAACAACTTGACCAACCTATGCATGAGTGGTATCACTGTACTCAGGAGATATTGCTGAACACATATTGGGATGTTGTTTGAAAGCGACAGTGAAGCTGTAGTTAATGGTGTATATTCAGAGTCATTGAGGTAAATTAGAATAATAATGGTGTTATGCAACCTCATCCCAACTGTAACGTATGGTTGAGGGGACATCATAGTTTGGGGCTGCTTTGCTGCCTCAAGGTCTGGAGAGCTTCTTATCAAGTTTATCATGACGATTTCCAAAAGAATGTAAGGCCATCTGTCTGTTAATTGAAGCTCAACAGAAATTGATGATGCAGTAGGACAACGATCCAAAGTAAATCAACAACTGTTTCAACAAAAGAAAATGTGCCTTCTGTAGTAGAGTTGTGACCTAAACCAGCCTTTTCTGCAGTACGTGGCATCTGTATGTGACATGATGATGTCATACGCTACGCTGAATACAATGTCATCACTGCAGTGTTAAAATTTCCAGTTGGCAAGTGAAGACTCAGAGTAGGGCCAGAGGATCATGGGTAGGTAAGTATTCCTATTAGGCGTCAGGAAACCAAAATCCATGTTGTGAACACAGTAAAAGTATACAAAGCAGTATCTACTGTAATGAATAAACACATACTAAAGCTTTTTTTTTTTTTAACTAGAGCATTATTGTCTTCAATATTTTTACAGAGAAAACATGTGGGTGTTTATTTCATATATTGCATGAGGTGCCAGTGAGCTCAAAGGAGGAGTCCAATCACCCTGCCCGATTTTATAATAAAGCATTCAGCATCTGAAACCTTTTTAAACAAAATTGTATTAAACCAAGTATTCATCTACCCATGATTCTCTGGCATTCGTTGATTTTGTCTGTGCAACAAGCCAGCGGGACTTCAGCAGTGATGCTTACCTGAAGTTTTCCACGGTTGTCCTTGCTTCCTTGTTCCCTTTAGCTGTACAGGCTGACATTCTTTCCAGTCTTTACATCCAAAAATAAGGCCCCAAATTGGCCTTTGAGTAGGGTGGTGGAAGTCGCTCTTTTGCTGCTAACCCAATCCCTTAAAATCCATTCCACCAGGGAAGGCTTCTGATTGCCTACCATGTTAAGTTCCCAGGTATGATTATTGCCACATCGATTTTAGTTTACCTGCTCACTTTCAGTTCAGCATTGCAGATGGTGACATATTTGTGCTACATCTCAGTTAAAACCAGCATTGTGATGGTTGTGTTATGACCTAACATATGAACTCCTGGCTGTGCCAGTTCCTCATCCTCGGAGACTAAGACCAATAGTCTATTGTTTACCACGTGCAAGTATGATAAGGTCTTGGTATGTTTGTCTCCTTGATTAGAATAAGATACAAAGCTGTTATTTTATTACATTAGAGTTAACATCATTTTGAGAATGAAAGCTATGTGATAATTGGAAGAGTTTTTTTTTATTATTAAATACTACATACTAATAACAAAAAAAAATGTGAATAAAACGCAACAAGGCACCATGACATAAAACAGTGTAACTAACTTATAGTCAACTGGATCATGGTAAGAAGTTAAATTCAAATTTTTAATCCAAAAATGTTTCTTGTAATGTATTTCTTTTACTTGTAACAAAAAATGTACATACCTGAACTTTAAAAAAAAATGACTAGGCTAGCTAAATAATTTCACATGATGTACGGTATGTGTCACTAAGGCAGTTATTGACCACAATTAAGGTCAACCTGTTTCCTGTCACTAGTAATCAGATTTTGTGGCCTACACTAGGATAAAGCTTTGTATTTAATGATAGGTGAAGCAAACACAATCTAGCAGCTGCGGATGTGTCTAGGAGTTCAACCTGGTGGTGACATGGTGGTGGTGGGGGAGTTTTCTTAGACTCTTATCAGGTTGCCTCATTGGTTATCAGTCTACCAGCTGGGAGAAAAGTACAGCCAGATGGAAGATAATTAAATGACAAAGGAAACGTGATTATTACCCTGGTTCCCTGTCTAAATCTACAAAACATTTATAAAAAATATATAATTTTAATTAAATACATTTTAATTTAGCCTTGGCCATGTTGAGAACCGTCACCCCGATGCGTGTTTTTTTTTATCAATGTTTTTGGTTTGTAAACTATATCTATAGAGCTTTCAGTGAATGGTGGATAGTTAATCAGAATTCAATTCTATGAAGAATTCTCTTTTGTTTTTTCCTAGAATAAAAATGAGGGGGTTTGTTCTCTAAACAGTGCTATTCAGTTTAGACAAAACAGTGCCCGCTTTTTCATCATATGACAATTTTACTTTTTTTAGGCAAAATTTTACTTTATTAAATAATTATTACTGTGAAGGGGTTGGAAACTCAAAAGGTCTATGTATGATGTTTCTAATGGAGCATTAGGTTACAAAAGAGTTAAAGAGTGCAAGGTTAGTAGAACAGCACCTTTACATAGGTATTGTGAAGGGGAAGTCCTGGGTTTCTCCTGCTTGAAGGGATACTCAATAAGATGATTTTTTACTAATATTCACCTATAGCTCACTGATTACTTAATATATGTGTAAGCCCTGTTAGAAAGTACCACATAAACCACTATACAAATTTAATATCTGATATTATCAGCTAGTGAAATATTGATAGTATTTAAAAGTTATAGAAAAGTAGTATGACAAAAACTGTGTCTACCAGCATTTTTCCAGCTTTCGGTTTTGTTAGATAAGTTTGATCTTCATTTAATCAGGCAATGGATTTACATATTCTTATCATATGTATCTATGCATGGACGTAGGAACCCCTAAAAATCTGGGGGGGACAGCATTTTTCCCCATCAGATCCCCACTTTCTCCCCATCTCTCACACTATCTACCCCCTCTCCCCCTTCTCACACTATCTACCCCCTCTCCCCCCTCTCACACGTTCTTACTATCTACCCTCTCCCTACCCTCCCTTCTCACACTATCTACCCCCTCCCTACCCTCCCTTCTCACACTATCTACCCTCTCCCTACCCCCCTTCTCACTAGCTACCCTCTCCCTACCCTCCCTTCTCACTAGCTACCCTCTCCCTATCGCCCCTTCTCACTAGCTACCCTCTCCCTACCGTCCCCTTCACACTAGCTACACTCTGCCTACCCCCCTTCTCACCAGCTACCCTCTCCCTAACCCCATTCTCACTAGCTACCCTCTCCCTACCCCCCTTCTCACTAGCTACCCTCTCCCTACCCCCCTTCTCACTGTCTACCCCAGGGGTGTCCAACGTTTTTCTGCAATTAGCAATATGACTTGGCATGATAGGAGTGTGATTGCTAACAGCAACCCTACTCCTATCTTACCCAGGCAGCCAGTACATGCTGGTACAGGGTGGCTGTAAGTGATGTGCAAACCCTATACTGCTGGCAGCATCAATGCACAAGGGGTGCAGCTAGCTAGGTTTCAGCATGTACTGGCTGACTTGGCATGATAGGAGTGTGATTGCTAACAGCAATCACAGTCCCATCATGCCTAGGTTCCAGCACTTACACATCCATGGTATCACACACACTCATTCATTCATTCATATACTCATTCATTCACAGATTCATTCCCTCAATCATGCATACTGATTCAAACACCCTCCCCACCCCCTTACTTGCACTGCAGCTCCTCGATGCCGCTCACAGACTTCAGCAGGGGGCGCGGCCTCCCTCTGCGTTCTCTGGTACTGCACAGAGGAAGCAGGATGTGATGTCACGTGAACTCTGCTGGGTTCCGCTTCCTCTGTGCAGGACAGAAGACCCTCCCACAGGGCTCTTGTTGTAGCGGGGCTCTAGGTGCGGACCACGGAAGATCGGTTGCCCTGGCTGCCGATCTTACGCGGGTCGCACCTCGAGGTCTCGCGGGCCGCATTTACGGCGTTTCTATTGGGGGGGTTCCTACGGCCCTGGGGGGGGATTTCTTCATTATCGGTCCCCCCCCGCATGAGTTACTGGGGGGGATCTGTTCCCCCCCTCCCCCCCGGTTCCTACGCCCAGTTATCTATGTAATTATAAATAGCTAACTGTTGCACTAGCTGTATTACACAAATCTAGGGCATTTTAGTGTGTCCTAGAATGGTGCCTTATGTTAGATTGTAATGATTAGCTGGGAATTTAACACAGACAACTGCAAAACCAAAGCACGTCCTTGTAAAAGTTTGTAAAACAAATCACCTTTTCAGACCAAACATTTGACATTAATAGCCTATATAAATCTAAGCTCTTAACTGTTGTGCAGAGGCCATACATTAAATATTACTAAACAATTATCTAGAATGTTTTGTAAATGGTGTAATCCTGTCCTTTTCACATTTTAGTAAATGCTCATATATGAAGTTATTAGCTATTAAAATCTCTGTCTGTAGAATACTTATATATAGTATATATATATATATATATATATAAATATGATAATACTTATATATTATAAGTATTATAATATATAATATATATATTATAAGTATATATTATATAATATATATATTATAAGTATATTATATATACTTATATATTATAATATAATATAATACTTATATAAATATATATATTTATATATACACTATATGACCAAAAGTATGTTGCAAATGGCAATGACCATGATGTGCACAGCTGCTCAGCCATGGAAACCCATTTTATGGAGGTCCTGACGCACTGTGTCTGTGCTGATGTTACTTGCAGACGCAGTTTGGAACTGCTACAGAGGACAGGCAATTTACTCTGTAAATGTGGTCTGCCACTTTGTGTGTTGTTACTCCCAGAAACTTCTATCTCACAATAGCACATACAGTGGACCGGGAGACAGATTTAGCAGGGCAGAAATTTTAGAGATCTTCTTGGCATGACTCAATCTTGTAGCCCTAGGTCAGGGGTAGCCACCCTTCTGCACTCCTGATGTTGTGGACTACATCTCCCATAATGCTCTTACAGTCATAATGCTGGCAAAGCATCAAGGGAAATGTAGTTCACAACATCTGGAGTGCCGAAGGTTGCCTACCCCTGCCCTAGGTGATGCAAAATATGTTCACGATCGGGACCTGTTAATTTTGGTGCCTAGCCTGTGTTCATTGAAATAGGTGATCTGCTACTGATGAGAAAAGGGATCCTTGGTTATCATTGGCACATAAATAGTGTATAATTATGTAACTTTTTTTTATCTTGAATCCTTCTTTTGATCAACACTCTGTATGATCTACTTTCCTAGCCCTACCCATTATGTTCTAAATGTTACCCTCTCTTTCTTGTCTCTGCCACAGTATAAACATTGTCAGAAATGTGTCCCTCAGTATTTGGGAATGGTTCCGTTCCTAAAATGCATCCTTTGTAGCATAACAATGGCTCCCTCAATGCTTTATTATAAGATATACCATGTTTGCGCTTGTCAGAGTTTAGTTTAGACACCCCTGAGGCAAGACATTTCAGTGATGGGAGTTATTGTGTACCATCATCAGAGGGCTCCTCTTTATCTTCCTCCACCCCTTCTTTTTCTGTCTTAGTCTATTTTGCCTCCTATTCTTCTTCTTTTCCTTATTTTTCTATCTTCTTTAAGTAAAGCCCTTCTAGACTGGCAGTGGGCATGGCTTCTGTGCTGAGCGCCAGCATATGACATCAAATACTGGTGCATATACACTTATACATGACTTATACATAGACATTCATGCTCACACGCACGTATACATACACATTCATGCTCAGACGCACTAACACATAGCCATTCATGCTCACACTCACTTATGGGAAAGACATTCATGTTCACATTTTACTTATACAAAGACATTCATGATTACATACATGCTCACATGCACACAAACATATATATATATATATATATATATATATATATATATATATATATATCCCCTGTAATCCTTCTTTCAAAAATGCATATTGATATATATACCAGTTTTTGGTACATTTATCTGTATATTTATGTTTATAGGTACACAGGTCCTGTGTTTTTATTCTGGGTGTGGATACTCTTGTGCTCACAACACTTGCATCTTGCTTGATTATGTTTAACTCTTTCATGTGCCCTGATTATGTATCCATGTTCCGTTGTGCGACACTGTGTTGATTTTATTATTCCTTGCAGGCACCTCGCTGCCTGCTACTCACCCCATGCGTGCACCGGTGTCATGGCTACCTTGGCAACCTGCTTTGCTCTCCTTTTGAGTGGGTCTGTTAAGCTTTGTGTCAGCTTCAATCTTTACGCTGCTTTTACAGTGCAATGTTTTCTGAGTTTTTTTTACTGTACTGCTATGTGCCTATTGTGTATTAAATATTTTTTTTACCGTCACTTAAATGCTAAATATAAATGGATCCTCGTTGTTGGTAAGGCCGAGACTTAAGTTTGCTGGAAGCTTATTTAAAAGCTAGTCCTGTTGCTGGTGTTTATGGCTGTAGGTTGACATTGAGAAAGGGGTTTTACACCCCAAAACATTTGTGGGACTAAATTATCTTGTTATCCAATAAAAGTGTGGATTTCACTTGGGTCTACTCCTGAGCGCTGTGGTTTTCTTCTTGCTGGATATTTTGCACCACTTTGCAGCAGTGGAGCTATTTACCCAAGAGTTGCACATGACAATATTGCTTGCAGTTTTTGTCAGCTGTACCAAGGTAGTTTTTCAGGCCAAAATCTCAATAAAGATGAAGAAAAATTCAAAACAAACTTAAAAAGTATGACTTCCAAAAGCAAAGACAGTGGCCAAGTTTTAGCTCACTTCCCACTGCACTTGGCATGGCATATTATCTGACTGAGAACTTAGAGAGGCGGTCTGCACAGACAGGCTCGGGCAACAGGCTCAGGCCCCGGGGCCCACCTGAACCCATCAACGTAGTGCAGGCGCACCACACAGAGAGCTGTGAAGATCAGAGACAAACACTGACAGACGGCAGTGCTTAGAAAGTAAGGGCAACCAATACACATTATTACTTACCCAGTGATCAGATAAGACACTCTTTACTTACCTACTGAGACTGAGACTTACTGCCTGGAAGCCAGAGGGTATCTCTCAAAGGAGATTGGGAACTGAGCATACAGGCTCAACAGGCCTTGTCAATGCATGGTTGACAACCCACTGGGAACTAGCCTTGAGCCTAGTCAATAGTCAGGCTTTCTGACTATCCTGAAGCAGAGAAAATCGTGTCATAACCGTTCATAAGGACACTGAACAGGCCCCTTAGACACTGTATAGAGGGAACAAACATTTTATAGAGGGTGACAGACGACACGTGAAATACAGAAGAAACTTCATACTTTAAAATCCAACAAGCAGCCACTTAAGTGGGTGATACAATATGATACAATTCTGATACAATATCTCCATTTGATTCCCCTACCTTAACCAGCAAGATCCAGAGTCAGGATCTGCCTGCTATGAATGAGAACCTAAAATAGATACTACAACCAAACCATAGTAGTGACCAGCTTTTTACAATATTCATGCCATCTCGAATGGAAAAGTTTATCAATAATACATCTAAAAGAACACACTCTAAGTTGAAAGCTTTTATTGGGTCAACATGAAAACTTTAGGGATCTCACAGGGTTCATCCACAGATAGAATGTGTGCATTATGATTTTTTGTGTCATAAGTACATATGACCGACAAGGTGTGTTTTGAAAGGTGGTAGGGAAACCCCAACTACATTGCAACATCTGGTAACTACATGACAGCAAGGATGAAGCATTAATGTTAAGAAGCTGATCTAGATAGATGTAAGCCAGCAAGCAGGTTGCCCCCTTGGTTTTTTATATTCACAGTATTGTTACTATATATTCTTAACTCCTTAAGACATCGGTGAAGAGATCAAATTAATATTATTTTTGTTAATATGTATTCACAAACCCCGTATCCATAAAGCAATAATTTCTCCTGACTTGTACTTTTCGATTCTAGCAAAACATACTGAATGCAAAAAGTATGTATTAATGAATATTTATAACTTATGTCTTTTAAAAAAAAATCTTTATTAATGTGGAAAGTGTTATTTGAAATAACAGTAGCAATGTGCATTATGACATCAATGTTTATTACAACCATTACAGTCCATATGCAGAATAAATGCCGGAAGGCTCCCAACCATTATAGCCGGACTCCCCTGGGCCATCATGGGATCCCCTGTGTCTTTTTTTTATTACAGTCCTGATATTAGAAAACTGATACAGATGTGTTAATACAATTATTATTCTGTGATGCCTAGTAACTAGCAATTTTGTTCTAATGCTATATGTCCACAAGATGGCGCTTATGACTCATATTTGAGGCAACTGTTTAAAAAAGGAGCTTTTATCATTACTAGTGTACATGGCAGTCATTAAAATGACCTGCACTATTCAACTTAACCCTTTCTCTCTACCCTATTTCTTCTCTTTCTCTCTCTTTTTCTTATGTCTCTCCTGCCCTCCCTTTTTGTTTCACTATCCTTCATTCTTCTGCCCCCACTCTTTTTGTTCCCTTTCTTACTGTCTCTCTTTCTCTTTCTGTTTTCTCTTTCTTTCTCTCTTCATTTTCTTACTTTCTATCAGGGTCAGGGCAGGAGGGCACTGGTCACAACAGAAGGGTACCTTCATTATCAGTCAAAACTCTAACCAAAAGGAGGAAGAGAAGAGCTCTAAATATTTTAATGTTTAAGCTCTTTGCAAGCCTTGTAAACTTTGACATTCTTACCCAAACCTTAACCAATATCTTTAATCTCTCTCTCCTTTGGTATATTCCCAACCTCATTTAAACATGCTATCATCATGTTGTCATCCTAAAGAAACCCTTGCTTGATCCCACATCAAATTTCCATCCAGTTTCCCTTCTCTAACTTCAACTAACTAAATTTCCCTCGACAAAGTCTCTGCTTGACCCTCTACAATCTGATTTAAGCCCACAGTCAACAATCTCCTCACCGCCTAAACAAAAGGCTGCTTCTCACTATTTCTTCTGTTGGACCTCTTTAGCCTGACACACTTGACCACCCTCTCCTTCTACAAACCCTTCATGTTCATGCCAACTGTGACACAGTTCTTTCCTGGTTCAAATCCTACCTGTCTCTCAGTATTTTTCACTTGAACTTGCTCTGCTCCCCTACTATTATCTGTTGGTGTTCCTCAGTTATTGGGCCTCTACTCTTCGCCATCTAAACCTCTTCACTTGGACAAGTCATATCACGTTCTGGTTTCCAATATCACCTACAGTATATGCAGATGACACCCCAATCTATATCTCCCAACCTTTCACCCTCTCTTCTAATTCCCCACACTGACTGTCTTTCTGGAATTGCATCATGCATTACCTGAAGCTCAGCATCTCTGAGACTGAGCTCATTTTAATCCTGCCATCCGCCCTGTCCACAATTCTTGACATCTTCACCACCGTTGACAACTCCACTATCCAACTGACAGACCAAGTTCACTGCCTTGGTGTCACACTTGACTCCTTCCTTCATTCCTTACATCCAGTCCCTCACCAAATCCTGCGGTTGTCACCTGAAAAACATCTCCAGAATCAGCCCATTCCTCACACAATTATCTTCTGCTTCTCTGTGCCAATCGCTTCACTGGCTACCCATACCCTACACTAACTCCACCACACACGCTGACAGCTAATTCACACACTCATGCTAACCCCATACACTAGCATGCACACACTCTATCACCATACACATACATACACAGACCCTCACTCTCTCAGTCTCTTATCAGAGCACCTCTTGCAGCTCTCCTGCCACCTTACCTTACTTCTTATGCCCTACTATTGCAGGGTCACTTTACACACATGTCTCTAATTTATACTTTATATATTTGTTAGAGCAGCCATATTAACTTCTTTTTCCTTGAGAATTAGAAATATAGAATCGGACCACAGATAAGAACCATTCGCGCAATCTAGTATAACAATTTTTCCTGCTGTAGAAACATCAACCCTCATTCAGTCCTTGGTCTTGTCTTAAATTCAAAATAGCCATCTGCCTTTCGCTTCCACGTTTACATTTCGTTACTGTGTTAACCTCTACCACTTGTGCTGGGTGTCTATTCCAATTATCTACGACCTTCTTAGTGCAGTAAAACTTCACTACATTACATCAAACGTACGTCTTAATTATTCCAAGTTCCAACCCATGAAGTTATTTTGCTCCTTTAATGGAAGTTGATTGCGACATTTGCAAAGGTATGGTGAGGAGGCGAGACATATATAAAAAGATAAACTGTAATGCCAGTTTTGCCACTGATCTCTACATCCTTGCATTATACTTATAATTATTCTTATTTTTGAACTATATATTAAAACTATCGAGAAAGTGAGAAATCACATACTACTGGTAAATTGAATATTGTGGATTTAGTTAAGCTAAAAGTTGGGGAGGTGATAACCCCCTTAAAGTAAGTCTAAAACAAGAATGGATAATGTGCACCCCTCCCATCAGTGGTAGACCACAATAATAATTCCCTTTATAATATGTGTTTATTGCTGGATAAAAGAATGTATTTAGCAGGGGCAAAAAACTCCTCCTCTCCATACAAAGCACTGGCGATGATCACATTACAAAATAATGAACTTATTGTGTTTTATTGTGATAAAATACAATGCAATGCCCCAGTTTGTATATACTGTTCCCTGTGTGAGCTGTATGAGCCAAGGTACGCCATGTAGTTTGGGTTTGTGTTATTTAGGTTTTTATACAGCACCCAACATATCAGCTTGCATATGTAATTTGTGTAGCATTTCATTTTTGCTCTGAATCATCAAAAAAGCTTGAGGCACCGTGTAATTTAGTACACATGTCCTTAAACAAAATCTGAGGATTGCCACATTTCGAGAAAAACAACATTAGTGCAAAACACTGAATCTTAAAATGTCCGTGGTGTTTTATCTTTATATAGAAGCTTGGCTTTGTTTTCCAGTAAAAGTATTAGAAGAAAACTGTTGAAGTATATTGCTAAATATATATATCTTAAAAATAAAACAGCATATAAAGGTCTATTCACTAAACAGTGAGTTGGCCAATGAATAGCCTCAAGATGACAATTTGTATCTTGTGACATTCATAAGACAACTTGACCCTTTATGTGAGGAAGTTCGCCAAGCAACTTATTTTTGTGTCTTATAGAAAGGTGAATTGCTTTGCCATGGTTTGCACAGATGAGAAACTGAAAGCTACTTAGCAGCAGCAGGTTTCCTGCAAATTGTGCCCTAATATGGCTCTGTGCCAAAAAAAATTACATAATTTTTGTTATTTAGACATCTGGTGGCAACTACAAGAAAACCATACGAACGCATAATCTGATATTGGCCCAAATTTCTAGATAAGACCCTGTTAGCTCCCCTTTTGACAACCCTCCGTGGGGTGAATGTTTGAAACAGCCATTGTCTAGGTTGAATTAGCATTACTTTTACCTTTGAACGTATTTATTATTATGTGTTTTAAAATTATCAATAAACAACTTTCTTACATGCTTTAAAAACTAAAACAAGTTTAATGCAATGGTAAAAAGCAATAATGGATGAAACAAAGCTGTAAAACTCTCCAGAAACTGAGACTCAGGATAGAAATGGAAATTAAGTGCTCTGTCAGACTCTCACATTACAGAACATACCAGGAGTAACTAATACTATTGTTCCATGAAGGTCTTTTATTACTCTTTTATATATTAAGTAGAGAGTTTGTGTTTATGCAACTTTAATTGGTTCCCGGATTATGTGGGTGTTTGGCTGTGTTATTTCTGCTTTATACTACTGTGCTGACCAAAAGATCGCCCTTATGCTGAGCATAAAAAACAGCAATATAGAAAATACTGAAAAGGGTCATCTTTTTTTTTTTACTAACACAACTCCCAAAGGGTAAAATTGAAGAAGAGTAAGCTTTCTCTTCGTATTTGCTGTCCATTTGTGTAGAAGGGTAGAGCTATGAGGTGTGGGAAAACACTGGACACATATAATTTCCCTGTTGCCACTTGTGCAGTAGGCCTACCTAAGGGTGCTGGCATAGTATGCCATTTCCCTGTGGCATAAATCTCCATTGGCATGCACGGGAAAAGGAGATCCAGATCAGTGCCACATGAAAGCACAAATATCCTTCTCCTTCATATGCAATGCCGGGAAATGGCATCCTATGCCAGCACCCTCAGGTGCTACTACAGCTCACGTGGCGGCATAGGAATTATATGTGTTTACGGTTCCTCCACACCAAAAAAACATGATTTCATTATAAAAACTCTATTTCAGTAAAATGGTTAGCACAGGAGAGAGGGAGGGAGAGGATTTTAATTAGTGGTGGGGGCATAACTATGTACATGGCTTCCTACGAGACTACTAGGCATGTATATCAACTTACATCTCTCAGAAGGCTACTGAATCACACACATCCGGTCACTGCACAGACATACTTACTTGGATAATATGTGCACCATGTCCCATAGCATACCAGAAACACAATGATACTATTGCTCAGGCTGATCTTCTAATTACATTAATTGCAGTATGCTTGGAACGCTGATATCACTAAGTTGAATTATACAAACACGTGGCTTTTCTCAAATAAATCTACAATTTAATTACAGATGGCCAGGGAACAGGGAGTCCATCGTTTAAGTACATGATCTTTGGGGTTAAGTATTATTTCTTACACTCCAAATCCAATAGAGAAAGGTCTGCGATATTTCCTTAACTAAAATGTAATTCATTGCAAAAGATAATTGTGAAGCAGAAAAACAGACGCAGTGCGTCATGCCTAATAACCATTGTTTTAAAGCTATAATTGCTATATCCCTTCAGTGAGCTTTAGAAAATGTGCAGTAATTAGCCATTTTTACTACGAAATCTTTAACTCTTGTAACGCTCTGCAAAATGCTATTGTTAGAACAACAAAAATGAACATTAATGGAACCATCGCACGTCAGATATCTGGGTAATGTGCAGGTGATATAGATTCTGTGAAAAAAACAAACTAAAACTAATATTTAGCTTGATTAACAAGTAATGCTTTTACAAAGATTCAACAACAATTTTAATAAGAAGGGTGACAAGGAAGGCAGGGGCAATTGTCCTCTTTTTCTGATCTGATGTTAAA
Source organism: Spea bombifrons (assembly GCF_027358695.1). Classification (NCBI taxonomy): domain Eukaryota; kingdom Metazoa; phylum Chordata; class Amphibia; order Anura; family Pelobatidae; genus Spea; species Spea bombifrons. The sequence continues at coordinate 106,911,083 of NC_071087.1, read as the reverse complement.
ATTTTGGGCTACTGGGTAAAGCCTTTTTTGGGTGTGAACTGCTATTCCACATATAGCCACCAGGGTGTCTAAAGTTACAAGAACTAAAAGCAGGGTTAAATCTGGTTGGATTTATTTGGTGATCCTTGTATGTTCTTTCTATGCAGCCTCTTTTAGTGGCCTGCATAATGTTCACTGACCACATTGTCCTCCAAGTTGTTTAGGACATTATTTTATTGGGCTACTCTGTTGACTTTCCCCCAGGCTGAACAGAATCAACCCTTTCCTCTCTATATTTGAGGATTTTTGGAGAACGACACATTACCAGAGTGCTACAGGGTCCAATTATATAGGCTATATTTTATAGACCAATTCTGTGCTAAATATTGGCCAGTGGTTGCCATGGATGGTGTTGCACTTTTAGAACTTTGCACTAGGATTTATTTTTTTGAGTATGCTCCTGAATATGTTAATGTTCTTATTAAATTCTCAATATAAGTACTAATTATTTTTTAGCCCTTCTACCCTTCTAATTCATATTGCTATATAACTATGGTTTGTGTATTTACAGAGGGAATACAATGCGTGGAAAAATCTCTGCTGAATAAATGTAATTGGCTGATACAGCAACTTGCCTGTAATATGATGATAATATGACATTTTATATGCAGTAAAATGATTCTTGTTTTTCTACAGTGTGGGACTGAGAAGGAACCAGGAAGTCCTGTTGCACAGCTGTGCACGTATCTAGGATTACCGACAACCTCCTTATTGCCAAGCTGGTTTGGCCAGTCCGGGGAAAGGCAGGCATTGCCATTTCAATTTTCAGTGGATTCGTGAAGAACTAAGTTAGCTTCAACTGTCCCTTTGTAATAGAGAACCAAGCACTGTTTATTGATACTTACATGTCTACCTGCTGGGTCATCATTACCATTATTGGGGCCCATTACAAGCATTTGCAAGTTCCCAAGCATCACTGAGCGGATATCCCCTTCTCTCCAGCTTTCTGTTATAGAGAGTACACTTTCTGGCTACTTTTCTCAATTCTCTTTGACTCTCTTCCGTCTACCTTAGGCAGCACATAGAGTGACTGAAATGTGCATCTGGAGGATGCTTGAGCCCTGGGTATCTGCCCCTTTTCACCTGCCTTATATATAACACTCTCTTTCTGCAGCCATCTGGTATCACACAATCAGGGAATTAACCCTTTTTCCGAAGAGCACCAGCTTTGTGGGCATAGAAAAATAACTAATACATATGCTACCAGGGCATTTCCCATTGCACCCTGTCCATACCATTACTATTAGCCAGGCTAGAGTGCTGTGAGTGAGACTGCTTAGTATTCACCCTTCTCTGAGCAAAACCTGTTATTCATAATACATTTTCCAATTGAATAGCCAATGATTTTAATAGCGACTTAATAGGGCAACTGATGGGAAACTCACAGTGTTGCAAAGGTGCTTTTTATGGACAGGGCATGGCTCTCCATAAGGCAGCCTAGACATACTGTATGTCTAGAGCCCTTGGAATACTATACAAATCAGCCTGTTTTGTGTTTTTCATTTTTATTACATATATATTTTTTGGGAGGCACTTGTAACCCCTGATCCCAACATAGTAGCAGGGATCAGGGTGTTTAATCAGCATGTCAGCCAACTGATCTCACAATATCGCCCCTACAGCATCTGTTATCATGGTACCAAAACGGCATAATAGAATGCTTTGTGGGATGATAACTGCCTATGAGCAGGTGATTGCTCTATGATCTGCAGATGACAGATCAGATCCTTACAAAGATGAGCATGGTCGAGGATAAAGAGAATTTTAGGATAGGTAAACTAAATAACTCCAAAACAAATGACATTAATTGCAAACACAAATCACAAGATGTAGGTAAAGCTGTCATGAAGACAGATCTCCATGAGGTAAGCAGGGGAAGGAGAGATATCAGTTAAACTGTACAGGTGATGAGATAGAGGATGGGTATCAGTATGTGTATAGTGTTAAACTCAATGTGTGTGTATATATATATATAAATACAACCTCAGATGATATATTATACCATGTTATGATTTATTCAAAAAAAATAAAGCCAAAATGGAGAAGCCGTGTTTGAAAAACTAAGTACACCTAATGATTCAATAGCATGTAGAACTACCTTTAGCAGCAATAACGTAATATAATAATTTTCTGTATGACTTTTTCAGTATCTCGCCTGGTTGTGGAGGAAATTTGGCTCACTCTTCCTTACAACTTTGCTTCAGTTCATTGAGGTTTGCGGGCATTTGTTTCTGCACAGCTCTCTTAAGGTCCCGCCAAGGCATTTCCATAAAAAAACCATAAAATTAGAAGAGGTTAAACTTTCTTTTTCCACACATTCAAGTGTGGTGTTAGTGTGCGAGTATATTGTGTTTTTTGTGTTACTGTATTGCCTCAGTGTGTATGTCAGCATATGGTGTTAAAGTATGTGTTAACATGATTGTGTCTGTTACTGTAGGGTGTTAAAGTGTGTGTTAATGTATTGTGTCAACATACGGTGTTAGAGTGTCTGTTATTATATGATATTAACATATGTGTGCTGTGGGTGTCCTTGCATGGTGTTAGCTGGTATCAGCTTATGCTGTTCGAATGTCAGGGATGAACCTAGGGTTAGTGGCACTTAGGAGAGGAAGAGGAGGAGCAGGAGAAAAAAATGTGTGTGTATGTATGAAGAGTATATGTAAGTGTACAGTGTTAGAGTGAGTGGCTGTTAGAGTTAGTTTGGAGCTCTGAAGCAATACTGCACCCAGGTGCCACTAATTCTAAGCCTGCACCTGATCCTACAGGTAATCTATGGCACAGTAGAAAAAAAAAACATATTTGTTAGTGCCAAAACAATTTCACTAGGGAACTAATTTTATAGGGTTAAGAAGCCTAATTGTATTTGTGGTTTCAAAAAGACAAATATGTAATTTTCCCAAACTTTCAATTCTTTAAAAAAAATTGTATTTCTGTAATTGTTGTTGTTTCTATAGTTAATTGTCAACTGAGGTAGAAGGAAATATCCAGTGGCTACTGTAAACCAGGAGAACTGAAATAGCCTACTTCTCTGTTTATGTAAAAAAACAGTTAGACAGATCCACATTCATTTTTCATCCCATGCATACATAGAAAGAAATCAAAAAAATACTTGTTCTGACCACTTATCTAAGCATCAAAGAGTACAACTAATACCCCAACTGCAGCCTTGAAATTAATTGAGATCAGGCATTCGGCCATAAGCAAATTCAGTCCAAAAAACAAGCTGACAGTTAGGAGCCACAACCCTCACGCAAAAACATTCTCACTCTATCACACCTCTGCTTCATCATGCATCCAGTGCCTCATGCCATCACACTTCCACAGTGGCCACCCTATCACAGTGGTGTCATGTAGCATCACTTTACATGACAACGCCTGGATCATTGGACCCTTGCGAAACCACAGTCTAATTTAGCCGTGCTGGCACTGTGGCTAGCCGGAGCATAGGCTACACAGTGCTAATATTGTCCTGAAAAGGACAACACGTTATCATAGCAGCCCACCCCAATTATCAGACAGAACTAATGTTGAGGTGGAAAACACAAACTCTCTTTATTTGGAACAAGAGCAGCTATTTACACACAGAAACATAATTGGATCAGAGGTAAAATCCCATCACGTTCTATGGCCAGCCACGCTCACCCGGCATGATTTCAAGGGAGCAGCATCAATCCTGGGGTACCAATGGAGAGCTCAGAGGATGTAAGTTCAGAAAACTGACTTGTCAGTACTCGGCCAGAGTTCCATAGCTACGGTTGGATAAACCCCAATACTAAAGATGAGTAATAAAACCAGAGTTCCCAAATGACCTCCCTCTCCATAACCACCTCCAAGTGCGCACCAAGAGCATAGTGTAACCCCAAAAAGAGCGAAGTGGTGAAATAACCTGTAGCGACGCAATTCGAATTTTTGGCGAGCATCTCTGCGTTTCCTAGCCGTGGCACAGTTCCATGGATTTGCGACTAGGTACCGGTCGGACACATGGAGACCCCATAGCCATCTAGTCCATGGGAATTTGGTTAGAGCAGACCAGATGGGGTTTTCCGGTCACCCTGTGCCCCCCAATGAGCACAGGAGTGAGTTAACTGGGCTGACAGGTAAGGAGTCAATCTATTAATGCGTCACGCCCCCCCCAAACTCAAACCTACCCCATGCGTCCTCAGCCTCAGCGGGTTTATGTGACATTCTCTCTACTATGATGAGCAAATAAACCTTAGCAGATCTTTCATTTCGTTCCATTATCATTTCCATAAAGAATCAGCTTGGTGTGGTATTTGAGCAGGAAAAATCATCCAAAATCACATGACTGACAACAATGGTAGCCTCCAGTCCTGCAGATACAGGAAGTTTATTAAAAGATAATGAGATAAAATCAGGTTTTTGTCATTGCTAACCTACATTTCTGTGTTTTAGGCATTTGGGTTCACAATTTATATAAAAAAAAACTGAAGAACGCAAGAGAAATTAACCCCTACACTCTCCTATAGACATACCGGTACGTCCATAAAATGCATCTTAAGAAACCCCTATGGATGTACCGGTGACAGCCTGGACTCCCCCCTGTCAGCAGAAGCCAGCATTGCTCCTGGCTCTTGTAACAGCTGCCGGTGCGAATGCCGGAAAACTGTTACAGTTTTAAATTCCCGATCGCGCATTCCCATGTTTCTCACTCTTCTCACATGCTGAAATACAAATCAGCAAAAAAAAAAGAAAAAAGTGTTAGTGATTTTTTTAACAATAAAAAAATCACTAAAATAATGCAATAAATAATATTTTTTTAAAAAGTGAGCTAAGTGATGTCATTGTGACATCACTGGCATTAATAACATGCTGAAGAGGTCCCTAAGAGAACCTCTAACCATACTGCACTGATAAAAAAAATACAAAAAATCACATAATACTAAAAATAAAACAAACTATAAAAAAAGATAATAAAAAGAAAAAAAATACCCTCTAGAAAGGGTATTTCCGTAATCAGATGATGCAGCGAAACAATTTTGGCCAGGTTTCTCTGCTGTAACACATACCCTGTGCAAAAAAATTTAAGCAACACAGAAGTGTTGGTGAAAAAAAGGGAAGGAAATAATTTCTGCGGCCACCTTTCACAGTGATTGGTGGCCAAATAGCTGCATGAAGAATGCCCAGATACAATAGTCTGGGCTGTCTGCTTTACAGAAATATGTACTTTTGTGGGTATTTTTGGTTTATTTTTTAAAATTAGAGTTGCAATCCCATCATACCTAATGTAAAAAATATACAAATAATGTACACCTTATAGTATGTTCCCTATAAGCGCTGGGAAAGTATGAAAATTCTATATAAATTAGCTATTTCTAAAATCAGGACACCTGAATTAATAAACTTTACCTAATTTTGTGAGGATTCAGAGGGGAAAATATATTTAAAAAATAGTTGTTTTTTAAAAAAATTGCTAGTTTTTACTAAATTTCTCTCTCCTTCAAAAAACAATATATAGTTTACATAGGTAAGGGGAATAATCACTGAACTGACATACCGCAAAAATGGCAAAATTGCTCCGGGACTTGAGGTACCAAAAGAACCTGGAGCTGAAGGGGTTAAAGGCAGCTTAATCCAAAATGTCAAGTTTTATTTAAGTGAAACAAAAGTAAATCAGGCTCTCCTAAACAAGAATTAACCATGAATATGGAAGTATTTTGGAAATAAGCACACGTATTTAATTCATGAACATAACTCCGAGCGTGAAATTGACTTTAGATTCCATGGATTTACTAGTTAGCTGTGCTAAGCTTAAACCGGTATGGAATAACATATCCTTAACGTATAGTAACAGATGTTAATGGCATAGTGAACCATGTTGGCATCTTAGCAATCAGAATAAATATTTTCAGTGCTCCTCGTGCAATAACATTTGCATTGTCTTTTAAAATAGTTAAATATATTTCTGTTTGAATACTTTTTTTTTAAACGTTTTTTTTTTATTCTTTTTATTAATTTTTAAAAACATAACAACATTTTACCCCTTCTCCTTCATCATGAATCTTACAGAGTATTGACAGAAAACAATTTGCTTAAGAATCATAAAGAGTCAAATGTGTATATATACATATAAGTGTATAGCGTTCGAGTGGATGTGTGTATGTATACGTGTGTGTATGTTGTAAGAGTGTACATTTACATGTGTAGTGTAGTGTTAGTGGGTATGTGTGTATATATATATGTATGTTTATGGTGTGAGAGTGGCTGTACGTGTGTGTTAGTGCAGAGCTGCCCCTGACCATCATCATATCCACAACATCCTAATTCATTCCAATACCCAACCACAATCATTATCCCCAAATCACCATATTCATACCTCCATCATCACATTTGTCCCCACCATCATTTTCATCCCCTACCAGTATCTCCCTACATTGCACCACAATCATCTCTAGACTCTTCATTAATTTCCCCATCATCATAATACCCTTCCCTTAGTGTGTCCCCTTCATATTCATATAATATTCAACAATAATTTTCATTAGTTCGTACAATTTAACACAGGGGCGTAACTAGAAACCACAAGGCCCGAGTGCCAAAGTTGCCCTGGAACCTGTCACCCCCCCAGCTTTACAAGCAGCATGTCTCACAGTGCCATCTTTGCCTCGAAACAGCTTGTCTGTGCCCCAAACAGCTTTCCAGTGCCATCTTTGCACCCAAATAGCCTGCCTCTGCCATGTTTGCCCCAAGCAGCTTGTATGTGCCGGTTTTGTCCTCAAAACTGCTTGTCAGTGCCCCCAGATTGTCAGTGCCATTTTTGCCACCAAACAGCGTGTCTGGTCCCAAAAATACCTCTTTCTCCCTTTTACCTGACTGGCAGCAGTCTGTCAGTCTGTTCTAGCTTTGTGCAACTGCCACAACTTCATATGCGGTACGGCCCTGACTGGCATACTGGAGGGCCCCGGCACCCAAACACACACATACCAGGACAGGCTCTGCCACCCCGACAACCAAACACACACACACCAGAACAGGCTCTGCCACACTGATACCCAAACACACACACCAGGACAGGCTCTGCCACACCGATACCCAGACACACACACCAGGACAGGCTCTGCGACACCAGCACCCTGACACACATACCAGGATACGTTCTGCCATACTGACACCCAAACACACACACATACCAGGACAGGCTCTGCCACACCAACACCCAAACATGTACAGCAGGACAGGCTCTCCCACACCGACACCCAAACACACACACCAGGACAGGCTCTGCCACACCGACACCCAGACACACACACCAGCGTAGGCTCTGCCACACCGACACCCAGACACACACACACCAGGACAGGCTCTGCCACACCAACACCAAAAACACACACACCATGACAGGCTCTGCCACACCGACACCCAAACACACACACCAGGACAGGCTCTGCCACACAGACACCTACATCTGGATGGGCTAAGCTACCACAATAAAAAAAAAGTATTTTCCACACTGCTTTGTGTTTTTGGCCCTTGTGTATCACCCTCAGCCAGCACTATGTGTATTTATGCCCCCAGCCTGCACCTCCCTTTAGTATTGATTTATGTAATGCCTCCAGCTGCACCCTAATGCCCCCACGCCCTTGTGAGTTGCCCCCAGCTAGCCCCACATTGTACATTTATCCCACCATTCACCCACCCCCTTTAGTATTGATTTATGTGATGTCCCCAGCCAGCATCCCCTTGTGAATTAATGCCCACACACTTTTGCATAATGCCCCCCTTCCTTTAGTATCATGGCAGTCTTGGCACCCAGATTGCATCCACAGGACCAGCCCAACACCCAGATTGGAAGCATAGGACTTGTCATCTTTGCCCCCTGCCTGTGGATACGAGATTAAAGACGGCCCTGACGGTCATGCAAACGCATTGGCCACTTCAGTGTGTAGCCGGCAATCCGGGAATTTTCACTGTGGGCCCTGTCTGGGCCTATTTTCAGGTAGGGGTCTGGAGCTGCAGCTCCATCAGCCCCTACGTTAATCTGGCCCTGGCTGGTACAGAGACGTAAACCCATTGAAAACCTTTGGGATGACCTCACAAATCTTTTGGCTGAAAGTGCACACATTCCCACAAGCACATTTCAAAATCACGTGAAGGCTGCTACACACACTTTTGATATATATAATAGATATATGGTAGAAGGAAAAAAATTCCTATTATAATGCACAAGTAATTTAAACATTGTTCAATATTGTACAACTTGTTTTGTGGCATTTGCTATGCATGGACATTACAGACTGTATATCAACAAACGTTACACTGTGCTGCTGTGAAGTAAACTTGAAAGCTTGCTACTATACATGTAAGATTGTACTTGAATATTTAAATTAGTCCTGTCTAAATTAAGGCCTGTCAATGTTCTTTGAGAACAGATCTGGATAGTCTTGTGCTGAAGAATGCAGTCACTCCAAATCTTGATATGGCAGTGTGAGACTGTCCACACGTTAAAATTCTTGCATGCAACATTCAGCATCAGATGCATGTAACCACAACCCCTCATGGTGTCACACTTAATCTCTGGATCCATGTGCTTAATCTTGCTCAATGTGTGAATTATTCAAACCAAGACACGCTAGTCATATGTATGTTCACAGCTGCACGTGGTGAGTTGCAGCTGCCTACAAAAACAACATTATGGCCCCACTAATATGAAAGTGAAGAAAAGGATACATTTGAGGAAAGCCCTTATTGACTTTTGATCACAGATGCATCACTTTAATAATGCTCTTCTACATGTCATCTCCATGCATATTACACAAAATTGTGTTTGATCATAACTTGACAAATGTTTATATTCAGAGCCGGCCTTAGGTGTTCTGGCGCCCTGTGCGAACTACTCCTCTGGCGCCCCCCCTCACTACCCCCCTCTGCCCCTTCAAACTACCCCCCTCTGCCCCTTCAAACTACCCCCCGCCCCTTCAAACTAGCCCCCCATCTGCCCCTTCAAACTACCCCATCTGCCCCTTCAAACTACCCCCCTGCCCCTTCAAACTACCCCCCTCCGTCCCTTCAAACTACCCCCTGCCCCTTCAAACTACCCCCCCTGCCCCTTCAAACTAGCCCCCCTCTGCCCCTTCAAACTACCCCCCCTCTGCCCCTTCAAACTACCCCCCCTGCCCCTTCAAACTACCCCCCCATGCCCCTTCAAACTACCCCCCCATGCCCCTTCAAACTACCCCCCCCCTGCCCCTTCAAACTACCCCCCTCTCCCTACTTCTCCTTATACTTACCTTGAGGAGTCCTGCCGGCATTTCATGTTGAGCGCCGGAATAGTCCAGCGCTCAACATGAGATCCAGGCACCGCGACGGAGTCACGGAGAGTAAGGGGCGTCGAGCGGTTGCTGAGAACTTCACGAGCCACCGCTCGGCGCCCCTGCCCGGCACATAAATGAAAACATTGGGGTTTTTTTTGTTTGTTTTAACTTTATTTAACATCCTCCATGTTAAATAAAGTTAAAAAAAACTTTATTTAACATGGAGGATTTAAAATAAAGTAAAAAAAACAACAAAAAAAACCCGATGTTTTAATCTAGGTCCAGAGTGGGCGGCGGCGCCGTCGGACCCTGCGTCGGACGATGCCACAACAAATCCGAACATATATGGCACACTTTATAAATAATTCCTGCATTCCTGTCGTCATGCCCGCTGAGAGCTTGTGCTTTGTAGTATCTGGTTTTCTATTAATCTGAGGATTTAGAATGGACACTATGGTTTTGTCATTATAATACTTGTCACATGCATTGTTTACCTGCAGTTTACCTGCTTTATTTGAGGCATTTAACACAAGTGGTTCTGGCTAAAGATACTACCACTGTCCACTCTCGGATGGCACACCATAACAAAGAGCCGAGAGAACCCCCCATATTCTTATTATTCTTAGTAACAAGCATTAATAACAGCTGCCTTCTTATCAATTCTTACAGATGCACCCAAGAGCTATGAGTACATCTATACTAAGATGCAATGTTGTTATTCACATGAGTGAGATTCTTTTATAGACTTACACACTGAAAAGAAAATAACGTCTAATTTAAATGCACAGTCGTTAGATTTGTTTAACACATTAAAGAACTTGAGAAGTCTCCCACATGTATAACATGCAAAATAACCGCACTTCAATGCGTTGCTTTATTCTGTTCACTTCTTTTAAATCAAAATATAACAATTACTAAAGTAACTATTTTCTTCTTTAGATATATCCAGATTAACGTTCTAAGCAAGGGGAGGTGGGGTGGCAAGACCTCTTGATGCACAAACTAACCTTTAGCACATACCTCCTGACACTATTAACTTAGTGTAACATGTTATTATTACTAATGTGTTTTGTGCATTATTGACACTATGTGTTTATTTGCTCCACACATAACCATACATAAATTATCAACTTCACATGTGCGCAATGTTCGCATGTTCTGAGACATAACCATTTTGATTTAAAACAGAATAAAAACATCCCTCAACATCCCTTACAGAGGGACCGTAGTACTTTGTGTTACGGCTCTATAACCAAGTGACTATTTAAATATGCAAGAGTAGCAAGTCTAATGCTGTCAGTTAGGCTGACTTAAACCCAGCCACCGCCTACAATAATTCAGCACAGGAATTTCCTTTCTATTCAGTGTGAAACATTTATTTCTTCCGAGTGAAATAACAAACAGATTACTGGGTAGAAAAATCAAAATTTACAAATGAATAACTATTGACAATTTTGGTAAGAACACAACTGAATGCATGCACTGTATTTACGTGTCCTGCGAGGACGATGCCACAACAAATCCGAACATATATGGCACACTTTATAAATAAAAATGAAGACTGTGGTCTCCCCTTGAACCTTTATATGCATAAGACTAGTCAAGACCATTCCCTCCTGCATTTATCTGCTGCATATACTATATATATATATATATATATATATATATATATATATATATATATATATATATATATAGTAGAAGTATTATTAAACACTCATCTACAGACACCAGACAAGCCAGAAGGCTTGTTTTTCCCTCAGAAATCTCATGGTGCTGCCACAACCACAAGGGATTCTGGGTAGGCGCATGCAAACAAGGTTATCAATTATCACCTTTGCCTCTATATCCACTTTATACATGGATCCCTTGAAAGTAATTGCCCGCTGTACAAGACAGCCTTTAGACAAAACTCGGGAAGAGGTGCAATAGGCAGCTCACCACTACACACATATATATATACATAAACACACACATATGGAGGCCCATGTGGGGAGACATTTACCCACTCAGTTTCCATGGTAACAGGTTAAGGGAAGCTGCAAGTTCCAGAATAATCATGTATTTAACTGTGCTGGCCATACAATGCATTGTGGTACATACATAGCATATATAACCATAAATGTATTGCGGTACTTTCTCTTTAAGCAAGCAACATGATATCTTCCACATTATAGGTTTACCCCACCACTAGCATTCATTAATGCCTTCTTAAACACATGCTTGATAATACATTGGGTAAATTATAGGTCTGTGATTACAGAGAGATGCTATTTATTTATAGAAAGCGGGCGATACAGTAATTTAAAACACCTGTGCTTTTCAGTTTGCGTCCACAGCGTCTCTTGACTGTGCAAGAAACACAAAATGAAATGTCTGACAACATTTACAACTAGTGATTTCTCAAAGGTTTTATTAAAATCTAATAAAAAAGAGTGCTTTGTTCTCGGAATCGTATGAGTTGTGTGGTATGTTTTCTTCTTTCCTACCACTTACCGAGTTCTGTGTCCGTTCTATGGTAGTTTTGTTTGTGGAGAAATTCCCATACATTCTTTTGAAAATTCTTCCCTTCACACATCGCACTTTCTTTCAAAAATTAGAAAGCAAGTTAAAGAAAGGCCATTGTTGGCAATTCAAATAAGAGATATCCGATCTTATATTTATTGTCACACATTCATTCACCGAGCTGATTGATTTACACCAATGCCGATTTCATGCTAGTTTTAAACTACCAATTCCTCTGTATAGGTTTGGCAAACCTTACCTCCTTTCCGTCAGTCGGTCAAACAGATATAACCACAATGTGTGTATAGCTTTGTCTAATACATGTGAGAACATTAATTGACAGGGACATTACGGGTGAGCAGACATTGTAAAAACATGAAAATTACACCAGTCATTTACGGGCTAATAAAACTACATAAAGTTCGTTCTTTGTGTTAATCAATATAATAGCATGGAAGAGCTTTAATGAAAATTTAGAGGAAACAGCACAATTACAAACTAGATTTCCAAGTTCCCATTAAAGGGGACATACCAAGACATTTTGGACAATGCTATGCTTCCAACTTTGTGGGAACAGTTTGGAGAAGGCCTCTTTCTATTCCAGCATGACTGTGCCCCAGTTCACAAAGCAAGGTCCATAAAGACCTGGTTGGATGATTTTGGTGTGGAGGAACTTGACTGGCCTGCACACAGCCCTGACCTCAACTCCATCAAACACCTTTGGGGTGAACTGAAACGGAGATTACAAGATAAGCCTTCATGTCCAATATCTGTGCCTGACCTCAAAAATCGTATACTGGATGAATGGACAAAAATTTTGTGAAAAGTCTTCCCAGAAAAGTGGAAGCTGTTATATCTGCAAAGGGGGAACCAACTACCAGTTATTCCAGTAAAGTTATCATATTAAAGGGTTACAGAATAAAATATGCATTATGAGTTCCACGAAACCTTAAAAGGTGGAGTAAATGTATTAAGAACGAAAAGCACATAACTGTGCGTATAAACACTACTGACGCTCTCTCTAATTCATGAAAGTATTGTTTAAAAATCCTCAAATGAAATCTGTTACCAAAATTGACTAATAATACAGTATTTACGTATAAACACGGCATTAAAGGTAAGTTCAACCTATTCATGTGCTTAAAGAACTTTTAAAAGTAGATGAAAATCTTTAAGATGCCTCTATATGGTTCAGAATTTATTAATTGCATATAGAAAATCATTGTAGGTTTGTAACATGGTGCACAGTGAGATGGAGGATCAGCTAATGCCTCTTTTGCGAAACTAGACACTTGTTAAACCTTTTTGTTTTCCGATGTATTTAGGGATTATTACAAAATAAGTATGATGTCATAGTGAGTCTAAGTATTTTCTTGTATGTCTACTTGCATACAATGCTGACACTTGATTTGCAGAATTGAATTTGCATGCATCTACATCTTTCACTCTTATCTTCCCAGCTAGTAACAATAATGATTTTATCATCTTAATGTTACAGAACAATGGGGGGTCCTACTAACCAACATTCAATAAACATTGTTCTGAAGTGCTTTGTTCCAGGGACAATCTAACCATATGTTCGGCTGCAACGGGACCATCACTAAGCATCACTTGGGGAAGAAGACATATACTGTGTAATGCTAATGGAGGCAAACTATTATTTATTAATTCATTAATTAATTGCTGTCTATCAGTTATTAGTAAATAGGAATGAACCATTAAGTTAAAGAACACGTTAATTTCAGTGGGGCTGCCTAGACAATAATGGATAGAGGAGATCCATTAATTTCAGGTCAACTCTAGTTACTTAAGCGGTAGGAGCTATTACAAACTTTGGGATTAACTTGTTTAAGACACTAAGTACTAGGAGAGGATAAAAACAACATTGAATATATCATATATATTTTGTTTTACCTTACAGATCTCATTTTAAGCAAAACAATAATTTCATATGTGTGATATACAGGGGGGAGGGTCTCTTGGCTTTCACTGTTGACTCTATATAACCTTGATCTTAATAACATTAACCTCAATCTTACTAAACCTGCGACAACAGCAAAGAAAGTCATACTTGAAATAAAACTTGAGGAGTCGTTTTCCTTTAAACAAGGGCTACCCTCATAACTAAGTGCACCAAAATGTGCTGTTTCAAACTATGTTTTGGGGGCATGAGTATGTGAAAGTAGATGATGAAAATGAGTAGTACCATTCAAAGCGTATTTCAGTTTCCAATAAATAGTCACATGCTAAACATAAGGCATATAAAGAACATGTTTGGCATGGCCATACAGTCATGAATCCTAAGAGAAGACAATGAAGTAATTATTTAGTACCAGGAAAGCAATTTCAGGATTCTGTAAACAGAAGTGAAAGCCAAGAGTGACCTCAGATCTGAACTTGCTTACCAACCACCAAACGTTTGTAATTAAGTCATTAATTTCAGTTCCATACTCAAAATTTGTTGTTTTTTTATATCATCATACAACACTAGTGTTAAGATTATCTCTTGCCCATAAAAATGTAACATACATTTAAAAACAGTGCCATAATATAAGCTTCTAGAAATATACACAGATTACAAACTTTCTCATCAAAAACAGCTTGATCATAATTCCGATTTAGGTATGCCAGGCTGAGCCAAGCCGCCCTATGCCACATACAAGGTGTTTTAACAGACGTTGATCTGGATCCATTCCTAAACAACATTAGCAGAATCATGTTCTGTGATGCGCCATATCATTTTATGTTAACTATTACCTTGTCGTTGCATAAACAAAATTGGGTTTAGGGGGTGACTGCTGCTCTTTTTATTTACCATAACAAGAAGCTGTTTGGAGTGAGCCGAGACAGGATCCCATTCTGCCTCCCATAAGCCTGTGTTGGTCTAAGGTCAGGTCACTCATTCCTACTCCAAATCCTTTTCCATCAATGATTCCACTAACAGCACAATTGCTTTATTTTCTTTCTTATTTTCTAAATGCAATTTTTTTTATTATTATGTAATTTATAAGCTGCTTTTAAAAGATCAAAATAAAAATCTTGGTGTATGTCAGTAGCATGCTAAACTGTCATATGTTGCTTGTGATTTCCTTGGAGTATAGTATTTGTGGAATGTTTGCCTAGTATTTCAGGAATCTCTCATCTCTACAATTCATTTACAGTACATTTATGTAGCGTGACTGGCGTGCCCACAAGCATCTACAAAGGTTAAACATGTTATCTGCATGATCTATCTATATAGCTATCTAACTAGAGTATACATATATATGCTAAATACTATATATAGTATGGTGACTTTGTTATTCATTAAAGTATACACTAAACTAATATATATATATATATATATATATATATATATATATATATATATATATATATATTAGTTTAAAAAAATAGCAAAGTCACCAGCAGTAGCACTGTTGTCCGGACTAACAGGCCTGGTTAGCCCCTAGTGATGCGTTACATATGATTTTATTGCATTTAACTATTGAGTGTGTTATTTATTCTTTTTTTTTTTGGGGGGGGTCACTCCTGATTGTATTTTCTAGTCCTTAGTATGCTAAATTGTGCATCATATATTTAGTTTGAACCTTTCCAGTGCCAGTGATTGACAACTGTAAAAACAAATGCTTTGTGGGAATATTTGCGTGTTTTGCTAAGAGGTAGCCCATGACAAAGCCAATGGCAACTAAAAACAAATTCTATTCTGCACTGGAAAGGGGGCAGGGAGAGAAGGGTTTTTTTTTTGTCTTTTATGTTTTGCCTTCTCTTAGAGGTATAATGTTTCTGAAGAAAGAAAATTTATATGTGACATGCTGAGGGAGTTTATTGGCTCTCAGTATGGGGTTTCTTTATTACTAAACAGGTTACAGTTTGCCTAACATTGTGTCATAGTCATATTAACACATAAGGGTTGGTTTTTATTTAAATCAGGACCATCGCAACTATTTGCACTGAAAACGTATATCATTTTCACACTACATTGATTTTTGTATTAACCACAATTTTTTTCAGAGCGTATGTGAAAATAGATAGTGACAAGGAGCAGTCACATGGTAAACATGAGATGTGGAACGTGAAATATGTTTTTTAACATGCCTGTACGTCTATGTATGACAAAGTAAGGAGCCTACAGAGCATACGACTTGAAGGGAAAACTCAAATTGGGGTATGGGGCAAATGTTCATCAAAATGGGTAAAGGTGTTGTTGTCACCATAACAACCAATTAAATGTTACCACTGATTGCACCACTTACTACTTAGCACCTAATATCCAATCATTTTGCCCATACTTTGAAGGGATTCTCTATAGCTGGAGTCAGTAATCTCAACCCCAATTCAGCTTTCGAAGGTAATTCACGGCACAAAGTGCATCTCTTTGACTTTGCTAAGTAATTACTGTTGTGCATAGCTCATGAGACCATTGTTATGTCTGGTTGCCAGCACAATGTATAGAACAAATGAACTGCCCTATAAACCTAGCAGAACTTCATTGGTTGCTTTGTCTTATTTCTCCTTAATAAATCATAAGATCGTTGTTATGTCAGGAAATGTGCCTTTTTACAGAATTCCGCAAGAATGCCTGACATCATCACAAATAATTAAAAAAATGAATGTTTGCAATTTTCAGATAGGGATGAGTCCGTTTTCTGGAAATTTGTTTCTACACATGATAACCAGGACAAAATGCTCTTGGAAATCAACAAAATCACCCCTTATCATTATAATGTCAATAACAACTCTTAAATCTTAAGGACGTTAACGAACACCATTAACAAACAACAAAGCAGCATATAATAGGTTAGAAGATGTTGCCTATACAATGTGAAATATTTTAGTTATTACCGCTATTTTACCAGCTGCTGACAACTAAAAGAAGCTATGAAGAATGTGGCCCCACAATAGTCCCGACAGTGTCCCAAAGGGCAGTCACAAAGATTGCATTAATATATGAATTGGCAGACGATTTTGCTACCACTATGTACAATTTCCCTTTTAACTTTAGTGGACCTTCTCACCTCCACATTTGTGGATGGTTTGGCAAGTCCATGTTAAACAGACAGAATCCCTGACATAATGGGGTCCCTGGTTGTTTAATTCCTGACGGCTTACCTAGAATACTTTACTTTTTTAATAATTTGTTAAAAGTTCTACAGGCTGCTTTGTTGTTAACATAATAAACATGTTTTGGGGCCAAAAGCAATTTTGTTCTTTATAATTAAGTGATGCAAACTGCACTTTCATCAATGATGACACTCCAAAGGCAAGAGAGGCTGATGCTTTAAGTCATACGAGAAAGAGCTTTTCTCAATTTCTCCTACTGATGTAGTTTTTTTTATGTATATTTTATACCGCCATTTACGTTGGGTCACTTACATTTCCGTCATTATAACTTTAATTGTGCAAAAGAATAGGCTTTCAAGTGTTTATACCAGCTGGCACCTTTTTGACAAGGACATCAAACACCTTCTGCAAGGTGTGAACTGATATGTTATGTAAACAATGACATTGAGATGTGTTTTTTCACGGCAAGAACTAAGTAGTTTTTAAATTACATATTTAGGACTCTTTTTAAATCTGCGGGGCATTCTGTTGTCATTGACTATCTTCCCATTTATCCTTCTTCAACATCATTTAAGTCTTAGGGGTTCACACAGTGGTGTGTGTGAGACAAAGCGAATGGACTTGGGACCTGAAAGATTTTGTTTCTAATCTGTCCCTGTTTCTTCATACTCCTTTTAGTCTCCACTACATCTTGTTCCATGACAGTTCCATTCTTAGTCCACCACCTTCCTTCCTTCTTTGCCTGTTCCTGGATGACTCCCCACATATATCTGGTTGCAAGTCTTCTCCCCTTTGTCCCTTTTCCCAACTTTCATTCTCCTGCGATCCTCCATTATTGCTCCCATTTTGTTTTTTCTGTGTTTATGAGTTGTTATTTTACGTATCACGCAGGATTGATGTTTTAGTAATGGCCAATGGAATTGAAACCGCTGACTTGATCTATACATTTGCACCAGCTTTCTCAAATGCATGTCCCCTTACAAAGTTAGTTACACTTGCTTCCATTGTCATTTTTATCAAGACACTAAATATATCAGGTTTTTTCCTTGTGGATCAGAATAAAGAAAACATTTATAAATGACAAGAAAACACATCGTTCCCTGTACTTTATTATTTTGCATGAGATCCAGGGAAGATCTGGAATGTTTGGCGCTTTTTCTTGCATTGAGTCATGTCTTCCTTTTCTACAATTTTAATAAAATGACCACTTACATTTATTTTTGAAACCCACATAATAGTTCCAGTTTTCGCTTCTGCTGGAATAATATAGTGTTTTTATATATAGAAAAATACATATAAAAAGTATTTTTAGCATAATTATAGAATTAAGCCCCTACTTATTTGTGCCTATTGGTGATAAGTTGTGTACTTTCATAATATACATAGTAGATATATAGTGCGGACATTGAGCTAGTCTTGCTAATCTGGCACACTTGGGGATTTTATCTTATCAATATATTAAGCAAAGGGAACTGCCACAGCCCTGCCCAATATTTTTAACCCCTTAAGGACAATGGGCGGTCCCTAAACCCATTGAAAACAATGCATTTTGAGCCCGTACATGTACGGGCTTTGTCATTAAGGGGTTAATAAGGTATTAAGTATGTAAGTTATACATACTTGATTATTTTAAACCCTTTCAGAGCTAATTATATTAACCTTTTCACGAGTATTCACCTACCCATGATTGTTTGGAACACTTCTGGGTTTTCCCGGTGACCTGAAGCCTTCTGGATCTCAGAAGACAGATTGGTGACATCACACGCAAAGTCATTGTGTAAATATGGAGACTGCAAATGGTGTCAGACGCCCCTTGCGTTAAGTCAATATGTGTCTTCATGTCTGATGTCTCTGCCCAGTTTGGTCTTTAGTCTGGGGCTGGGAGAGGCAACACAAGAAAGACACAGCAGCGCATGCACATGGAGGGAATCCGAACTTAAGGACACCAATGGAAAATGTCAGTTATGTTCTCCAGCACACTGATTTATCTCATACCTAAGCACACAACACTATGTACCCTATGGACTACACTATACCCAGTTGTATATTTAGCTTTGTGGCCACCCTAGGCCTGACCTAGGTCAGCGCCCTCAGTCACCTCTGCCTGTGTGGTGGGATGCCTGGTACACTAAAAAGGCACTGTATCTTAAAGGTGCGCAGCCTCCATAGTGTACATAGGTTGATTAGGGAGACTAGAGACCAAAATATATATACATGTTTCTCTAGGTGATGTGTAAATGATTTATAAAGTTGTCCCCTAAATACATAAAAATATAGAATTTTTTTTTTTAAATGGCCCTAGCCTCCTGGAGACATGGCGGGTGTCCTGACTCCGACACGCAAAGGGTTAAATCCTTATCTGAGAACAAAAGAAAAGGAGGGCACTATGAACAATATCGCGTGTCAACTTTTGACCTCTGTATAAAAGACACACAGAAGCAAAGCTATAAAATAAGATTAAGCTGTATGCAAGTGAAAATCCGCAGTATAAAAGTCAACACGGTTTTTCCCCGATGGAAACCTACGAATCATTATTTTTCCGTAAATATTTTATGTACAGGATTGTAGTGGGAAGGGGGGGTGGCAATCAGAGTCTTGTACTTTCCTGTCAATGAATTACACAATACCAAGGGGATAGAATAACACGTGGGAGAGACATTGTAGCGTAACCAGAAGGTAATTTATTAAAATAAAAGAAAGCCACACGCAGCGCGAGACTCCGCTTTCGCTTTCATTGCACAAAAAAAGAAAGCGAAGACTTTTGATGATTTACAGTTAAACGAAATGAACAGAAATGAAACTCCAACTAACTACATTAAACCACCAAATACATGACGCCAATAGCTGATCTGATCTTCTTCCTTAAAACCCATCGCAACGCCTGTTAGGAATAGAACAGCTTTTGTTTTTCTAAGTCTAAATTGTTATGTTATATACTGCTTGTTACGTCCCGTTTACCCATTGTACAGCGCTGTGGCATATGATGGCGCTATACAAATCAATATACAACCATTATCATTACAGCTTCTGATTATCAATGCTTTTCCCCATTAAACATGTATGCAGCAAACTTTCCACCGCCTCCCCAGCTCCAATTACGTCCCCTCCCCCTCCCAGTACCCCCTCCTCCTGCCAGGCAGTGTCTGCGGCTTTTCATTGCTAGAGACCTGCAGCTCAGTGGCCGGTTACCGAGCTCCGTGTCTCCGCCATACTACATCATCAGCCAGCCGGGATCCGCGGACTCCACCGCAGGTGAGGGGCTCAGGGGGTATTGCTGGTGACTGGATGGGGTTAGGGGGGCAGCCATGCTTTCCATCGGTCCATGTTAATGAGCAGTGTACAGGAATGTCTCTATCCACAGACTGTAATTACCCTATGGCTGGACCCATGGGGCAAGAGCTAGGGGTGCTTCTTAGCCCAGCTCAGCCCCGATCAGTCCTTTTTTTTTTTTTTTTTTTTTTTTTTTTTTTTTTAAACATAATGATAAACATGGGATTGTGCTGTAGGCTGGGATTGATAGGAGTGCTGGGCGAGGGGATCTTGTGAGCTCGGCTGAGGGTACTGGGAGCAGTAGCTCATGCCCTTGTTGTTGTCTGATCTTTGACATGCTTGTGTATTTATTGGGTATGAATACAGGTAAACACGCTCTGTGCCTACAAATGTATTGTGAGCAGTAGATGTTCCCTAAACAAATGTTTCCAGTAGGTAACCCTTTGCATACCAAAGGGGTGCAGTGAGTGTGCTCTATGGGTTAAAATGTGCACTTGCCCATTTAATTCGGAGCACTCACTCCCCCAGTTTAAATCAGCCAGTGGGGCTGCAGAAACTCCCAAAACTTGCCACCTGATCCCTTTGCTTTTTTATTATCTTGCAGATTAGGAGCCCTCCTCCTCCCTATTGTCTCCCACTCTGATATGAGAAGTCCTCCCCCCATCCCACTCAGCATCTCTTCACTGTGATAGTGCTAGGCAGCAGGGGGTCATATATGTGTGCAAATTGGTGCTGTGATCACAATGCTTTAAATATGCATGTTTTTAAAAATAATTTTTTTGATTGCTTTTGTTTTTTTATTTTATTTTTTTAGTGTTTTTTTAGATTTAATTACCGGTGCTGCTCAATGATTTTCTAGTATTGCATAAAAACAATACAGAATAATAATAATAATAAAAATAAAAAAAAAATGTTTTAGGAAGCTATTTTCTTTTTGGTTGCTTTTCTGTCACAGCAAAAAATGATGAACGATTGAAATTTGACATAATTAAATCATTATTTCTGGCAAGGGTTTTTGGCCATTCAACAGCAGTAGAAATACAGTAATGTTTCGAATGCTTCGTTTAGTTCCAAAAAGTGTTAAATTCAGTAGAGTAGGTGGAGCCGCACCTTTAAATGCGCGACTGACAGAATGGTAAAGTTATCCCAAGTAAATGACCCCACTGAAATTCAACCTTTTTGAGTGAAAGTGTTGAAGACGAGACGACTTGTTTTGTTGGTTATTGACGCTTGTGTTGAAATTCTACCTTTTGACGGTAAAATAGTTTTTCGTGACAGTAATTTGCTTGTTTTTTTTTTCTGGATTTTTCGTTTCTCCTCCTTGTTGGGAATAAATAGTAGACTCTCAGTCCTGAGACTTGCACCTGTTAGGTGTCCAGCTGTATTTAGCCATTTGGTGGCCGGCCACTATAAACACGCCATGAGCGTTTGTACCGGGTAGCGCTGTTATCCAGCACACAAACGCACCCCCCTCTCTTTTGGTTGAAATTGAATCAGCCCAATCTTAACAAATTAAATGTGCTTGGTGTTCCTGACCCTTTCTGGTGCTCGGAGAGATGTAAAGAACAAGCATTTCCGAAACATCGCTTACTGGATGTTTTGTATTTCATAAATCCACCAATGTAATAACTTTCTCGTCCTATTTGCATTAGCCAACAATGCAGAATACAGAAATAATTTCCTTTTGTGTGGTTTATTCAGAATATTAATTAACTTCTTTGGCCCCAAGCACTGATGTCTGTGTTACCTATTTGCCATTCATAAATATGAATAAGCAGACTACAGGATTGTTTTCTATTGTGTCCAAAACAGAATAAGTTGATCACAGAAACAGAGCAGGAACGTTGACCTTTGAATTCGTTGCCACAAAGAATATTCATTTATACCAGCTGTGCTACATAATAATACATCTGTGTTATCTGCCTAGTGACATCACATGCTCACGCTATTTATTAGACTGTGACATCATAGTCTTTCTTTCCCCCAGATTATGCCATAATATATATATATATCTATATATAGATATATATATATCAAAAATATTTCTTTATCCTTTTAGTTACAATATGCTATATCATATGCTACAGGGAAGTACAATATCTTTTGGCAACATATGCATTATGTAACTTCACATAATCTGTGCTGGAGTTTAGTTATAATCTATAGTTATTACTCACATGCAGACCTGGGCAAATTATAAATGCTTTAAAAGGAAGGCTAGCTAAAGTTCGCATACGTTTTAATGTATTTGTTGTCCGGGTTAATAAGCTTTGCTGGCCGACTTCCCAGTGGAAAGTAACTCATTTAAAGGGGCAGTCGCTACTTTCCAGCTACTAACACAAAGAGTCCTGCTGCACTAGCATTTAGCCAAAGCCTCCTTCGCTTGTCATGTTTAATGTAACTATAGTTGTTTTTACTGTGCCTGCTTAAAAGATAATTAAAGTGCGGATGAAGATGCTGGATATCTCTTGCTTAGTGGCTGTCAGTTACACAACTGTGCGATATATTACTTCTGGAGTAGGGTTTCAGAGCAAGAAAAGCCGCTGTGGAGAATCAGCGGAGAATCACTGGTGAAACATTGTGCTCCCATGGAGCATTCTGCATACAATTTCTCTATTGTTAATATTGCGTAACTTTGACAGTGCAGCCTATCCTTGGGGCAAAGACTTAAAATTTTACGACCCGTTTAATTATTGTATTTTTTTATTCTCTCCTGCTTCAATAGACACCAAGACCCAACTTGACCTTTGCTGTAATGTGGTTTTAAAAAATATGTTATAAAAATATACACCGGTATAGCAGCCATTCTATTAGTTAGGATATTGCACGTTTTTTTTTTGTTTTTTTTTAAATATATTTTCTGGTTTTATTTATTTTATTATTGCACCAACACATGCAGAAAATCTCACTGTAATATCTGATTCATTAAAGTCTGTTGGTGGTATCTGCCAGGGTGTAGCAGCTGTTAATAGGTGTTGCCATCACTTAAGACCCCACCTCGAGTGTTAAAAACCAGCCTAAAGGCACCCCATGGGGATCTTAGTGTTCTATTACATCTGTACTGAAGAAGTAGATTCCTATAACATAAACTTCCAAGTTTATCAATATAATCCCACTCTTTGCATCAGGTCCAAGGCAGACTTTTATCGTTGGGTCTGCAGGGATACTAAAAACCTCTCTCTTGCGATCTGTATCAGGACCTCCATCAAAATGCATTTAAATTCAATTCGAGACATTGAAGTTTCATGGTTATCAATTTAGTGCAATCTAAATTTAAATGTTTACAATAAAATGTAGCTAGATAGCGTTTTTGTAGACCGTAATGTATAATATGTATCGGGATGAGCCTGGCGTTGTCTTGTTTCTGGGCTGATTCGCTACCGTACACGTTCTGTGTATGGTTACATCCCCATCATGAAGTGTGAGGTCATTGGCAATGTTGTGAACGGGCCATCTGACAGTTTGCAAGCAATTTCAGCTTTGGCTATGGAGTGCTCTATTTCCTACAAAGCCAAACAATTTTTTTTAATTTTTTTTATTTCCCGCATTGTTACTAGGATTCATTTAGCTCCAACAGTTCCGCATCGCTTGGTACAGTACATAGAGTATGACAAACCCAAATTGACAACGATAAACGGAGTCCTAAGTTGGAGGGGGCCCCTGCTCGCAAGTGTACTAAAATCAATGTAACAGTTTGTTTTCCTGGCTTAAAGCTCACGTTGACTAATTAGATTTTGCAGCATGCCTGTAAATGTTGACAATTTGCTTTTTTAGCTGGCGTGTATAAAACCCTACTTCTATCGTTGCCTTGCCAAGAAAACAAAGCCGCGTCCTTTCATGTTGCACTTTTTATGACGGCTGATATGGATCCCATAAGTTCCTCTAAACTCCTTATGTAGTAACTGTGTGCGAACAATAAAAGATAAATTGCGTACAATTTGGTGGTGTTATTTTTAAGCACTTTCAAAGGGTTCACACTTTGAAAAAAACTTCAAACCTTTACTTAAATCAGTAGTGTGTGAAACCCCATTAAAAAGGAACTCCCACAATTTTTTTATTGCTAGTATCAGATTAAAAATGTTTTGAAATATATTGCGCTTTCCTTTTTTGACATTTTTTTTAACCGTTCTGGTTTTTGCATAATTTGTTGCATATTAGCCATGTGTTTGTGTTTTAGCTATGTTGTCTTAGCTCAGTCTACTAGACAAATGTCCTGACTCCTCGTACTGCTTGTTGTGGGGGAAAAAAAATAATGGAATGGCTCAGTCTAAATCATACAGCTGGACTCTCTGATTAATGAATGTCTTTGGAGGAAGGGACTTCATTTGCATAGCCATAAAGAATCAGCTCAGTGTGGTTACTGATGAGGGAATATCATATGACTTAAACAATAGGAGCCTCCATGGGCTATGCCCATCATTGCACACAGAGCATGCTGGGAGGGCTCTGCTACCAGTTTAAGTTGGCTTTGGTTTGCCCTACAAAATGTGCGATATTATACAGATCCTGCAGCAAAGCATTAAAAATATAGACACTGCATCCACTCGGCAACAGACTGGGTACACGCAAGTAAATGCTGGAGATCATTCACTAAAGTCCAAGTTAAAAGTTAGCCTAAGTATATTCATGTGACTTAAATATGGATTGCCGAGGGCAAATCTCCTCGAGATAACATTGAAGAAATCTCACGTATGTATAATAAAATATATATATATATATATATGTTCTTGTATAATTTCCTTGACACATCCATGGTTAATATTTGTGTCAACAGTAAATCTTGCACTGTTTGCTTTAGGGCAAAGATTGCATGTGTTAACCCCATGTGTGTTACCTTTCCCTTCCCTGTAGTGTTCTTATGAACTAACACTATCTCTCCAGAACAATCAGACTCTGTACACCATCTATTATTCACTCGCACTGTTACTGGAAGCCCAGTACACTTTCCTACAGAATAAAATATTTATGCGATTGTTTGATATGGTTGGATTCAGTTGCACAAGATAAATTCATCTCTGGTAGTTGAAAGTGGTTTTGAATAGTAACACAATGGTGTGTGTGTATATATATGTATATGTGTGTGTGTATATGTGTATATATATATATATATATATATATATATATAATGTGTGTATGTATGTACATGTAATTTTTTTTTTTTACATACTTGTAAGATGACATCAGCGAGAGCTAATTAACTGTCAGCTTCCCAAATGACAGATGAACCTGTGGCTCAGTGATGAGGCTTTATGCTTTACTTTCCCCCTCCTCCACTAAACTTTTAAAATCACAAGCCAGTGTAGCCTTTTAATCATATTAACTGTATTACAGTAACTCTGTTTTAATCTTCAAAGAAATTAACAAGATTAGCTGTCCATGGTTCATACATGCACACGTGCGTTATTACATAAGGTGGTCTAATAATGGTCACTCTTGCATAGCTAATGGTAATTTTGAAGAAAACTATTTTTTGTTTTCCTTATACCTAATGGAGTCTTTTTGTGAGTGTCTTGAAGCATTGTCTTCTATACTAATGGACACCAAAATTGCTTAATTTTTTTTTTTTTAAATAATTTCAATTGTTCCTTATTTGCTTAAAGCGGCAAAGGCATACGGAGCATTTTTCAACATTTGCAAATCAGACAGAAAAGAAAATTATTTCTGATATATTTGTGATATATTCTAGTAATTTGAAGCCTGAAGTCACACTGCATTGTTAAATTTTTATTCTTGTTGTGGACCGGTAAACAGATTGGCACCACATACCTGTGTGTATATTTGCACGTAAGTGACAAATGCTGACTTTAAACTGTAGCGTAAGTCTGAAAATGTCTATTTGTTCCTCCGGTGGAGAATGAACATACATGCTGATGTGTTGCTTTTCTCTTAATTGAGATGCGCATTTTAAATCATCCACTAATTGGTTATATTTCCTTGAGTATATATGTTGCTATTTTAAAAGGGAACCCTGCTCTAATGCTACTAAATCAAGACAGTGCTACTGAAATCAGGGACAGTTGGCAGGTATGTTGGCCCCTTTGCTTCCTCGCTGGAGGGAGGCCAAATAATCACACGTATTTTTTCCCAAATTAAACATTTTACATCTCAGTTCATCTCTGTGAACTTTTGAACTAAATCTCTCTAAAAATAAAAAAAAATAAAATTATGTAGATTACAAACGGGAAACACAAGCTAAAAGTAACTTGTTTGAGGTGAATGTGGTAAACTTCATAAAATAAATGTTTTACGTAGAGAATTTAAACAAAAAAATATTTGTTTCACCTTTGAGACTTGGTGTAGGTGGTAGAATACTTTTAATAATAAAAATAAAAAATTTTTTTCTACATTTAATGATTAACTTGTATTTCAGTAAACAGGAAGTTATTGATTAAAGTGGAGTAAAATATATATATTCATAAATTAAAAAAATACTGAACGTTGTCGGCATGATCGCATGTAAAAACCCATGTGAGCAATCGTAAGAGGACGTGGTAGCGTGTAAATAGAGCAGCTCTTCACGTAGATCAGGGAGTGGTTGAGCAACGTGTGAAACTTTAGATCCTTTTGGGTAGACTACGTCGATTGGGTCTATTATGTATGGAAAGTACCGGCAATGTATCCTGAAAGATGATGGGCAGAGCAAACTTCAGTTATGAAGGTAATATGGTGTATCCTCGGTTCTTGCCGCACGAGCCAATATGTTTCATTATGAACGAGGGCTAAAGGGAAGGTAGATGATTGTTGACTATATAATTTTTCCGCTAATAAACTTGGGCTATAGGTAAATAACGCATGCAACAGATCTCCAAGTATACAGTTGAAATTGAAGTATAGAAGCCAAACTTGTTGAAGCCGTAGAACGGCTACCTTCGTAACTCTTATCCGTGCCTCTAACGGTTTGAACACTCTGGTATCTAAAAAAACATCTGAATGGGGGAGGCAATCAGCTTGCATATATTTGTATTTTACTAGTAAGGTAGTACCAGGTGAATTGCGCGATACAAGCTATGCAATCTGTTTGAAATCAAGTTTCTTTTGCAACTACGTTTTATGTGAGTTTTGTCATGTTTGTGTAAGAGATATTTAGTGGAAAGTTTACCTCGTGGAATCTGAGATGTGGCAGAAGGTGACACGGCTAGCATGTCTAATCATTTGCTGTCCTGTAGTTCTCTCCCTTGCAAAGACTGTCCAAACTACTCAACGTTAATCGGAGACCCGTCTCAAAGCAGGTTTCTGATACATATTCTTATACTGTAGTTCTAGAACTCTATTCGGTTAATGTTGGGTAAGTCACCATACTTTGAAAGGGGCATGTTTTTATTTTATGTAAAGTAAAACTTGATCAAGTATGGAGTAATGCGATATTAGGCCGGGTGTAGAGTTCCTCCAAAGCCGTGTGTTTCAGTCTTATCCTGCAAACCTGATTACGACCCTATAGGAAGAGTATAGTAGCAGTGAATAGAGCTCTGGAAACCGACAGACAGTGTTATCCTCTTTAAATCCACTCATTTAAAGGGGTTTAAAGTCTGACAGCGCCATAAACAGTACCTCTGGCGTCACGCAGGGCCAAGCAATATCAACGCTTAATGACTTGATCTCTTCGTAATAGGTTTTTTTTTTTTTGGTATTTTGTTTTTAATTTCTGGGATAGCAGGTGATTATTTCCAAAGCCGGAAAGGGTTTGTTTGCATAATTGTACCAACATAATTAACAGCTATGCGTTTTATCTTATTTGGGGAGGCAGGTTCTCCTCGCCCAATAACCCCCCTCTGGCTACCTATATTCGTGCTCTTGCTGAGCTGTAGTTAAGTGAAAAGAAATATTATTATTATTATTATTATTATTATTATTCTATACTTTTTTTATTGTGTGGTATTTGTGGAACACTTAATTAACTCAGCCTGGCAAACATTATTTTGAAGTATACTACTAAGAAAGTGCTAGGAAAACTGGAGACAGTTCTGCTTAAGACTTTCCACACAGAATGAAAAGTGAGTGAATGTGATCTCCACTGCAAGCTCATTAAAATGAAAGAATACAACTTTAAAAACTTTTTTTTTTTACTCTGATTCCCCTAACCCTACCTTTTGCCTTTTTTTTGCAGTTGTAGGTTTTACTCAGATTGATATATTTTATTGAAAAAAATTGTTTTGGTTTTTTGCACTCATTCTCTCCTCACTTTACATTCTTACACATGCAATGTATTTTTTTTTTTTTTTTTTTTGCGTTGTCCACCAATATACATATATCTCTTAAGTAGAGATATAAGGAATTACGCATTTGGTGTGGTGGATCTGGAAGCTAAGAGGTCAGAATGCTTTAGTTACATTTCTGATATGAGGTTAACATTTTCAGATCACTTTTTCCAGTTGGGGATGGTTTCTACTTGAGAATTTAATTCCCTAGTTCCTTACTCTGCGGCTTAGGACTTCCTCATGCCTATTTCTTTTTGAAACAAAAGTTCAGAAAGGCAAAAACGCGTTTGAAACACAATCTATGATAAATAAACGACCACCAAACTGCAAGGTCTAATGGGTTTATCGGTGAAGTCTGCAAATGTCAAGGCAGAACTGATTTGCTGTGGCTTGGAGGCTCGTATATCGTGCATGGGGGCAAGGAAATTTAATTACAAGTCTCAGGTTTCCCCTCCTGCTGAAACGACACTTTTAGTACTTACGATTTCTGTTCAATTATTGATGCCTAAAGAACCAGGCTCATTGAAACAGATGATACTTTAAATGCAACCGGACAAAAGATACTTAATATTATAGGAGCGTGAAAATGTGCAACATACATGCTACAAAGTGGATATTTTATTTTTTTTTTAAACCTTAAAATTTTTGTTTGCTGTTTTGAAGGGGATGGGTTAGGATTCTGAATACAATTGTCACACAGGACTGTCAGGAAATCATTTAAAAATGGAACGAGTGACCAATATGTTTCGCTAAACTGACTGCTTCAAAAAACATAGGTGACATGTTTTAAATATTTCTTATTTTAATGACAATGTGCTTGGTATATATCTAACCTATACCTATATTACTTCTGAGGTAGGCACACAATAATCTGTTGTGTTGGTGTATGTGCATGGTCATCATTTTTGCTTGCACAACGGATACACAAGTAAAATCAGGTGTGTGACAGTTCCCAGATATCGGATTTTGCTGTAATACTAAATGAAATGATTAACAAAAAAATAAATGAATTATAAATCACCTTATGCGTATACTATTCAAGCTGCTGTCTGAACTTACTTTCCTCCGGCTCTGCGTGAATAATACCTCTCCCCTGTAATTAAGTTGCTGATTCATCTTGACTGGTTCAGCCAGCCATTCTACAGGCAGTGATGAGAAAAAAAGATATCTGTGGAACAGAAATTTTATGGTAATATCTCCAAACAATAACACTGCCAAAATGCACAGCCAAAACATATGTTTAATATATGAATTTAGTTGTGACATTTTTCCCACCACCCACAAAGGGAAAAGAATTCCAACAAGCAGAAGCTCTGCTGTTTTAACATTGTAAATATTAGAATTGAATATAATTCAATTAGTCTCCATTACACTCATCGTTACATGCTCCTATAATCATATATCGTGTAACACCGCCATTCTGTTTGACCTCTTGTTAATGCATTACACACCCATTGATTTCTGTAATGGTGGATGGTCCTTTCTGTTTCAGCTGTTTAAGTGTTGACCCTTTTAGCATTATAGTATGATCTATACTCTGTTTCCCATAAAAGTCTCTTAGTATATTCAGAATACAGTGATTATCAAGAGTTTGCCTGCAGACATGATTACTGGTATTGGGAATGGTCAGAT
Organism: Spea bombifrons; assembly: GCF_027358695.1. NCBI lineage: Eukaryota > Metazoa > Chordata > Amphibia > Anura > Pelobatidae > Spea > Spea bombifrons. The sequence continues at coordinate 106,881,109 of NC_071087.1, read as the reverse complement.
TTTTAATGTGCTCCTAGGTACAAAAGGCACTGGTGGCAGGTGTATAAACCTGATGGAGCATATGGTCAGAGCTTGGTCTGATGGTGGAGATATTTGACGGTGATAATGATGGGCTCCTCTGGAGAAGGCCCTTATGTGACGGGATTTCATGTAACCAATCTAACTATGAATTGTACAGGACAGGTCAGCTCTTGTTGCTGGAGAAACTAATTGAGATTGACACTACATACTGCGTAATATTCTATTTCACCAAAAAAACTCTCTGGTTAAGCGAATACCTCCTTTAGAGCATGAACTCTGCTACCCATAAATTTCCATTTCAAGTGTAGTAGATATTTTAATATGGATCTGTTTTGGAGGGTGGCCATGCTGCTTCTCAATACATCAAGTCATCATCTTGGTATGCCTTTTTTTAAGTGCCATAGACTTGTGCACTTTTGTTATTTGCTTAATCGTTAACTTTGTTTTTATTTTAAGTCTTAGCAATGTCTACATATTTGTCATATTATCTTATCCTATAAAGATAAATCCCTGCATGAATATTTTATCATTTATTTATACTGTATAACATTCAATAGACATCTGTCATAATCCATATACAAGCCATATGACACCTGTTATTACAGTGCTGTATGGAACAGCACTCCCTGGCTTATCAGTTTCCCCGCTGTAGGACTGGAGCAAAGTTTATGTTCTTCTCTAAGTGGATGGACGTTGACAATGGCTAAATGTGTTGCAGTGTACGTTAAGCTGATCTTTCCATAAAATCTGCAAATAAAGTGGATGAAAGTCTATCAAATATTGCAAACAAGGTAGTAATCAAGATATATAAAAAACATTAAGATGACTTAAGATTTTTAGATAACCCTATATTGTACATTAACATGTACATTATTGCTATTTTATTTCTAGCTAACCAGTGGTAGCATAATAAGGTGTTATTTCCTTATTCTGTTCATAATTGAATCAAGCTATGGAAGAAACTTCTTGTAGAAGTGAAAGCAGCGTTTGGGATCATGCCAAGCTTAAACTACAGTCAGACTGGATTTGAGGCTTAGTTATGTTTAAGTTGTTTATTTTCATTTGTTGATTTTTTTTTTTAATTGAATTAACTAGGCGATGATCAATTATGGCTAGTTTGGGGGAAAAAAATCCCACCACATTAAAGATACAGTATTTAGGGTCATCTGGTCCTTTTTCGTGGGGTGGGGGATATGTCTTCTTTGAAACCCTTTCCTAAACTTCCGTGTGCAGCCCACCATGCGAGTAATGTGTAATCCCACATGTTTCTAATGAGTAAAGTTTAATGAAACTATCAGCAGAGCTTTAAATATGACTTTCCAAGCAAATCCAGCTGGTTTCCCCTATGATAAGTGTTGACTATTATTGCAGGATTTGTGGTCACCTCATGTCACTTCTTTTGTACATTGAACCTTCGTTCCTTTATTGGTTGTCCTACGAACACAGATGATTATAGAATTTTGAGAAATAACCTATATTCTGTGGTTAAATTGACTGTTGGCAGACCAGTTTACACTTATTTATATGTTCTGATAGACTCAAACAACCTGCAAGTCATTTTACTGATTCTGTGTATTCCAAGGGTAGAAGTATTTAAAATAATCATGAACCTGCTATCTGTAAAACGCTTGGCAGTATTATTGTCTCATCTCTTTGTATATAAGATGTACTATAGTCTACTACAGACTTGAAGATTGTTTTTTGGCTTAAACTGTGATGTAACGCTTGGTTTTGCATAAAGGGTTAAAATCTCAATGGGCTGGATATGTTTTTATTTTTTTTGATTTTGCCAGTTTTGTATAATTTAAGTGCTGTCATTGTTTTATAGCCTCCAAAACAGTGCTGCTTACTAAGCAATGAAAGATTGCATGAGCCTGCACGTTAAAAGCAGCTTCTTGCTGACAAGTCTTAAATAATGCATGAACGTCAATGTTTCTTAAAGGTGTAGTCTAGACCTCCTCCACGTAAATCCTTTCGGTTTTTCTTACCTTTACATAAAACAGTTCTAGCAATTCCTTGCTCTGATCGAGCAGGCTGATTTGGCTTTGACTTGGCCAAGCCACTAACTGATATAAACTTCCATTAATCTAGCCCCCCCCATTGATTCATGCACCAGTTATAAGGCAGGGAATGTTATATCAATGAGCAACAACACAAAAGTGCTCCTCTCTTTACAAAAATGTTAATAGGAAATATAGACCATTTAATGCTCTGGTCATGCACCCTTTTCCCTCTTGGTATTTAAAGGGACAGTTTAGTGTCCCTCACAGCTCCACTGAAGAATGCTCATAAAGTTCAAAATGAGTAGAAACTGCAGCCCTGCTGATGCAGGTACCACCCTCCTCCGTGCGTTTGGGGGAGTCTGTAGAAACCCCCCAATGTACTTTCAAAGGGGATACCCATGAAAAGTACATGATAATGTAACAATTCACATTAACATGATACAACATTTTATCTCCATGGAAACATAGCACCATTTCCTTAGTATTAAAGGTTGAGTTGAAAAAATGAAAAATGTCATAGCTTTATTGACAAAAAAAGAAAATCTGGATTTCTAGGTGCTACTAAAACACTCCACTTTAATTTCCTCTCTGCTCTCATCCCCCTGAGAACCTTGAAATCGAAGACTGCGGCAAGACACAGCAGGAAGTGAAGGGAAATTTAAAACTACTGTCCCATGTTGGAAAGTATTTTCCGCGTATGTTATGAGAGCCCTAGCAACTAATCAATCTGTTTATAATTTGAATATTTTCATCTTTTAGAAGAGGCCATTGGCTATATAGTTGGCCTTCATCGCATGTATATGTTGGTTTAGAGGAAGTGAGTATAGCAAGAGGCAGACCTGGACTGGTCATCTAGCATATATGGCAAATGTCCACTGGGAACTTCCAGCCTCGGGCTATCCAGAGCACACCCTCTTCAGCCAGTATGATGACGTCGGTTGGCGGGGCCAATGATAACATGGACGGGCCTAGCCCCAGATGTTTTACGAGGACAAGGAGTGGCATGTGTCTAAACAACACTCCTAAGGCCTAGAGATGTTGGGCTGTGACCCAGCGAAGAGGTGCATCACACAGAATCTCCAGGCAAAGCTCAGAGAGTTCCCAGGAATGCCAGTGAGCCAATAGCCAACAATGTCCCATAGTCTCCTGGGAGTCTCCTACCACTCCAACCACAGATGGGGTGCTACAATGTGTGCTGGCAGGAAATGCCCAGCTGCACACTACCTGAACATGAAAACGTAAGTTATGACTGCACATATTCAGCCAATGGCAACATTTATGTAAATGTTTGGCCACTAGCCTTAAAGGGCCAGGGACCTTGCCATCCCCAGTCCCCAGTCCAGCTAGAGAGTTTATTATTCTCTGCCAATATTAATGCTTTTTTATTTTATTGCTGTTTTCCTGGAAAGCGTATTTTCTTTTCACCTTTTTAAATGGAATGGTGATCATATTGCTTGTCCAATAAGACAGGTCTGCGTTTTGTGATTTGGGAATGTTATTTTCAGTAAAGGCCATGCAGTTCTCTAGATGTAGTTAGGCTACAATTCATTAAATATTGGTGCAAAAACATTCCGTGACAATTTAGTACGTTCACTTGACTATTTAACTAGGCCACTGGCAAGGAGCAGGCAAACAGTCGTGGCATCTGCCAGGGAAGGAGTTAAGGACAGAGGCTGCGTAGCGTGGCTGCAAGCATTGTTTAGAAATGCTTGTGTGGGGATATAGAGGAATCTTTGTTCTGTCTGGCCCTGCTTGCGAGCGCTATGAGAATGAATCCGCTGAGAAGAACGTTGGAATAATACAGTTTGAATTCCTTTAGGGAGAAGCCTGTACATGACTAAACTTTATTATTAACCCAAAAGGAAGCTGTAAAGCTCTTCAAGCCCCAACAGGACTTAAATGCGGGCACTGAGAACCGAACGATTTTCCCTGCCAAGTGTTCTGTTGTGATTGCTCACCTGCATGACTCTGGAACACTTACCGCTCCAGTAATCATCCAGATGGATTCCAGGAAAGACGTGCATGACATTTAAACTCTTGCATGAATGAGCAGTCAGTCGGCGAGAAATTGTCCCCCCACCTGTCCTCCATCTAGGTTCCACAATGTAGATTACACTTATTTATGTAGCGCCAGCAGATTCCGTAACGTTTTTACATTAAGATGCAGTAAAATTTTAAATTAACACATACTGGTATACAAAGGAGAAGAGGGCCCTGCTCTCGCGAGCGGTGGTTGAGGAGGAAGCAAAACGGATGGGTTGATTAAATTAACCCCTTAATGACAAAGCCAGTACGTGTACGGGCTCAAAATGCATTTTTTTTTTCAATAGGTTTAGGGGCCGCCCATTGTCCTTAAGGGGTTAAGGATGGTCTGTAGGGGCTGATGGTCACACAGATTGTCTGTTTAGGATGGTGGCTCAATGTTAGTTGGAAAGGTGTATTTTTGTTTAACATTTGATAGATTTTGAAACTTGCATACAAGTTTGTCTCTGGAAATCAGCAGGTTTAACTAGGTTTCCTTTAAGAGATGTCATTTCCTCTTGCTGGTTAATAGTTTATCTCTATTCTAGGTAATTATGGCCCTTATAGGAAATATTTATGTAATGATGCATTAACAAAGGAAGGAACTAGAGTGTAATATCAGTAATCTGACATTTGCACGCTTAAAAGCCGCTTTATTCAAAAGCCATATCATTAAAGCGGGGATACATGTGTATTAATAGCACAGGAAAAGACAATAACGCATATGTTTGGTGCTATATTGATCTGACACTTTCCGTATTAACATTAATCGAGTTTCATCTGGAGGAAAACTTTAATAAATGTAGCCATTATTACAGCTGCTAAGCAACCGCTGCTATTGCAAAGGCAATACAAGTTCTAGTGCTATTACCTTCTTCCTGTGCATTAGCAAATGAGCCTGTAGGGAACACAATAACATTGTTTCCATTAAAAAAAATTTTTTTATTGAAGAAAATGTATTCCACCATTAATAATGGGTAAGGAGATCAAAATAATCTATAAATCTGCTCGGTAAACAGAAACAATCATAGTACGGGAAACTTATTCTATAGCTCAGTGATTTTATTTTTATTATTAAATAACATACTTTGCTAATCTTGGCATATAAAACGGCCCCGTCGCAAGTTCTAACTAGTCATGCCCCCTAAACATTAATCGCACAATCCGCATATAAGGAAAACCGCGGGACCTTAAAGCAATCACATCTTAATTGGTAGAAGCCTTGGAGTATGCCCGTGTTGTAAGGTATTGAATTTACTATGTTCATTGTGTATCGTAACCTTCTACAATCAATGTACTTTTATGGGCACGGTGCGTTCATGTTGAAATCGCTATTATTGTACCCGAGTTGGGCAGTATGTAAAATAGATTTTATACGCGGCATCCAGGCGATTGTATGTTACTAAACTTTAAAAATGTGTGTTCCGTTTCATTGTTTAATGGTATGTGTGTGAATTCTGGGATCTGACTTGTGTAATTTCCCAAATTTTTGTATCTTGCTCAATAAATCTCTATGGAGTGTTGCCTAAGCTGTAGAATTTGACATCCATTCGGGCCATCTAGTCTACCCATTTTCCTGACGTAAGGACTCAGACCTTTAGTCCTTGATCCTGTCTTTATGCCTATACTGTGCTTGTTTTAGTTTCTACCACTGCTGTTGGCAGGCTGTTCCATTTATCTACCACCCCCTCCCTAAAGGGGGTGGTAGATCAGAACTAGCTACTAGCTCAAATAGTAACTTTTACTTCATATTTGCTGGCAGTCTCTGACAGTTCTCATGTAGTGGTAGGAAATGTAAAAAAAAAAATTTTATACCACATTTCTTATTTTTACTTTTTGTGTGTCAATTTGGGAAAAAAAAGACACAGACACAACAGTAATTTCAATATGCTTTTCCCTAAAGTGACGTGAGAAAAAGAACCTTCAAATTAAACACTGGATAGAGATGTAATGTCTTTTATAAATGAAAATAATTAATAGAGCCATTACAATAATTTTCAGTGCCGGATTCAAATCTGGTTTTACGTGAGATGTTCTGAGATGTCGTTCAACTTCCTTTTATTATGCCTCAGCATTACCTTATTTATGCTCCTAAAGAATCAGTGAATCCATCCGCTGTCGTTTGTCTTGCCGCAGCATGCTTGTAAAATAGCCAGTTCTTGGCAGGAGAAGTTGTCCTCTCATTCCTTTTATCGGATTTGTATGATTCTTGGGTGTTTTAACTTAAACTGCAGCTTAGCTCACCATCTGAAAGCTATCAACTGACCTGTGCCAGAAGTAAATCCGTTTGCCGCTTTACTTTACTGCCGTATACAACTGGTCAAAATCTTGGTGCTTTCCAGTTATAAAAACAGATGTAGTTACTGGATATTCTTCGCTAAAGGCTTCTTTTAGTCTGTTTTAGTAGTCCAGAGTCCGCGTGAGAAATCATCAAAGTCAAAAAATACTAGAAATATGTGATTGTCAAATTTCTACTAAATGAAAAACTGAAATTATTTTGGTACAGTGTTTCAAAAATGTTATGTTCCTCAGGAGACTTTTATTGGTCAGAGTGTCTGGCTGGGTGATTAAGACAGCACCTCTCTATTGTTTACCCCAGGGCGGTATGATAAGCAAGGAGTTTGTCTTCAAGTTTAGGCTAAGATGAAAAAAAAAAAAGCTAGAACGCTTATACATGATAATTGTGAGGGTGTCTGCAATCTTTTATGCAAAAATTAGAGTTTTGCAGAAAGAAAACACTTATTTTTAATCTGATAGTGGCAATAAAAATGGTGGGCGTTCCCCAAAATGAACAGTCTGTCAATCCCTGAGGCGTCAAAGATCCTATTGCTCACAAAAGGTAATATAAAATCCTCAATGATTTTTGGAAATGAAGGTGTATAGACGCTTGCTATTTCTGAAGGGCAATTTTATGGTGGATTAAGCAAATACGGTGTTGTTTGATCTTGTATCTTGGCTGTTCATATTTGACAATAGTGTCGCTTTAGCCCCCCACTTTAAGGAAAATTGGTGTCTAGGTCTCCTAATTGCTGCCATTTACCAACGATGAAATACAAATAAAAATAGGGGAAAGTTTACTGTGACTGTCTGTAGACCTTCAAGCAGACCTGAAACATTTATCAACGGTTGCTTTCCTGGTCTTGGATGTCCTAAACAATTAAATGAGGTCATCACTGATTCTGATTGGAAAGGTATCAGGCGTTTTTTGAAGAAGTGCCTACAAGGCAAAGAGAACCCAGTGAGATGCAGACTTCTGTCAGGTAGCATGAGAACAATGCCAGTGTTTTCAGGACCTGGGAAGAACTCCAGCAGCTTTCTGGGGTCCCTTCTCTGAAGTAAGGGTTTGCTGGAAAGAGTTGAAGCTTCTTTATGCGTTATGAAGAGTCAACCCTTGGGAGTTTCGCGAGCAATGAATAATGTATACTCCATATACCAAGTTACTTCAGTACGGATTTTATATAGTGCCTGCCAAGATCTGTCGGCAGGAGAATTTCATTGGTTTGGTGAATAGATAAATCATGATAAACCATGTAGTTGAAATTTCCATTCCCCTGAAATGTTCCACTTGTTCGGTTGGGTTTGCGCAGATGCATACACTATTCATTTCATAATATGTGGCTCCAGGCTGTTAAAGTTAGTCGCCAAAATCACAACTGGCACTCATCGGTTGTTACCATTAAGGATAACTGATTGTAAGCTTGTGAGCCGGACCCTCTTTACCCAATGGCGAATTCTTCTTAGTCTGGCGATTCTTGTTTTGCCATACCTGAATGTACGTGCTGTAAGAAGCACTGCGTGAATTGTTGTTACTATGTAAAAAGCTAATAACGCGGTTTAAAATCCATTTTTAAATTTATATATTCAAATGTCTATCTCTCATCACATGTCAGTACTGTTAGAGATAAACTACATGTGACATTGGGATGGAATAGAACAACCAAGATCTTATGAACTCTACTGTTGCAGGGCAGACTGTGTCAACATGTTACCAATTGCCCTGAATTAGATAAGATTTCTTAAAATCTTTTTATTATGGGTTTGTGTGAAATGTCTGACTTCCGTAGGCTTGCTAGGTGGCCAGACATAGGAGCCATGTGTATCTCCTTAGAATCGTTTTCATGTTCCAGCTGTTGCGTTAACCTTGCCTCTAGATATGTCTGTGTCTGCTATTAACCTTTCGAAATAAACGCTGAGCCATCGCATAGGCCGTGGTGTAATTCACTTGAGTGCATGTCCGCTTTCTCTCTCCCTCCGCAGATGATGTGTCCGCCGTGCTCCCATATGCGGTTTGTGACATTCTCTCTGAAGGTTGAATGAGGCCCTGGTTAAATCAGTCTGTTAAGCTAATCATTATAGCTTTGGCTCTGTTTATGCAAAGATTTGACCCAATTATTTCTGGTGCCAAAGGAAACTAGCCGTAGGTGAAATCTATGAGTCTGCTAATGTGGAACAAATCAGCGCTGCAAGTCTGGATAAAAGAACCGTGCTAATCTCCAGCTATAGCAGTAGTAATCAGACTGTGCTTTTGAAGCTGCTGTTCCACTGACTCTGCTAATTAAATGTAACATTTCAAACTAAATTTCTATTACTGCTGAATAGGTAAAGCTTTCCCAGAAACACTTAAATTGTGTAAAAAGTTTAATTATTTAGGGAATGTTTAGTTGTCATGTGACTCAAGAGGTCCCTTATACTGTATGCCGTTGCTATAGAAGTTTAAGACTTAAAAGTTTCTGTACACATGTGATTAAGTCACCAAAGAAAATGACTGGTCTGCTTAACATCCAAAAGCATTATATTTTGCAGAATAAGCTAAATTAGCGTTTGTCACTTGAAGAAGTGTGATGCGGTATCTTACATTGGGACAAATTTTGTCAAATAAAGACATTCTTATTAAAAGAAAAGCTGAAATATCCGAGCGGCATCCCGTGGGAACGCTTAGCATTTTGCTATTTAGTAGCTGGAGCCGATATTTGTAGGAAAAAAATATTAACCGCATTATATTGATAGACGGCAGGCAAATATGGTGAGGCCTGGAACTTCTACACATAAAGGAGATCTCTACTCAATTATCAACGTTGATTATCTTAAAATTATTATTAATCTCTGTATATTACGTAACCAGAAAATGCCAACCAGTGACTAAGTACATAGAGTTGGTTAAAGCCATGTGATAAGGCAGCTTCTTAGAAAACCCATAGAAGGGTTGTGAAACTGAGCTTATCACATGCTGGTTGGGGAAGGGCGATGGAAGGAAAGATGTGTCGGTGTTGTTAACTAGAAATCGTCTTCCGAGACTCCCAGAGCTTGCACAATACTGGCATTTTATTGCATCCTTTCCCATTTGTATCAACATTATACGCATTCCGCCAGCTCTCGCTGTCATGTCTCCCTGCAAAGTGCGCAGCAGATCAATAAGCTTATAGTCGTGGGTGGCTTGTTACTAGGAGACATCCATTTAATCCAGGTTATTTCGTGTAGCAAAGGATCATTACTCGAGTACGGTGTAGACAAAGAGGAATGTCGTAGCTGTTTAGATCTTGTTTGTATCTTCTGTTGTCTTCAGCATCTACCGCTTTTTATTTTAATTTCTTTATTTTTTACAAGCTAAAATGAAAGTCTGCTTCTCTATGGGAATTTAACCTCACAACCCCCCCCCCCTTGCCTGACACATGGCAATACAATATGTACATGGGCTTTTGATATATATATCTGAGTCAGAGAAAAATATCCTACTTTGAGGTATTGTATTTATATTCTTTGAGGGGAAAAAGCTACTACCGTATAGTGATTGTATTATGTGATTTGTAGCTTTGGCTACAGGGCAAATGCATAAATAAATGCAAAACTGATGGGCGGCATTGTGTGAATGTCATTCAGTGGGGGGTGTTCTGTTAGAATCCCTTTTCATCGCATTCCGCGACACCTTTGTTACTGTGGTGTCTAAATCTGAAAATGGCATGCATTCTTGCACTACGGCTATCTCTTCTTCAGTCCATTACAACGCAAGGCTCAGACACATCAGGTGGGTTATCCATCTGCATTATTCATTCCGCTGGTCATATTGTTTGAGATTATATAAATATTTGGATAATATATATTTTATCTATATGTGTGTGTGTGGAAAGAATGCTGTAAAGTAAGAATGTTTTCAAACATAGTCATGTTAATAATAGTTTTTTTTTTTTAATCATTTAACAAAATGCAAAGCGTGTGAACAGGAGAAAAATCAGTATTTGATGTGACCCCAGACAGACTTAATTTTGAAATCAGGACTCAGTGGGGGCCATACTATCACTTCCAGGGCTCCCTTGGTCTTCTCTATGTTGAATATAGTTCTCAATGAGGTGGGGTTGTTGTCCCGCTTCAGAATATTTATTTTTTTGCATTTCAAGTTTTCTGTGTTGTCATTTTTAAAATACCACATACTCTGCAAATGTGAGGAAAAAAGGCAAGTAAAACTGCTTCATAAACAAAGAGCAGGGATAGACAGTTTCTGTACCCAGGCGCCTTGTAGTCAAATGTCTGTCACAAGGCCCATGTTGCTTTTCCCTGGCCAACCATTTGACCTGTGTGTGTTTACTAATACTGGTATCCAGTAATTAGGTTTATCTCTTGACAATAGGAGGTAGTGGTTTCCGTGGAAACAAAAGGTTGGTCAGATCTATAGTTTTCCTGTTTTTGGAGAGAACGCATTTATGGCAGGTTTTTGTTCGTGCGAATGCCTTTGGATACGGATGGTGAAGGTCTGTCATCTGTCCGTTTTTTTTTTTTTTTCTTTTTAATATTTTAGCATATTGAAAATGCATTTGTCAATCAAAGCTCTACTTCCTACTGTAACAGTCATCTCCCTGCAGTCTTGTGATGTCACAACGTGAGTAAACGCTCAGTGAGGAGAACGCCTTTGGGCATGCACATGGCCGAGCAGTGAGAACGAGTTCAAATAAATTCCCAATGTGTCCACCCGAGCTGGGTTTTGAAGAGGCTTGTATCTAAGAGACATGTGTTCAGGGAAAGTAATCTGGTATAGGATGGCTTCCATCACAGAAACTATAAATAATGGAACCCCTAAATCGGCAGAGTGATCTTTGATATGAAATGAGGTGGACTGTTCCTTTTAAGATGGAAAGACGACTGGAGGTTTTGCCACTCACTTGCATGTCTTTTGTTAATTAAACTTGCCAAAGTCTGGACAATTGTGGGTTTCATGGCTGTTAAGCTCTGGAAAAAGGGCATTTCAGGGGTGATTTGTTGATTCCTTGGCTGCCATGGAAACGTCTCATAAATGTTTGGTATTTTAGAACTGTGTTTAATAGCAAACTCTCTGTCTGTGTTGTACGCATCTGACACCAGCTTGTGTTATCATGATTATAATTATTACTTGTTTTTCTATTGTTTACAGACTTTACCATCATTCCTTATGTAATATACATTTGCTGATACCAGTTTACTTAACTCTTTATGGTTTATAGTATAATAAATATTAAATTCAAATAAACAATACAGTGACCTCGGTGATGTTGTTGTGACATCACTGGCATACAAAATATGTATAAGAGATCCTTAAAAGGGTCTCCATCCATGGTTGCACTGATAACTGTGCAGAAAAAAAGCAAAACACTAACACTAACAAAAAAAAGTACAAATTCCCCCATTCAGTAACCCCAAACCCCATAAGCCACAAGTATTAAAAATACTACCTGTAGGGTACTGTGTAAAGGATGGATGTGGCCACTTAGAATGTAAAAATATTTGTATGTGGGATATGTCTCTAGGGATGTTGCAATGTTATGTTGCAAACATAAATTATGTCATTGTTCATCACTCGCACCTACTGTGTAGAAGAAATTGAAATTCTAAGCAATTTTTTTTTCTGTTTCAATTTGCGTGGGTTCATCAAACACAAAAAGGGGGGGATCTTGATATTAGTGTTTTTTTTTTTTGTCAGATATAGATATATAGGTTGGTTTTATAATGATTGTGGAGAAGGAAGTCATGTCTAATGTATAATGCCTGCAGTAACAATTATTTATATATACTGTATATATTAGTATAATTTTTTTTTTTTTAACAGATGCATTAGTTTAATTATCCTGGTCACAATAACATTTTGTTCCATGTCCATTTTAAAGACTATGTGAAAGAAAACAAACTATTAAATGAAAGTTATTTCAGAAGCCCTGTAGGAATTTCATGCATCTTATGAACTTTAGCTGCCAGAAAGACTAGGATTTTTATTTTGTTTGTTAGCTTTTTTTTTTGGCAGTAGACCAAGAAATCTTACAGAGCAATGTCAACTTCATCATTGAGCTAATACTGAATTGTGGAGTATCAAAAATGACACTTGTAACTTTTTTGGAGTCTTTTTAAATGGTTTTACATTTTGTTTCTTGAAAACTGTATTTCTTATCGCCTGCCTGTTAACTCTTGCAGGTTTGAAGAAGTGAAAAAAAAAGTTGCGCAAGTCTGTGTCTGAAGACTAAAATGCCCTTGTTGAGCCACAGGTTTGTGAAATGAAGAAGTTATTTTCTAAAACTGCATTATCTGTCTCTAATACACGGAGTAAAATATTCTGGGCACACAATGGCTCATGACATTTCTGCTTCCCCAGATTTCATATGTTTGCATTGTTTAAAGTACGTTTTTTGAGTGATTACCATAAAATACTTGGACCAATACATAAAAGATGCATCACAGATAATGGCATTGTATTCAAATATATTAGTATGTTTGTTTTTAGTGGTAAATTATACATTCTCATGTTACTATGTGGTTTTAATGCCCAGGATGCATAGACTATTTTTAAATGCATTGATAATTTTACAGTTGACCTTTGGTTTTTATTACAAGACGAGTCAGATTTTCATCTAAACGATTGTTTATCATGAGGCTTTATGATCAATTTGTAGAGGTAGGAGGTGACAGACCTAGATCCTGGCTTGATAGGGATTTACATATGCGATTTTTATTGATTTTATAAACACATGTAGACCTACAGGAGCAAAAGATGGGGAGGGCCCTGCACAAATAAGTTAACAATCGGGAAAAAAGAACCTGTATGTTGGGTGATTTGTATGGCTAGATACATCCAAATCTATTGTGAGAAAATGATGTAATGATTTGGAAGGTCGGTGCACTTTTTATACAAACTAAAAAGGGAACTGAAACTTTGTGGATCTTGTTGGTTACAGGTGGACACCACCATTAACATACCCACCAACAGTCCCACAATGTCCCTGGACAGTCCTGTTTTGTTGTGGGGTTTTTTGAGCCCTGTTCTGTAAAATTTGGGTCTCTCCAAGCAAAAAAATGTGTTTTAACAGTGTATGTCGAAGACACACAGCCTAAATATTTGTAAATGAGCTCCAAGCTACCCAGTATCTTTAATCGGTAGCCTGGAGCTTAATGCTGCAGGGTCATGCTGAGTGTGTGGCCCCACCACCTTTGTACTGGGATCTAGGAAGGAAATGTTGATCAGTATGCCATTGGGTAGCCCGGGAGATACTGTCCCATTTGTTATGAAACCAGAGCACAAAAGAAAGTCTAGATTATACATTACAACAGCAAGGAATAATTGTACAAAAAAATGCCTTGGTTATATTGCTAATGATGAGAAAAAATACCCAATACCCCCATTCAACTAGTCAGTGATCTTCAGGCTGGCATGTAGTAAAATCAGTATTGATTTACTTCCTCAAATATCAGATCCTGGATCCTGCCCATTCTCCTTCCAATCTAGAACAGGGTGGCCAAGGAGTAGTTTTCCATTTATCATTGAATTATATATCCAGGTAATCGATACCTTTTAGAAGGCTTGGTATCCGTTTTCCCAAATCAGCTACTTTTGAATAAATTATTAGATTCATCTTGTATGCTTATGTTGGTTAAAAAATGCAGACCTTCTTGTTTCTGTAAGATAGCCAAGGTATACCTTCTGGATGAATCCAGGGGTGTTTTATTTTTTTTCCCCTCGTCCTTCATTTTACTTTTTTTTTATTTTTTTATTTTTTTTTTGTGCGTTATACAACCTCATGGGATGTAACTGAAGTCATATAGCATTAATTCTTTGCCTACAACGAGACCTACCCTGCATCAAGCTAGAGATACTAAAATACATTATTAAATGTATACCATTATACTTTGAGTCGCTGTACAATGTATCTATATCGCACAACAATTTTGGATTTACAGAAATAAAAGGTGAGGATGGCCCTGCTCAAACCAGAAGACCATCGAGGGGAGGTTAGAAGTTCTATGAAAATACCTGGGGGGGTCTCGGTTCGAATATACATCCTCTTAGTGACAAAAGACCCTAATTCGATGCGTGGAGCTCTATCGAGAAGGACTTTCGAATGGCTTTTATTTTGAGATGTTTATATCCTGTAAATAAAAACACAAGAATTAAATTTTAAATTACTTGAACGATGCATTTCTTGAACGCATTTTCTTTTAAACCGAGCCTATTTGTATCAAGAGTTTATTTTTTACACCCCCCCCCCGCCTTCTGCATTTTAATAAATGATGAGCTGCAACAAGCCGCTTAGGCGTTGAAAGGTTTCTTAGCAACAAGCTGTATTGGAGATTGCGGGCCCAGATTTAGCCATGCCTTTGTCTCCCGGTGCTTGTTGGTATCGACGTACAATTGTTCAGTAAAGAGAATGATAAATGTCCTGCCAAAGAAAAGCTGGGGGGGAATGTGAGAAATAGACTTGCCTAGGACAACGAAACAAAGATCTCACCCAGCTAATGTTTTTAATGTGCTTGTACTGGGTTTGACTCACACCAGGTTACTGCATAGTGGGACATGTTCTTTTGGTAATGATGGAGCAATTATAATACCTGTAATTTGTGTTAATAGCTATATCTCAAACCTAGCCTCTGCTCAGCACTTTTTTGTCATGTCTTTACTGTTAATTAAGTTTGATGGAATATCTCTGTGCGTTGGATTTGCTTGTCCTAAGTGTTGTCTCTTTTGGTGTTGGCCAAGGGCGTGATTTGTTGTTTGGAGGATTAGGTCATCTTGGCACCAGTAAGATTTGTCCATTCTTTTTTGTGTGTGTGAGTGAAATGGTATGGCTTGTTTGTTGGAAACATGAGAGATCTGTCGGAGCATAAAGGAGAAAGGCTTACTATAATAGGGCTTTATCCATTTTTATTTTGGTGCTTTTCTATTTGTATAATTTCAAGGGGCAGTTTAATGTCCTTGATACCTTCTCTAAAGAAGAATTGCATAAGGGAGTACTCTGGGAGGACTTTAATATACATTCTTCCAAAAGAGGTAGTAGCTGAAGTGCTCCTTGGCTTGAAGTGGCCAGTCAGTGGCAGCAAAGCACTACCATTAAAATCAGTGGGAGCTCTTTTTTGCGCATGCTTACAGAGGTCTACACCATGAATGGCAAGAAGTAGATCACCTGCAAGGAGAAGTGTTTAGTGGAACAAATCTCCTGCACTGCAAATAGCTGCGAGAGGAAGCAGCAACAGGTTCCGCAAAACTCACCAGTACACTTGTCAAAGGGACGCCATGAAAATGTTTAATGGGGCCATGCAGCTATCATATGCGTTAATGTAGAATGGTCCTGTAAGCACTGCATGTTAAGGAGATGTGTAGCTTAACTGACTTTTGACCACCATCTTCATTTGGGTGGGGTGGGACGGGACAATGCAACATGAGTTTACATAGAATTGAAGTTTCATCGGCACTCTTCTTTAAATATGAGAAAATACATTTCTAAATAACCTAATAACTGCTTGCTGTTCCTGTAGCATTGTACACACTTGAGATATTTAGTCTGTTGGTTTGGGTGAGAAATGAGGGTGATCTATTTTTAATCAGAGTGGCTTTCCTGTCCTTCCTCTTGGACCCCAGGCCCAGGTAGGTTGATGTGCTGTGAAGCCTCATAAGAAAACGTCTTGCCTATTGTGGTTGGTGTGTGTCAGACCATATGGGATGAAAATCTGTCAATCACACCTGCATGTCGTATTCTAAGTGTGCAGATGGGATTGACAGCTTTTGATCACCCTAGGTGTTGTGGGTGTACTTGCACAACACCTATTTGAGTTGCAGATTCAGCAAGGTTGCCCTATAAATTGATTGGCGTTATTAGTCCGTACATTGTATTACCTTTAATTAGGCCTTGGGGGTGAAACTAATTTAGCTATGTTGCTTGTGGCCTCGGACTACGTCACACCCATTCGGTGTGGTGGGAGTTGTAGAGATCTTGTCCTTACCAGCACATACACCGTGACCCCTAATACACTTGTATTTGTGACTGTGGGTGCAGAGGTGGCCCCCCCTTCTTTTCTATTAGTATTCGGTTTGTTGTCTAACGCAACACTATATTTATCATTAGAAACATAGTAGAATGAAAAAAAAAAAACTTTTTTATGGTGTTTTCCATTTACCATTTAACAGTATTTCTGCATTTCTTTGAAAGATTAGCAAACTGCTGCCCAAATGTAGTAAAAAATAATTTAGATTTTTTTTTTTTTTTTTTTTTTTTGAATGCAAAGGTTAAAGTTGCGTCTTTAATTCGCCAGTGCTGAATTTGGGCTAGTCAATAGTTTATAGAGTTCCTGCTCTTTTAAAGGCCTCCATAGTGAGCTATTGAAAATGTTGAAAAAGGGAATTCTGTTATATAAAGGGTCAGGGTCACGCCAAGGGCGAAAAATATATCAAAACCATAAAATAGTTTAATTGTATATAGGAAATAAGCTTGTCATCTGTTCTGCTTTTAACGTACGGTTTCCATGTTGAGGCTTTTGTTCCGCCATTGAAAGTTTTTTTTATTTTAAAACCACTTCCTTCTAGATAAGATACTTGTTTCGTAAAGAAATGAAAGCAACCCACAGAGAGCAGAAGCACAGTGTATCCGACACATGGCTGAAGCGGTGCACCTGCTTGTGAAGGATTTATCGCAACCGCTGTAAGCGCATCTACTGGAGCGATCGCATCTCCCGTTCTCCGCAGTGTAAACGGCTTGGGATGGCCGCCCTTTCTCTGTGTATCGTTCTGTGTGTGCTGTTGGTGGCTGCAGCGTTTGGGCCGGTGCCAAGGATCAAGTGGGAGCATAAAGGTAAAGTCTGGTCTCCGCTAGGATTACTTGGACAAACTTTAAGTCACATGCTCGGTTAATTTCCCTGTGATGTGACACGTCTTAAAGGTATTATTTTTACTGTGCCTCACAGCTGTCCTTGTAACTCTTAAGCGTAATTAGCTTTGAGCTTCTATGCTCAGCTAGCTTACTTCTTTTTCCATTAACCTGTTCCTGTTCTCTGAAGGGGAAACGCTGCATGTCTTAACATGGCTTTTTTTTTTTTTTTTTTAATGCTTACGACTGTGTGTCTGAGTATCTAGATTTAAAAAAAAAATAGAAATAGCGTTGAGTTTTAACCCATTGAATTTTAAAATATTACATCACGTTTTATTTTACCTCTCTCAATATGGTATATGTGGAAATAGTTGTGCCACTTATCAATACTCTTCTATCTTTTTGTTTCATGTTTTTCATTATATATATTTTTTTATATATATTTTTATATATATATATATATATATATATATATATATATATATATATATATATATATATATATATATATATATATATATATATATATATATATATATATATATATATATATATATATATATATATATATATATATATATATATATATATATATATATATATATATATATATATATATATATATATTTTTTTTTTTTTTTTTTTTTTTTTCCCCCACACAAAATATTTTGCCGTTGTTATTGCTTTTGGTTACTGTTTGGATGGAATAATCCTAATTTCTTTTCACCAGATGTTCATTTAACACATTTTCACATGGACGGCATTTTCAACTATTCTACTTTATTGCTGAGCGAAGATGAGGATGTCCTGTATATTGGCGCAAGGGAAGTTGTCTTTGCTGTCAATTCCCTCCGTATCGCTGAGAAGATGCAGGAGGTAGGGAATACATATATATACTTTTACTTTGTGTGTTTGTATGAACATCAGTTTTTCAGGAGGATTTCCAAAGATTCCCTCAGAAATTCCTTGTCAATATTATATATATATCAGATATACATCAGATCAAAAGTTTGTCAATGTTAAAATATTCATTATAATATGATTTGAGTCACACTCCTTACTTATCCTCTGGGGGCTCCAATTATCTCTTTATAGTTGAAGCATGGCTGATACATAATCCTTAAGTAAGAGATGAAACTTGTGAAACTTTTTTGGTGTTTGGTTTAATTTTATCCAATTTGTATTTTAAGAAAATTTGTATTAATAGTTTGTGGAGTATTTTGTATTTTTAGTGAAATGGTTTATCAAATATTAGTTGCATGAGTACCAGGAAAGGAAAGGATTTTTTTTTTTTTTTTGCCTTTTTCTGTTAATCTGTTTAAATAAAAAATGTTTTTATGGGTTGTTACATTATTCTGAATGCTGCTAAGAAATATTAGTAGGCCATTTTTGGTTACAATTCTAGGTCACCCAACAATTGACTTGTGGTTCGACTTTGTGGGTTTAACAATTTGCATCTCACTAAGATTATTTTTTCTTCTCATTTTCTCTTCAGGTTTACTGGAAAGTCACGGAAGAAAAGAGTAATGAGTGTGCTCGGAAGGGCAAATCCAGACAGGTATTGACGTAATTTTTTGAGCATTGTTACTGCTCCTACTGAACACCTAGCGCTGGCTTCAAATCAGGTCAAGTTACCCGTACTCATAGCAGTTATGTACAAAAAAAAAAAGATTCTATTGGCAAGGTTCCAGGAATGGTTTTATTACAATCCAGCTGATTGGACCATGATTGCTGTGGTTATAAGATTACTTTTTTAACTTTACTCCGGAACCACTTTTTATACGTAACCTTTTTTTCAGTGGGCTTTTGTGCCCCTGAAAATAAGTATATTTTACCTGCTGACATGTCTATACATTCTGGAGCGGTTTGTTTTAAAGATAAAGGGTGCAAACACCACCCATATATTGATAAACTCTCCCGTTCCTTCATGCTGCTAGGATGATGTACTAAAGTTGTACTCTGCCCTTTCATCAGCAATAAATAGAAATAATAGCGTAAGGAATGATTTGTTTTGAGTAAACCCTAGAACATTATTTAAGCTACCAGTCTGGGTTTGACCTTTTTATTGATTATAAATTCTCATTTTTTTGAAGAGACCTGTGTTAAAACGTTAAACGTATTTTTGTGAAGCATTTATATACAACTGTAAAGTATTTTCTGATGAATGCTTCTTTTTATTACGACAGACTGAATGCTTGAACTACATTCGAGTGCTGCAGCCGTCCAGTGACAAGGCGCTGTATGTATGCGGAACCAATGCCTTTCAGCCCACCTGTGACCTGCTGGTTAGTTATCTTCTTAAAGTTTCTCTTATTTGTAAAGTAGTTATGGTTTACATGGCTTAACACCCCAGGCGTTCCCAGATGTACAACTGTAATTCAAATTGTATTCTTGATTTTCAGCTTGGGGCTGTTGAAGGATACATATGTTTACAAGGTTACTCACAGGCCTTTTCTGTGGTGTCCTTCAGCTGTCACCTTTCTGACCAGGGAGATGCTCCATTAAGGCTGTCAGGGAGACACAACATTATGTTATAGAAATATGCTTCATTATTGATTATTTTGTTTGTTATTAGTCAGTCGGCACACAAGCATATTTGTCCTACAAGGCGATTCTCTTCAGTATTGGAAAAGGAAGCAGCTATTATGATGTGGGTGTTTATTTCTACTGGGGTCCTTTTATTCATTGCTGCGTTGAAGTAATGTCACAAAAAAGTGTTCCCTGTTTAATTTTAACGTGTAATTTATATTTAATTATCTCCTTTTGCAAAATACTTTAATTTATGCACTTGCTTGGATGCTGGCATTTTGGGATATTTAGGGCCATTAACGCACAGCATGACCACACAGCCCTGCCACCTCACCCTGTGTCTCTGGGTAGCGGATAGTAAGTAGAGGGGGTCAAAATTAAAAGAATGAAGGCGGCACTGGAGATTTTAAAGATCAGAGGCACTAGATAACCAGAAATCTTCTACCGCTACCCTAAAAATCTGGATGACTTTTCATATCGTTCTGTCATTCGGCATGCTGCAAATAGCAGGTCCCAGTGAACAGTTAGGATTGTAAAAAGCAGCATCCTGGGACTAAACATCTATCCTTTATTGTAAATGTATCTATCATATATTTGACAACAAAGAATAGGTATACTTTGAAAACATATATTAATGAAATTAGTAGCAAATTAAGTCAGGTTGCTGGGGATATCCCTTTAGGGACTCTGTCTGGTTTACTTACCACATTCTTCATTTTTCTAGGAACTGAGTAGTTTCCAGTTCATGGGTAAGAATGAAGACGGCAAAGGAAGATGCCCCTTTGATCCAGCCCAAAGTTATACATCTGTGATGGTTGGTAAGTTGACTTCTCTTGCTACCTGGATTTTATTTTTTTGTACCGTAATAGCATGTAACGGCATAACTTAAAAAACAGAAATGTACAGGTTAGCACTGCATCTCTGTGCAAATACACATTAATGGAGGGGTTTTATTGCCGTGTTTTCCACCAAATGACTCTATAGAACCCTAGAATTAATTGTCGCTACTAAAATAGACTTGTATCGGTTATGTTTAATAATTAGTAATGGCTTAAATTTTCTAAATGTCTAATCATAGATATCTTAGATATCTTTTTGAAGATGACATCTTCTCATGGACCAGTGTTATAGCCATTTTTCTTATCACCATAGTAACCAGTAGCATGTTCCTTTTGATTGGATATTTCTGTTGGTTGCACACACGTTTTTATAAATTCTACTACACGCTTTAGATAATGGGGCCTTAAGTGTAAAATGTCATACAGCTGCAGTTTGTGTCTGAAGGTTTGGCAAATAACCTCAATATAAAGGAATCTGTTAAAGTAAGCTTTACTGCGCGGTTTTGGATACCACCACAGAATAACTAATTACTTTTACGTTGTAATTTAAAATCGCTTGTGTCATCATGAACAAAATGTAATTTTAACATAACGACTCTGCATTCCGCTGGCTAATTACTTTACTAACAAAATGCTGTGCGTTGCTCGTCGGTGATTGTTACTGTTTTGTAAGTACAGCTCCCTTTTATTTTGAGATTTTTTTGTGAGCCCGTCAAACGCATACGTTAATGAAAAGTTTGACGAGTGGTCTTGAGCCGCATGAGATGGTGTAATAAGCAGGGACAATCCCTTGGTTACTACGGTAACACGACCACTTTGAAAACTGCAGTACAATGACGTTTTGTACACATGGTTGCTGAGCGGTCAGTATTTAACCGGCTTGACCGCTATATAATAAAGGCAAGCTGGTTGCCGTTGGGTACTCTGGCTTCATAGAGAGACCATTTTTGTTTCCAGGGAGAAGGGCTGTATTATGATGGCCAGATCTCCCCTCTGACAGCAGGAGCTGACATAGCTGGCTCATAACCGATAGATGGTATGGAATAGCTCTTTCATGCAACAGGATAACAAGGGAACGCAGGGAGCGAGCAGCCTCCCCTCTGTCGCTTTACTGGATAGAGTATAGTGAATACATTGTAACTAACCCAGCACAGCTAAGCACTCATGCCTTTTCGTCTTATGCGACCACATTTGTAAGTACCCGTAAAATATTGGGTATAATACACACCTGTGTGTAATACGCAGGTATAACTTTACGCTCAATTTGAACTTGTAGGCACCCATCTGATTAGGTCACTGAATGATGATCACTGATTTAGAAATGGTTTAAACAAATGTGGGTTAATTTAACCCAAATGACCTTTTTGTAATATTTGTCCGGGTGCCAGTGTAAAAGCTTCCCTGCTAGTACCTGATGTTTCATTTGGATATATTTGAATATTGTGTTCAATTGTGATGCTTTTGAGATAATTTTGAATCTTCTTTTATTAAGATGGCGAACTTTACTCTGCAACCTCCTACACCTTTTTGGGTAGCGAGCCAATTATTTTTAAACACTCCCAGCAAAGTCAGTTGAGAACAGAATATGCTGTACCTTGGCTTAATGGTAAGTAGTTCAGATTTAATTCATCTAATAAGGTATAATTACAGTATTTGAGAAATATGTATTTGACTTTATTTAATTGTCAGAAAATATCAAATATGCTGATTACTGCCGTTTATATTACCCACTCAATACATCAATACATGGAAGGCATATATATATATGTGTATATATGTGTATATATATGTGTATATATGTGTGTATATATATGTGTATATATGTGTGTATATATATGTATATATATGTGTGTATATATATGTATATATATGTGTATATATATATGTATATATATGTGTATATATATATGTATATATATGTGTATATATATATATATATATATGTGTATATATATATATATGTATATGTAATATATGCCATCCGCATCACCAATAAATTCTTGGTAAAAAAATGAATGTATAAATAGTGTATCCTCTTCTTTCAGAACCCAGCTTTGTGTATGCAGATGTTATCAGAGCGCCTCAAAACAACCCAGATGGAGAGGATGATAAAGTTTATTTCTTCTTCACTGAAGTATCTGTGGAATTTGACTTTCTAAGCAAGCTTCTGATACCAAGGATAGCAAGAGTGTGCAAGGTGGGCCTTGGGTCATTGCAACATTTTTTACATGCCAGACCTAGTGGTAAAGAATTTGCTTACATTGCATGTAACAGATCCTCCATCATATATAAAATCTCCCACTAATTGATGAATGGTATGACACCATAAATAACATTTTATCAAAGCCATAGATTATTTTATTTGAGTTTTCTCTGGCCATGATTTTGTATTCCTTCAGTACTGTTATGTCCAATATAAGGGTTTAGCAAATAATGCATTTTTTTTGTATTTTATTTATCATGCACAAGCAGGGTTTCATAACTTCCAGCAACACATTCACTTGTCTTACAGTGGTTTATATCCTCTGGCAAGGACCGAGATAAATGTTTAGGGAGGATTAAGATAGATATCCACACTGTGGCAATGCCCAGAAAATATATCCATATTTTCTCAAGAGGATAAATGCAGCTTACTACACCCCACAAGCAATGCCTGGGAATTCTTGATGGCATACATCTGACTTCTAAACATAATATATGATATATATTGATATTTAGTTTTCTCATGGGGCAATGCAATCATTTCCAGCCCAAAAACGGCTTCCTTTATATATTAGCTTTCTTTCTGCAGTGTAGGTGTCAGTATATGTGTGTGTAAGTATGTATGTGTATTCTTTACATGTGCTGCTATGTTACTTTGGATTCAGAAGTGATAATTCTAGTATGTTTATTAGTAAACTAGTTTTCAAGTACAAACTAATATGGTTTCCTTCTTAGTTAAAGGGCAGTCTCACAGGGAGATATAGATAGATTAGGACAAATAATAGTAACTATCTTTACTCAATGTCCTGGGCTAAATCTCCCAATAGATCACAATTAGCATTGTATAGACATTCCAAGGGCAGTATTTGCATCACTGTGCATAAAGTATAGTTAATAAACCACATTTTGTTACCACCACTTACTGCTAACTATACGCAAAAAAAAGGTATATGTGACTCTCCCATAGAGCACTACGAGAATAAGTACCCTTGCGCTGGTGTAGTAACTGCAACAGTTCAAGGGCAACACGATTTAACGCTTCATTTAAATATATTTGTAAGAAATTTCCTTGGCTGGCCCTGCTGTGCAATTGTCGTACACACTGATAAAACTTCACCATGTCTAAAATAAATGTAAACAAAAAAAAAGGAAAAAATAGAGAAGCACCTGCAAGAAGAAAATTATCATTCTATGCTCGTTTTCAAAAATCTCTCCAGCCTAATGTAGCATGTAGTAAGTTGGTATTTATGGCCGAGAGAGATACTGTGTATTGCTTAATGACTATTGGTGAACTGGCCCACAGCCAGCCAGCCGTCAGTCAGTGCGGGGCGATGGCAGATATTGGCCTAACGCTAGAAACGCATAATGAAACGGATCTAATTCTGGCCTTTAAGCCACATTGGCCTAAGACTTTTTTTCATCCTATTCTAAATCTGGCCGTGAACATATGTTCATCGTTGTTACTTAAAAACTATCCTCCCATGCAAAATATGAGTGCTCCTACTTCGCATATCTCCTTTAAGTGTTATAGGATTCTTTAGAGGGCTGTTTTTTTGTCTTAACTGGTGATGACAGGTGGAAATTCATTCTGAGCTGTCATCACTCAAATGAAAAAATTAGCCCAGCTGCCGACTTCTATCACTCTCACTGCATTTAGAAAAGAATGGCTATGCAGCCTGTCACGGATGGTGACTTTTCTGAATATATATATTTTTTAAATCTTTGTAAGTATGCCCTATAGCTGTGAAAAAAACCTGTGTTCTGCTTGACTAGAGCTCTTTTGGCAGAACATCAAGCAAAACAATATTACGGGGACAAAATGTGTGCCCCCCCCACACACTCCAAACAAGTATTGGGCAATTACCAGGCTGAAAGGTATAAAAAAAAAAATAAAAAAAATACACTTTTAGATACTGGAATTTTGTGTCTGTAAAACTGTACAGATACCACTTCTGTTTTGTAACTACATTATTGTCTTTGTAAAAGGTGCTTACTAGCCAGAAAACAATAGGATTTAAATATACATATCCATGTATCAGTTCGCTAATAAAAATCATATGTCGGGTGTGCTGTGTTGAAGCACTTGTCAATGCCAGCGACAAGTGTCAATTTTCAGTAGTAATACTCCCGCAAAAGCCTTCCCAACTCAACATCATTAATTTCCACTGTGTTTATATGGAAAGATAACCCTATCTTGTGGCTATGAACCGTTAGTATAAAATGTTTAAGTACTCCATCCAAAAGATAAGACTTCCAACATGGAGGTATGTGCAGCAGTATTTACTTAGGTGCTTACATTGCCTGCATTTGTAACACAAAAATTGCTGACACCCATTGCCTCCTAATTAACCTCCAAAGCATTCAGTTTCTTTTATTGGTACTGAAGTCAATGTGCCACTGAATGAAGTACCAACATTATTATTATTATTATTGTTTTATATAGTGCCATCAAATTCCATAGCGCTATACAATACACGCACACAGAAAAGGGTGAACCAAATGAGGAAGCTCCTAATTCATCAGAACAATGTAAAGGACTAGGAATGCAGAGGGCAGTCACATTTTAAAGCAGCCATTGAGGCCCTCAAATGTCATTATGATAGTATATAATATAATTGTTTTTGTGGGTATTCCATATAGAATTATGTGCTAGAGACTTTAAGTGTGTCTAAACCTTCTGCAAACAATAAGCAGGAATTCTGCTGATCTAGGAAGACCTATAATTGCCAATGTGCCCACCGGTGTTTCCATTTCAGAAAGTATCTCCTTCATCAGCATCTTACTACGTGATTTACTAATGCTTTCTCCTTATTTTTGCTTCTTTTCATTGCAGGGTGACCAGGGAGGATTGAGGACATTACAGAAGAAATGGACCACGTTTCTCAAAGCCAAGCTCATCTGCCACTCGCCAGAAAATAATTTCATTTTCAATGTGATTAATGACGTTTTCATCCTGAAATCTCCAAATTTAAGAGAGCAAGTCATCTATGGAGTCTTTACCTCTCATTTGTAAGTGTTTTGTGATCAGCTTATCAGAAACGTGCTTGAAGTAGACCTGTCCTTTCCCTAAAGTCTAGATGCAAATGAAATGTAAATTTCCCCATCATGTTTATTCAGCTCAAAGATCATTCAGTGTAATTCTGCTGTCCATGTCTTGTTTTTTTTTTCTTTCTTTTGTCACGCCTCAGGCATTAGGGATAACTGATTTGCTTTTAAGTTGCAGTGATTTATATATTTTCAAGCTAGAGCGCTACTGAACCTTGTACATGGCACTTGGTGATCCAGATGTAACTTGTATTATATGTAATGAAGAAAGCACTAAGTTCGTGATTTAACACACTTGTCATGTTCCTCTCGTTAAAGAAATAACGTTGGCCTGTCAGCTGTGTGTGCATACAATGTCTCCACCGTGGAAGATGTCTTTGCAAAAGGGAAGTACATGCAGAGTGCTACTGTAGAGCAATCGCATACAAAGTGGGTGAGGTTTAATGGAGAAGTTCCCAAGCCGCGGCCAGGAGCTGTAAGTGTTTGGTTTTTTTTTTGTTTTTTTTTTTTTTACAAGTGAACCTTGCTCATGAGTTGTAACGCTTTTATGCTTTAATAGCTGCAATTTACTGTGAGTCATTGTCTGTTGACTGTCTGGAGCAAAGGGACATATTTGTAGCTTTTTAAACGTAGCTCAATCACGTGTGGACCCAGCCCGTAGTGTTGCAGACAAACCTAGGTCCTTGGTAACTAGGTAACATCATACATTGATAAATAAACTTAACAAAAATACTGGGGTTTGTGTGTGTTACATTTTTGCAACCTTTAAGTGAATGGTTGATTAAAAAGACAAAATATGAACCAGATGAGTTTTTTACTTATGCTCACCTTTTCTTTAATAATAATAATGCCCCGGTATAGGTGACTCCGTGTGTTTTTGTGCTGTATATAATTATTCAGCGTGAACAAATTTCCTTCATCTGCAGACCTGTAGATTGCCATTTTTAGACAGTTATGTGATATTTCTGGTGACCACACTGAGCTGATTCTTTGACGGTGCTAATTAATCCCTGCTTATAAAGTCCTCAAGAAACTTTCGTGAGTCAGAGTGTTCCTCTGACACATGCTATTGTTTTGCATAAGGGGGAGGATAATGGGACAGGGTATTTGTCTAGTAGATTAGGCTAAAATAACAGATCTAAGAATGCATACAAATAGTTAATATGCTGCTATCAAAGTGTTATATTGGGTGAAAACATGAAAAAAAATGAAACTAGTAAAAAAAAAAAAAATTAAGGGACATTCTGCTTCAAAAGGAAAATAAACTTTCAATGCAAAACTCATATAGCTACTGATTGTTACAGCTTGCTTGGCTTTCAAAAGACCTTCCTAACCATTATCCTCTTCGCTATATGCCATTTATAGTATCCATAGTCTCCAACGGTCTAGAAGTAAAAGGTTGAAAACATGTTTGCATGTTCCTTTCCCTTCATTGAGGCAATTCTTATAATAATAATTAGTATAATAATTTTTAACAGTATTTTTATTTGCTTGGCATTTGTAAGTTAAAAGGAACATTTATGTATTTATACGAAATACGATAATTACAACATCTACTGTGTTATGATACAAAATTGTATTTATGTTTAAGAGAAGCATTGCGTCTTTTGATCCACACACTAGCGATGGGTTAAAATGGTTCTGAATTTACATATGTGTATTTCTGATTGGCAGTGCATCAACAATGAAGCCAGAGCAATGAATTACACCAGCTCCCTTAACCTCCCTGACAAGACGTTACAGTTTGTTAAGGATCACCCTCTGATAGATGACTCTGTGACTCCAATGGGCAATAAACCCAAACTTGTGCTCCAGAATGTTGTTTTAACACAGATTGTGGTGGACCGGGTCACTGCCTTGGATGGAAGTATCTATGATGTCATGTTTCTAAGTACAGGTACAATAGAACGTCTACTTCTTATTTTTATCAATGGCTTTCTCTACTGTCTCTTGCTTCCCATATGAATTGTACCTTAAATATTAATTATTGGAAGTGTGTCTTGGTAAGAAACCCAGAACTTGCTTCTTTTCATTGTAACACCAGGCGTGGCTATGTATATTTTTATTTATTAAGCTCTAGATATACTTGGGGCTTTACAGTACAATAAAGGGGAGTAGTAATAGGGATATTTTAATTGATGTACAATGGGTATAAGCAGATTAGGAAAGGAGGTCCCTGTTTCATAGAGCTTGCAGTCGAAGGATGGTGTGGTGTTTGTACTGATTGGAATGACCCTAGAAATAAAATAAAGTCCTGGATATACCAAACCACAAGAAAAATGCAAACAATCTAATATAAAAAAAACCTTTCACTCTCTTAATCTATATTTTTTTGTGTCTTTCTGTTTGTAGATAATGGCATGTTGCATAAAGCTGTCAATCAGGACTCTGAGATGCGAATAATTGAGGAAATTGTGTTATTTCCCAATCACGAGCCAGTCCAGACCTTACTGCTATCCAGCAAGCAGGTAAATAACACTATCAGTTGCAATAATTGCCCCACATCACCAATGGTAGCTAAGTTGTGGTGCTGGATAGAATTGAACAATAGGGTGGCAAGACAATGCATAGAGCTTACACAGTGGCAGCTTGTAGGTGAAAACATGCCATTACATTAAAGTTTGAAAACTTCTTGTACCAGGCATGTCTTTTGAGATATACCTAGGTTTCTAACCTGCCTTTTCAGAGTTGATCAGCTGGAGATGTGCTGTGATGTTGTCATGGTGGTCTTCAGCAATTAGACTCCTGTTTCCACACAATGATTAGAGAAGATCTCTTATCTAGATTCCTGCTATCTAGCTGAAAGGAGTCGCTTGCAAAAGTTCAGTGTTCGTCAACGGCAGCGTCGGCATCTGCAAACAGACGGTTCCAGCGACGTAGAGAAATCTAAACATTATAGTTTTGTGTGTATAATATATATATATATATATATATATAATGTGTGTATATGTATATGTCTTGGTTTGATGTAACTTTTTTCCTTCCCATTAAGGACAAGCACTATATATATGCCGGATCCAATGTGGGAGTGGTACAATCCCCTGTTGCGTTCTGTGAAAAGTTTACAACTTGCGCGGAGTGTGTCTTGACAAGAGATCCTTACTGTGCTTGGCACCCGTTGAAAAGCTCTTGCGTTAACATCCTACAGGAGAACAACACTGACAGGTAAATAACTTATATAAGACTCCCACCAGCTTACCAAAATACTCCTTAGTATTTGATAATCTGATACAGACTGGTACTGCACCCTTGTAGTGAACTGATTAAAGTCTACAATTTTTTTTTTTTGTTGAGCATTCATAGGGTATTAATCCCACTCACCGGCTTGAAATGGAGGCATCCACGGTATAAATTTACACCAAAGTAGGGGGTCTGTTTGTTATCCATAGAGTTGAAATAAAACGTAGTCTCCTACTATTGAGAGCCGAGTCAATCCTGTATTCACCATGCGTCGCCAAGCTCTGGCAAGTTGTCCTGTTTTAAGTCCCCAAGATAAATTCCCCTGAAGTGCGCAATTGTGCTTCCAGTGTGTCTTTCCCCCTTGTGGCAGGATTCATCACTGCACACAACAACAACAACAAAATAGTGGATGATTTCCATTAGTGCAAAGCCTGTCTTGGATATCAACGAGCTTGTGGCTTACTGATGGATTTAGCTTTTTTTGCTATTGAGCAGTTATTTGCCCTGTTTGGGTGAATCCAGTGAGAGTGCCCTGCTAACAAATAACTACGTGCTGACTCATGTATGTTAGTGCGTGCGTTGTGCTTTCTAATGCGGTACCTTTTTTATTTTTAGGGTTTTGATACAAATGCTAAATGGAGATATCTCCCAGTGCCCAGGTAAGCATTATTAACTACTACAAAATATAAATGCTGTTGTGATAGGTAGTCCGCAAACAAAAAACATCAATATACTTTATTCAGTGTTCTGTGAGCTGCTGCTGATTAGGATAGATGGCGTCAAGCACGGAATGGCTCTACGTAGTATCTGTAGCTTAAAGGGTGCCTTGGGGTTTTGAAATGCATGCGATTGGATTGGAAGTGAATAGCCTTGTGCTGAAAGATCTGCTTAGCGTTTGCCTTCCTTAATCCCTTAAAATGAAATGGTATATATATATATATGGGCCTTACATTATCAAACCATGCTTTTTGGTCTACTATGACTCTCCGTGTTAAACTTTGGTTATTTATGGGGGGGGGGGACATTTTTCTTGTGTGTATGTATACAAGATTGTGATGCCACTTTCAATGTGTGCATAATGTCTTAAGTTGCCTTTTGGAGATTGACAAACATTCTAGCAAATACAGCAGATAAATGGGTGTTTAGTATAGTATCACAAAGAATTCTAGATTTGTTTTCTTTTAATGCAGTTAATCTCTATAGTCTTGGTCCATCGTTTTAAGGATGAAAGATGGTCTGGTTGACAATTTCTCAACAAACTCATTAACAAACTGAATAAAAACCACATTTTTATCAACCACTGAAGCTTAGTATTTTGGTATAATTTCTACACATAAATCCTTTAATTTTTTGAAGATATAAAAAGATTGAAAGTAGTGTTTCCTGCCACTGATGTACTGAAACAATGCTAAGAAAATATTTTAGTATTTGAAAATACTGGATCATCTGGCAGCCATTAATAAAAGCTCAATGTCAAATAAGATTGCTGATGTTTAACCCCACTTTTTGTAGATCCTACTGATAAAGGAACCCAGATACACACTGTGAAGCCAGGAAGTATGGTCGAATTGAACTGCTCTCACAAGTCTAAACTGGCCTCTTTGGTTTGGATGTTCAATAATCAAAGCCTGGTCATTAATCCTCCACGATATCACCTCTTGCATAAAGGAGTAATCATCTCTAATGTTACGGAGGTTGACACTGGCACATACCAGTGCTTGTTTCAAGAATCTGTAATGGACACGGTGTATTCCCAGGTAATAGTCAGTCATGTCGTTGAGCTGGAGAAGACCTCACCTCTGTTGTTAAGCACGACACAGCTGATGAGTGTGACAGAAGGTGCTGTAGATATGACAGAGGCCTATACGGTGGCTATGGATATGTCTACCACTGAAGCAACATCAACTACTCGGACCACAGCAACTGCTGCAATAACAAATGCTGTCAGTAAGATGCTAACAACTTCATCAGTATCCCCTTTGACTGAGATTTTGAGCTCTCTTCCTGAGGTTGGGGTTGGAAAGACCTTATACTTGAAAGAAACAAGCGACTGCTCACTCCTCATCTTCCCAGTCGTGTTATTTTTTGTCTTGTTTCTTGGTCTGGTGATGTACAATTGCTACAGGGGTTTTCTGCCAGATCAGTGTCTAAAATATCGCTCCACTTTGCATCCTGGCAATAAAAAACCCCCACCGGACTTTACGGACTGCGAGCAAGGTGTAAATGAGACCCTGGTTAAAAATGAGAACCAATACGGCGATGCACCAAAGACCCTTCGTGACACCGGTTACGAGACCGAGACGGACTGCGGCAACGGAAATATCCCTCATAAAGAAGACGCAGAAAAAACGGAGCAGACTGAAAAGGACAAGCCGTTTGATGTTAAATGTGATTTAAAGTATGCAGACTCAGACGTAGACTGAAAGAGGCCTTTTAAGTTTAAAGACTTATTTAAAAATTAAACCTGCTGAGCCACCATAAAAGGGCAGCCTTTAAATCTGTCAATTTCCTGTGTAGAAAAAAATCCCAAGAAATCCATTGAGTGCCAGAGATACATTCCTTCGTGATGTTCTTCTGTCTTTCAGCGGGTAAACAGTAACCGGTTAAAAAAAAAAAATCCAGTATCTTAATCCAGTATCTCTTGATTTTCCTCAAACATTTTAGAGATTTTCTTTTCACTGTTTGACTTTCTAGTTTTTGTTTTGTTTTGTTTTTTGGTCAAGTTACCATATACTGTTCCTGATGTTATATTTTGATTTTATGTACTTTTTTTTCACCCTTTTACGTTGATACAAATAGTGCAAAGGGCTGATTTAAATGTTTGAACATTTCACCAGTCGTTGCAACCTAACTAATTTGAGTATAATTCCAAATTGGAAATTAACGTTTTATCAGATTGGTAAGGAACTACTAGGCCGTGCCTAAATTTTTTTTTTTTTTTGCTTAGTGTTCATGTTGCAGCACGTAGAACAAAGGCCTAACAATGTAAATAACTTTTTTTGTGTAATTGACTTGTGATTTGGGGGGAGGGGGTCTGGCTTTGTTTGTATTGCTTTCTCAGGGAAATACTGCAAAAAATTCCAATACATTTCATTTTACAGTATACTTTAAAATGGAATCTGTAACTTGCATGGACTACAGATAAAAGGGATTGGAAATGAACGTTTATATGGCTGCATTTCAGAACATATTTAATTAACTGACTATGGACTTCCTTTAAAACATGGAGTATGGACATTTCTCACACACGATGAAGACTCAAAAGCCAAGCCATGCTTCTGATATATATATTTGCACATTTGGGACATGATGACAGCATTTATACTGTACCTGAGGTAGCAAAGAGATTCTATATACACCACACCACGGATCCTTAACTGAGCCACGGATTCTAAACTTCGTATGGGGGGAAAGAGTAAAAACTTTTTTTTCTCTTCTACATGTTACACTGGAACGAAAACACAGAGACTAATAACGGCGTTGGGCAACTGGAATTGTAAAATAATTATCTTTAAGGATATACCATGCTTCTAGTGTGTGCAAAAAAACCCCACCGCTGTAAATGCCTGGAAATAGTTTTATTTTTTTATAAAGAAAAATAGGTGTTAATTTTAAAGAGTCACAATAAAATATTTTATTGTTTTATGAAACCTGTTGGAAACTTTGCGTTCTGTGAATTGTGTGGTATCAAGTGAATCAAATGAGTGTCTCTTAAATCTGTGTAACCCTTTTTTTGTTTCTTTTAAAGTGGATCTGTCCCATTTTACATTTGTTTCGTTAAATTTACGTATCCTTGTTGCGAACAGTCCAATGATTTGGGGTATTTTTAAATAAATATTTGAGGCTATCATACCATAACAGCAGTTACCTGCATTTTATAGTTTTCTTGCCCCTCACTCCTGAACCAATCAGGTGTTAATTGTACCTCAAAGACCACCATAAATAAATACAGAGGAAACCTTTTCAGATCAGTGAGGATCTGGGAAGTTCACAAATCCACTTTAAAATATTTTTATTGGATATCTGTGCACTTTTGTGGATTCCTTTTGTCTTTTATTTTCCTCAGTACTCTTTCTCTCTCTTTCTCTGCCCCTTTCTGTGACACAGCCTCATCTCCCATACCTTTTCCTCCTCCTGCTACTTCATCTCTATCCTCTGTGGGACCTGGCTTTCACCCTTCACTGTCCAGCATGCCGCCTGAAGTCCTATCTAGAGCAGAGCCTGAACCAGTCACTTTACTCCCTCCTTTCCTAAGTGACCAAGGACACTTTGTCAATGTTCATGGAACACTTCACCTGTTCTGCCATGCTACTGGTGAGTATAATATATACATATTTTTGTCCTGAAATCTAAACTATGCATTGATCTTTAGATATGATTTATAGATAGTCGCGTGAAAAAGAAAGTACACCCACAATAATCATCCTTAGGTCTCCAAATTATTGGGTCGAATATAGGCCGCACCCTAAAAGTTAGGTGCTTTTTTTAAAGAAAAACATTTCTGCCCCCTCCCCCGAGATATGCTGCCACTCTGTCCCGAAGATGTGCCCCCCACTGAGATATGCTGCCACTCTGTCCCCAAGATGTTGCCGCGACCTCCCCCCACACGGGGTTTTGCGGGGCCGGTGGGGGACATCTACGCGTAACGCGTATTCAGTTAAAACTGTTAACGTACATCGCGGAGACTTTCACCAGCTGCGGCGGACTTGGACACCCCCCCCCCCCGCGCTTTGCCTCCTGCTGTAAGTGCTGGCAGGGGAGGCTGTCGGAGCGTATCAGAGAGTAGGATGCAGGTCCCCTGCACCGCTGCAGGGATCTATATCCTAGCCCGGTGCCCGGAACTGCATGTCCCGGGCGTCGAGCGCTAGACCCTGAATATAGGCCGCACCCCCACTTTAAAGACTTAAAGTGGGGGAAAAAGGTGTGTCCTATATTCGGGCAAATACGTTATATATACTTTATAAGAATACTGTAAGCAAGATGTAGACAGTTTTGATTTAAGTCGGTGAGATGTCTAACCATGTTAATTATACCTCAGTTCTTGCAGGCGAAGCATGTCCGGGGGTTGGCTTTTCACAGTGCCTAATGAAGTCTATTCACCAGCACCAATCCCCCCAAAAAAAAAGCTGTAAAACCATTACAAAATGCGAGAACAGAATATATATATATATAATATATAATTTTATACACACAAAATAAGGCAACTATATAAAAAATCTAGGCAAAAAATCCACCAATTCTATTAACTATTACATACTTGTTACTTATTTCTAATGGGTGTAGGTTGATGCATTCATTTTCGGATAAAAAAAAAATAAGTATATAGAGATACCTTGGGGGTCTCTATTGTCTTCAGTTATTTTGAAAGGATAAATTATCAGCTAATATGTTTAGAATCGACCTTTATGCCTTTTTGTTTTCTCCTCTCACAAGCTTATGCTGTTGGAATGCCAGAAGTAAGTAAGCATGTGTTTCTAACTTCTTTTTTCTTCTGCTATGAACCTCCTTAGTGCCTTCCTGGCGGGTAGGCTGTCTACAAATTCATGATTGTCGATGTGGATGAATGGACAGTAAAGTCACATAATAAACATAATAAAACCAATATTAAAATACATATGAATGCTCCAACTCACAAGCTATTCACTTTTTGACCAAGGCTAATTTGTACTTGCTAACCCCAAATAGCAATTTTTTAAAGCTCCTGACAAGTAGGATTTAAATATATAAAGGATGTAAGTATAGAATAATTCTAACCCATTATTAAGTATTTATAAGATTAGGAAATACAAAAGGAACATTAAAAAAAAAAAAAGTTTCAGATTCATCTGGAATATTTTGCAAACTTGATTAGAACACCTGACGGTTAGGACAGCTGAGTGGCCCTCCTAAATCCAGTCCTGTTGACTACCAGCGGTTTACTGATAATCCTTTAGGCACTATGCAAAACTTAAAATGCCTGTTGAGGGGACCCCCAAAAAAGCCTGTTGCGATGATGTACAGTAGGCTAAGCCTGAGGATGGCTGCCCCTTTTGCCCAGCATTATATATAGCCCTGAATGAGGAGTAAGATATTAGCGACACATGTTCAATCCTAGAGGACCATTGTTAACACAATAGCATAGAACACTCTGAAAGATGTGATTTATTTTTTTATCGGGCCACCATAGAAAAAGACAGTCTTTATCCGACGCATCAAACTTATACACTATTTCATGATTACTGATTGTGTAATATATATATATATATATATATATATATATATAATATAAAATATACGCACACACACATGAGTATGGGGAGCGGGACTGTTTTCACTTGTAGTTCACGAACATCATTGTGTGGATAGTTTGGGTTTCCATTTGGTATAAAAACTGCTGGTGTCTGCAGGTCCAGAAGATTTACACTTTACGTGGGAAAAGGATGGTATTCAAATGGAGAGCTGCGTCCAAGAGGCTGTACATACAATGGCTGATGGAAATGTTCACATTCTCAGTTGGGTGAGGGACGTTGCAACCAGAGATGCAGAGTATCAATGTACCGTCAAATCCAAGTCTGTGCTGAAGTCCTCAAAGGTTTTTATCAGAGTCACAGGTACATGGAAGAGTTTGGTAACATCTGCTTACTTTGTGTCTTGTTAAGCAACCGCAAGCAATGTTGGTGATTAGAGAAGTCAAAGTGGTACACCGCATTTTCAGTTTAATAACATTAATATAAATAATGTAAATATTGCATTTGACAGTATACATTACCCACAAAGAGAGAATCTGACATCTTAGATAAATCATAATTGAATCCAAAAATACTAAGTGTTCTCTCGGCCCAAACAGGAAGTCTAACAAAAGAAAACTATGTAAACTGGTATTAATGTTTGGGATATCGGGGTCTATTCATCAGTTGGGCTCTTGGCCTTTTATCTAAAATCAAATGTAGTACCTGTGAACATCACAAGATGTTTTCCCTGAAGATTTTATTATTCTGCTGTTTTTATTATAGTTAGAAGCTTTTAAACACAACCATTATTTGTATTTCAACGCGTTATTTTTCTGAATGTAGATGGTGTAAGTCAAGGCTGGTCTAGTGAGCTCAGCAGATGGAAGAGTGCAATTAATGAACACAACAGCGTCATGGAAGGCTGGAAGAAATCCTGGGTACTGATACTCAATTCCAGCATGTGGTGCATTTTTTAATGAATTTGTTTAATGTGAACTAGCTTACTACTTATATAGGGGTCTATATTCAGTATGTTTATATGACAGTGTTATAGTATATAGCATAAATACATTTGGGTTAATCACCAAATCCAAAATAACCTTGAATTATCATCTAATTTATTAACATTTAATTGGCATTTTGAGAGATCCCACTGACAATCAGATGCTGATGTTTGGGGAAATGGTTTGAAGTTTGGGCTGCTGCCAGATCTCCCTGATGTCACAAGGACAGAGTTTATTTTGGGAACTTTTATGAATGAACATTTAAGAATTCTCATTAGTTTAACTATATGTTATGCAGAGCCATACTGGCTCCTCTCATAAGAGGTTTGCTCTTCATGATGCTTTAAGTCATAAGACTTTTTCCCCATGGAGCTTGTCCTTTATCATAAAAAGATGCATTATGCGTGATTGAGCGTGTTCTAAGCTTGTG
The DNA here is from genome assembly GCF_027358695.1 of Spea bombifrons. Lineage (NCBI taxonomy): Eukaryota > Metazoa > Chordata > Amphibia > Anura > Pelobatidae > Spea > Spea bombifrons. The sequence continues at coordinate 106,844,540 of NC_071087.1, read as the reverse complement.
CTTGTTGCAGACATTTCAAGTCTCAGTCATGGATTTAGCCTTGCCAGTTCCTTGTCAATAACAATTTACATATTTTACTATTCTAGGAAAGTTGTAAGAAGAAAGATGTAAATTAGAAGTCGCCTTACGCATTCACAGGCATCCGTATGAACCAAAAATGGTGAAAAGAGCATGATGAACTTTGGTATTACAACAACTGTTTTTCTTGCAAAGGGGTTCTTGTTCTAAATCCTTTTTAAATAACTTTCTATAATATACCTGTATATATTAGATTTTCCATTAGCATGAAGCTATAACCTGTTTCTTTCTGACGTTCACAGGAGGCACAATTTATGGGGGGGAAAAAACAAATCCTCCTCTTAAGATTTTGTAGATCAATCTCCATTTCCACTTAGATTTACAAATTAACATCACCCAAACATTCTACGGAGACATAAAGGTAATGTCGTACACTGTGTTGGAACACCTGTCGTGTGTAATTCGGATGTAGGATGCGCACTGGTTTAGTCTCTTACAGCACTAACTGTTCTTAGAAATGAACTGTGAATTTAATACAAGAATTCCCACAATAATATTGGTTGACTGGTATATTTTGATTATATTTATTTTTTGTGGACAAACCAATACTGTTTAAAGTGGAATTTTCATTAAAATATTGATTTAAAATATAAAGATTATTCGATGGCTTTCTTGTTTTCATTCCTTTATGTATTAGCAAAACAATATATTCTTGCCCCATTTTCTGCTTTGATGCAAATTAAATTTTGCGTGTTTGAAATAGTGGCCCCTTTTAAAAACAGGGGGCCATATTTATCAATGCACAGTGTAAAGTTTATAACAATGCTAATTGCGGTTGTTCTTATGGGACTTGCTCTAAAGATCAGTTTATGAGTGGAACCAACTATTAGCAGTGAAAAGTGAAATGTTACCAGAGACTTGTGCTTGAAGGCATTGCATTGGCTTTATGGACAGCAGCTCTACAAGAGACTCCTAGGAAATTTGTCTACAACCGATTACAACGTTACAAAACTTCTTAGAGCCTCCTGGTCACTATAATGCCGCCTTTCTTGTTTTTCTGTCTTGCTTCTCATTTCATGTGTCAATGTAAAATCTTAATGTCACAAGGCTTTCTTTTCCTCTCCAGTTACATTTGCCCAGTCAAATGTATGTGATAGAAACAATTAAATACATAAATGGCCAGGGCTGACGGTATGCCTATTCGAAATACATTTATTTCCTTGAGAAGAGGAGCAGGTCAGAAAACGTTTTATTACATGGAAGGATTACACTAATGCACTGGACAAGCAGGTTAGGGAACCCGTACTACAAACAGACTAGGTTTGAGGCCAAATTCTGGTTGTCCCAAGTGTGGTGCTGAAAATGCGCATTCCTTTCACTGCTTTTGGCAGGGTCCCCTAATCCAAATTTTCTGGTCCCAAATACACACATTTGTTTTGAACTACAAGATTGTATCGTTTCTGTTATCTCCTGAAGTGTCGATGTTTCGTATGGTTAGCCCAATTGATCATTCCTCCAAAAAAACTGCTGTGGCTCATAAATGTATTCTTCACCACTGGATCCGCCCTCAACCACCCACTCTCTCACCTTTTTCCAAGATAAATTGTTCCACCCGTTTAGGATGGATTGGGTGGATGCCATGCTGACTAAAGAAAAATCTACTAGTAAATTATTTTGAAACCTAGGGTACATACATCTCCACACTGAAACCAGACACGCAATTACTGATCCAATATGCCTTTCAACATACCTCATGGTATAGTCTCCAACTATTGCAGGGCAGGGCCCCAATTGTAACTATATAGGTTGGGGTGCCGTTTACAACCTGATGTTACACAGTGGGCAACTTCTCCCCCCCCCTTTTTTTTTCTTTTTTACCACCACGCAGGGTGAGCAGAGGGTTTATTTGTTCTTGTTTGTTATATTATGTATAATAGATTGCGTCTATCCATGCTCATGACTATGGATACACAGAAAAATGTTTACCTCACAAAGAGGGCCTTTACATCTACTAATGTTATTGACACACATCACTCTTTCACCACCTCGCCTAATCGAGTGCCGGGAATTACTCATGATATTGAAGCCATGTTGCACCATTGTTGTCCTTATTACATATATTCAACTTACATGTGCTCTTAACAGTAATTATTCTGTACCGTTTCATATAAATTGTGTGAATGGAATATTGTAATTGGAGATTTGATATGGACTTGACGGTGCATTGTCATCCCTCCCTTTTTTTCTTTCTGTATCCTTGACGTGAAAAACAAAGAAAATGAATGAAAAAACTCGAAATAAAAAGTTTTAAAAAAAAATGTAAATACAGAAAGGGCTTTGACAGAGTACGGGAGTAAAGTTTATTTCAGAGGAGAAATGTCACAAGAGGCTATAGTCTAAAACCAAATATACAAGGCATGTAAGGAAGTCTTTCGTTACTGAGAGGCAGACTAGATGGACCGAATGATGCTTTTCTGCTGTCAAATTCTATTTTTCAGTCGGCAATTACAAAATTAAATTTTTATCATATAAAGTGTTCATTGTGCTTGTTTTTTTTTTTTTTTTTTTTTAATGAATACGCTTTCCCATCTCTTATATTCATCTATATAATGTGCTTTTCTAACATGAGTCAAATCCAGTTTCCCTTTCTTTTTATATTAAATAGTTTTGTGTCTTGTTAATTTATACAGTAAATACGTATGTATATACCGTATTTGCTCGATTATAAGACGAGGTTTTTTCCAGAGAAAATGCTCTTAAAAATACCCCTCGTCTTCTAATCGAGGTCGTCTTCTAATCAGACCTCATTCTGCTTCGGCCGTGCTGCTCACCGGGCTTTGATCGCGAGCAACGTCTCTGCTATTAGCAGCAGGAAACAGGAAGCTAGCACAGTCCTCACATAACGCTACCTCCCCCCTCCTTCCTCTGGGGGCGGGGCCAGAGAAGTTGCTCACACAGCCGGCCCCTGCAGAAGTCTGCGAGTGGGAGATCTGCAGTTCAGGTAAGGGGGTGGGGGGTTTGAGCATGTGTGTATGTGTGATTAATGGAATGAATGAGTATTTAAATGTTTGTGAATGAGTGTGTGTGTGATAGCATGGATGTGTAAGGGGGTGGGGGTGGTAGCATGACATAGGGAGGCTGTAATCACACTTCTAACATCCCCAGGTTCCAGCATGTACTGGCTGCCTTGGCTTGATAGGAGTGTGATTGCTGTTAGCAGTATATATATATATATATATATATATATATATATATATCTCCAGACATGCATTTTAACCCCCTATATGCCACTCAGCCCCATGATATGCCTTTTAACCCCCTATATGCCAGAGTGGCATATAGGGGTATAAGGCATATCATGGGGCAGAGGGGCATATAGGGGGTTAAAAGGCATATCATGGGGCATAGTGGCATATAGGAGGGTATAAGACATTTATGGAGGCAGAGTGGCATATAGAGGGTTAAAAGGCACATCATGGGGCAGAGTGGCAAATAGGGGGGTATAAGGCATTTCTGGGGGCAGAGTGGCAAGCCTGGGGGCAGATGTGCATAACTGGGGGGGGGCAGGTTGGCAAATAAAAGGAAATAAAAAATATATTTTTCTCAATCATGGCTTTTATTAAATATGAAAATTAGTTTACATTAATATTTACTAGTAAAACTTTTTTTCTATAGGGTAGTCTTATATTCAGGCTTTTTGTTTTTTTCCTAAATTAATATTTTGATTTGGGGGGTCGTCTTATAATCAGGGTCGTCTTATAATCGAGCAAATACGGTATTTAACCTTTCACTAGTATTTAATGTCCTAAATAAGTGCTTGTATTACATATATATATATATATATATATATAATTACAACCGTCCCCTACTATATTGTGAAAAATATTGAATAAGGAGTATATTTCTGGTGGAAATCCCTGACTGCATTATGAAAGAGCAACACTACACTGTATCTCCTGCAGTAATGGCTGACATGAACATATATGGTTAATTGGGGTGATTTCATGAGTCATCCCATGGATTTTAACTGTAGACAGGGCCTAATCAGCACTTCTTGCTGTAGATTTGTGCATAGTCTCATGGTGGATAACACCCAGCAGAGGGTTGGCACCTTCTCGGTTTGCTTAAGCTTGTGTTCGGGTCAGCTTGGCATGTTGGAACGGTCCTGTTTGGTCCATAGGGCCAATCCGCATATGATCACACCATAAAATGCCAATACAATGATAGTCTTTGCAGGACTTTACAAAATGATCACTACAGCGAGTTGAGTCTGTAAATATCAATGATGCTTTGTTTTATGGGGTTTCCATTTTTGTTGGTGATGTTGTGTAATATGTATATCCCCGGGATATTGGTTTGGTACCATACAGCTGTTCTCTTAAGTTCAGGAAATGAAGAGCGGTTTGTCTTCTTTCCAAATCCTAAATGCTCTGGGCTTGTTCTGTACGACAGGGCATGAATACTGCCATAGGTAAAGAAAAACTAAAGCTAAAATGGACTGCAATAAAAGGATAGTTGGCATCTTAACTATATAGCTCTAAACCACTTATATTAACCATTTATGCGAGTCTGAAGCTGGTAACACCCCCAATCAGTACAGCGCCACTGCCTATAGTGTAAATTAAATGGGAAGATAATACCTGCATGAATGATTTGGTTCTGTCTACGTTATGTTTCAATAATAAAAATCCTATTAACTCATCTATGACTACTCAGGACACGTGTGAACCATTTCACAAGCAAAATGGTCCCAGTGTATCTTTTAAACGATAGTAATATGTGGTGTCCTGTTTTTCATACATTTGGCCAGATTCAATGACTAAACCTTAATTGGCCAGAGCTGTGTAAATATGAAAAAAGAAAAAAAAGACACAAAACCCAGACATTGCTATATTGAAACCATAGAAAAACCTCCTCACAGTGTAAACGAGCAACGAAAATATCCAACCTTATTGGGCCTGGCGAAACTGAATGAAGATGCCGTTCATGAACCAAATAAACATGCTGCACATACACGATCAAGCAGAAATAAACCATACCAAGAATGTTTAACCGTCTTAATGCTGACAAAGTTTGAATTCAACTATTCACAGAACATGAATTCAATCACAAGATAATTGTTTCTCATTTGAGTTGACTACCAACCCAATAATTGGGCTTTCAACCTGGGATCTCTGCTAACTCAAATTAGAGAGGTGTCAGTAATTTTACACTTTGGTTACATCATGTATCAATGCAGTCTATTTCTAGTTTTTCTTTGGTCTAATTGGCAGTTAAGAGGTTTTGTCTTGAAGCGCATGTTGTAGCATAAGTTAATGATACGATAGTTTACTGATTACTCCACACATATGTATACAGTATGAACATTCTGTATTTTTTGGGAAAAGTTATAAGGGGACACAGCTATCATATGTATTAAGTGTTTATGATGGTTGTGTCCCTTTAATGGCAAGGTAGCGCCACCTGGTGGAATCTAACCATAAATACAACAGTACATAGAAATCTCAAACATTTAATTCTACCTATACCTGTGATAATTTAGCAAAAATAAATAAATGTATTAACATTGGCCAAATGGGAAAAAAATACTGGTCCCTATGGGAATACTTTCTCTTGTTTTGTCCACGCAGCTCTATAGATATATCCTTGCCCCGGTCATATGCATGACTCCAATAAAGCTTCACAATTTATCAGAATTGCATTCTTCATATGATGGCATCATACCTATTAACCCCCTTAAGGACCTATCTATTTTTTTTTCTATGTCTTCCTTTCATCCTAATATCCATATTGCTGAAATAGATAGAAAACATTTTAAAAGGCAAATATAAAAAGTGGGCAAAAACTGGGGAAAAAAGCATTTCAAAATGCACTCTTGTCTGGACATGTTTGTTGTATACACATATGACTTGTGTAACATACACTAAATCCTTCTAGATTGTGAGTTTGACCTTCCTTACTTCTAGTTCCTGTAAGTCAAATCTTTGTTATGCCCGGTTTACCCATTGTACTGTGCTGCAGAACATAATGGTGCTATATAAAACCATGGTGTCAGAAGCTTTAACTACCAAGTAATTTGTGCTGCAGTCACAAGGGTTAGAGGGGCAGCAATGGCCCTTTTTTCCAGGCTCAAGTCAAATACGGTTTGCCTTTATGATATCCTTCATTCATACTAATGAGCAAATAATGCTTCGTATAGAAATGATATGCTTATTTAGTTTCCTGGTTGCCAAGTCTGCCATCAGAAAGGCAGTTTCAACTTCGCTGACCTTTTCCATGGTCCCATGTTTAAAAGACTTAATAACTAAATAAATAATGTATAAAAAAATCCAAAACCTCAGATCCTATGTTAAAGAAATATAATCTGTAAGCCCCTACATCATTATTCACGGTAGGGATTTGGGGGCCCTATGCCAGTGTGGAAATAGAGGGGTCCCATGTCTTGTCAGAGGCTGGCATAAACAGTATACTGGCTGTATCCTCCTAATGGCCGTCCTGTTGGTTGCTTACATGGATGACATGCCTCACGTGTGCACTCAATGCTTTCTCAGTTTGTAACAATGCTTCACAATGCTTTTGTTACAGAGTCTTAAAACCACTTGATCAGCGACACCCAGCAAATACTATTCTCTCCTTTACTAACTTTTAGGAGACAACCTTACAATATGACATAAAAACCTGTATATGTACGTCAGTGCCAAGCACACTTACAGGCACATCAAGACATTTTTAAGCAAACCCATCTGAAAAATATTACAGAACCATAACCACTTGAGTTTTAAATATATATATATATATATATATATATATATATATATATATATATATTCTTGGTTTCTAGAAATTATTGTCCATCATATATTTCTGACATCCCGAGACCGGGTTAGATGCAACATCAACGTTCCTGTTTTTGTTACTTCAATAATCGAGTAATTAAGCGTAAGAATCACATTGGCCTGCCGTTTCATTTTTTTTAATTCAATAGATATTTGAAAATACAGTAAAAAAAAAAAAAATTAAGAAAGTCAAAATCAAATGGCATCAGCATGGGGTCATGTGGGCAAGATAGACCTGCTAGGTTTGTGTTGTCAATCAAGTACATTGTTGCCCTGCGCATGGTTTGCTCCATTGTGAGACAGAGGGACCCCATACTGATGCTGCAGTCACAAATGCAGATTAAACAGGTCAGTGTTAACTTTCTCTTCAAAACTCATGGTGTACGGCTTATACCCTTCTTCCAGCATCCGTTTCCACACCTTAACTGAAATGAGAGGCAGATATAAAGGATACATTTGTGAAGTCTTGGCTGTAGTGCTTTCAGTGGAGGGGGGTAATGTCATAACTACACACACATAGCTGCTATTCATTCTCATAGTTACACCTCTGCAAGTCAAATGTCAATAAAGAAATGTAACATTGAATAACATAATTAGGTACATTTTAGGCATGTTAGACCAATTCGATTTAATAAATATACAAAGGAAAGATGTAATTTAGTAAATACATAGAAGATATCATAGCAACTGTTTTAAACACTTTTTTTTTTCTTTCAACACTAAAACGTCAGCCAGTACTCCAACCTGGTGAGCTAGAGCCGACTGTTAAGAGTCTGAAAGTTAAGAAACTTGGGTTACATCAGGGGTTCCAGTCTAATCACTCAGACATAGTGTACATGGCATTAAAAAAACAAAACACACCTGCGCAGTATTTGGGCAATGTGGCAACCAGCAAGGATCGACTAGGGGCAAAGCCATTACTTAGGCCAGGGCACAAGGGAACACCACCTACACAAGTGTAAGCTTTCAAGGTTGGCAAATGGTTAATATATTGAGTTATTTTGAGGATGCTATTTGTTAGGGGTTATACGTAAACATCACGCCCACGGCCCATCCCTTGATTACTTACTATAGTTTGGTTCATCGTCCCCCTCCGGCACGAGGGTCTCCTTGCTCTCTCTGTCAGGCTGCTGTTTGCTTTCAGGCAGAGGTTCTGTTGCTGGTTTTGTCTCATCAGCCCAAATCCAGTTTTCAGTCTGATGCTCTATTTCTTGTGCTACATCTTTATACATTTCCCTTGCTTCCATTGTGAGCATATACAATTTGTGAAAGTGATCCTGTAAAAAACCAAACAATTTTTTTAAATTTATTTTTAAAGTATATTTGCCAAGTTATTTCCCCCCCCCATCTGTCCTTATGGTCTTTTTTCACACTTTCAATGCTCTGCTTGGGTGCCTTTTCAAGCTGCATTGGTCCACATTTAAAACATGCCCCAGCCTTTAACCCCTTCATGACAAAGCCTGTACAAGTATGGGCACACAATGCATTGTCCTTAAGAGGTTAAATCTCACCCCCCTATTACCCATGTGTGCCGGGTCACCTGCACATGCCATGTGCACCCACATATTACAGCTGCTGGGTTACTCATAGGGCCCCAGAGGCTGCTATACCCCTGACTCACAGTAGTTTTACTTTGACTAATAAACTCCTTTCTATCCAAAAAGCTTCAAACATCAAATTCATCGCATTAAATGTCATTTTGCTCACCGTGATGCCACCTGAAATATGTCACTATCGCCTTTTAATAACCCCTATATTACCTATATAAATAAAAGCCAATCCTGCTCACCTGGGCACCGTCATAGCTGAAAATCCCGACCACGCTAACAGGCACAGCTTTGTTCACGCATCGGCCCAGGGCTTTCCGATTCAGTGCAAACACAAAGGGGACATTCTGCTCACGGGCACAGTCAATGATAGTCTGCAGAGTGTCATCCAAGCCACCTGCAGACACACACAAGCAGGTAAAGTGCCTTCTGTAACATTGTTAAAAAGAGAACATATATTAACAAGTGGGAATGTTACACCTGTGAATGCAACATCATTATAGATTTTAGATTTAAGGCACTCAAAAGAGTATAGATAGGGTTAAAAAGACAAAACCATTGATAGGAGCTCCAACGTTATGTAACTCGCATAACGCTTTCCCTCAATAATGAATTTACATTCACCTTTAGATTGGATCTTTTCACAATTGGGAGAAATTATAATACACTTAAGCTTGCCGAGTTTCAGGTGTTTCAACACCTCCCTCAGACCCATGACCAGCCTCCGCTTGGTCTTAGCTTTCACTGGATCCTTCTGATACATGCGATCCTGGAACCGAACAAGCTCTTTAAGAAGGGCCACTGCACACGCATCCACTTCTTTGCTCAGAACCTGGCTGCAATACCTAGGGGAGACAAAGTCATCTTAATCAAGTCCCACAGTGCAAACTAGACCTTTGATGACCACTATATGCAAAACATCTACACTGCGCGATTTATTGATGGGGACTCAGAATAACCCGTAAAACGACCCCGATTATAAGACGAGGGGTATTTTTCAGAGCATTTGCTCTGAAAAAACCTTGTCTTATAATCGAGCAAATAATGTATCTATTGGGCGACTATGTGTACAGTTACGCTGCAATACATCTAGCTCTGTTTTGATATTATGTATGTCCATTTGATCCGATCAGGTCATCATGCATACGGACATCAGATCACATGCACATGATGACAATCACACAAGACTGGAATGAGAATCCTCACAGGGTGTCATAGATAGAGAGTTGGGTCATCCTGGAGTCAATGAGTCAGGTTTCATATTTGAACCATTATTTTCCTGGTCATACCCATATGGTTTGGCTCACGAATTACTTAAGAATACACCGTTGCACACCGTTTAGACAAATACAGTATACTGAAACGCTACTGGGATTTGGGATGTGACAGTGTTCCTTCAACAGCAAAATGTTGCTACAATGCCTGAGTCACGCATTAAGAATAAATCTCAAACTATTTAAAAGCTACAAAAGGTCTTACTCTCGAAATCGCCTGCTGTGAATTCTGGCAACAGTGGAACCCGATTGTGAAACAGCAGAAAGTGGCTTGCTGGTGTCTTCTTCCTGTTCAACTATAACAGCTTCATCAGTAGCTGCAAAAGAAAAATTTAAAGCAAAAAGTCAAAAATGTAAATGTACCAAACCGCCTACTGTCCAGTGTACAAGCAAATGTAGCATATTTCAATTTTAGTTAACACCACTAATTATACAACTGGACAACATGGTGACTATCAAGTCCTTGGGCTTTCTGGATACTAAATTCTACTTCATCAATACTTAATTATATAGGTTTTTATTTGTGTAGACTTTTTGATTTTTTTGCCATTGCCCTTGGGGATATCATTTTAGCTTTATTACAATATCCCTCTAAACAATGACACACCAGAAACACTTAACCAGCAGGTAACCCACCCCTGATTTTATAAACATGCCTGTTTCAGTGTTAGGATGTGGATCATCTGCAGACTCTGCTGGAGTGTCGATTTGTTCACGTGAACCAGAGCTAATGTCTTCAACCGAAGTGGGTGCTTCCTGTTCCACTGAAGCTCTCAGCTGCTTCCGCTCTTCCCTCTCTTTCAAAATTATCTTAAATTGAAACAAAAAATAAAAAAAATTCCATGACATAAGCTTCTAACTATACAGTGTATATATCCACACCTCAAAGACCCTGGGAACTAATGTCATTAGAATTGCCATGTGTGTTTTTGCTGTGAAATCCATACATATACTAAATCATTTTTATAAATGCAATTACATACATTTATTTAGTGTACTGGAAAATAGATGCTTTTTAAAAGTTGTTTTTTTAAAAAGTTGTTTCATCATCATCATCTATACAGGCAAACCTTTTTAAGTGAAGTTGGTTTCTTGGCTTTGGGCATCTCTCTTTGCTTTCCTTTCTTTACCAGCGGAGCACTCGAGTCCAGCGGATTGTGCGGAGCTTGACTTGGTTTTGACTGTTGGTGTTTTGTTGATGCGACTGGTTCTCGAGCCAATACTGGGATACCACCTCCAACTGAAACACAGTCAACAGGTTATGAGACTGAACACTGTCACAATTAAAGGATTTAATCAGATGAGAAATCATATCTGACCAGTTATCTTTCAGAAAAAAAACCCAACATAACATAAAGTACATAAAGTTGTTTGCACAAAATAAAATGAACAGACATTCAGTAGGTGGTAGCCAGCGGAATGATAGGTGTAAATAGACATCAGAAATTATTTATAACTAGCGGCAAAGACTGTACCAGATAACACTACAGACTTGGCAGACTGCTTTGCCTTCTCTGTGTGCTGCTTCTGTTCCAGGGCTGCCAGCATCCCACCCAAATCAAGCTGAACCGGGACTTTACTCTTTTTGCCAGAGCCTTTGGGTTTTGCATCCACCTGCAGAAAAGAAAAAATGTCAAAAAACACAGTGTAGGCTGCAGAAAAGAACATCATTCCTACATAGGGCATACTTTCTTTTTAGCTGACAGCATGATGGCAAAGGAAGAGGGGATCGATAATATATATATATATTTATTTATTGATTCTGGGTGAATAAAGATAACTTTTAAAGGTGCCCTAAACAAAAGTATACATGTACAGAGGCATCATGCTAAGCCTTTCATTGATCAGTGTTATAAGAGAACAGCCTAAAAATATATATATTGCTTCAGAAAACCTGAATGACGTGAAGAGGCATTCTCTCTGTGCTCTCCACAGACCTGTATGCACCCGTGGACCGGTAGGGAGCAGCAGAAGAAATCTAACCGCCGCCAGCACAGATCTACTCCACTGCTAGCTCAAACAGGGATGAAAAGTGGTAATCGTACAAAAACATATGGAATGCAGGCCCTACACTGCCTAGCTAAACTATGGATTAAAATAATTTTAAGGTTAAACATTCAAGATCTGTGTATGTAGTGCTGGATTTTCAATCTCTGTGTCATTTTACAAACAAACAGAAAAAGAAGTGTAACTTAGCTGGTGCTTACCCAACATAGAAGCAGATTTTTAGGCTCAGGCAACCAGCCTATGACAGATATAATACGGAAATATATATATTATTTCTGCCTTTAAAAAATGTCTTACCGTTCCTAGACGCGGTGACGAACCATAGGCACACGTGGTAATGGATTCATGTCTCCTACCCCTTACAGAAGATACCAGATCAGGAAACTCTTCATTGTCCTTCAAAAGAACAACTCTAAATAAGCCCATAATTTAACCAAAGTAACAGTTTCGGAAACCTGGGGGAATTCCTACACAATAGGTATTTACAATGGCAGGCAAACAAACAAATTTGAAGCTTTGCTGATTTTTTGGCAGGGACTTCAGTAATTGAATATGTTTAAAAAAGAAATACTAAAGCCACTTAATGTTAGAAGTTGCAGCTCCAGAGCTGAGTAGAGCAACTTTAAGCAGCCAATTAGTTGCAGGAAAGTGCTCACAACTGTTGCTGAGCCAGTGTTGAAGCGGTAAGTAAATCATGTGGCAGAAAACATGTTCAACCAACATTCTCTGCACAGCCAATAGCTGGAGGGTGTAGAAAAAGGCAAATACGAAATCCTTGCGTGCATTTGCAAAAGGGGTCATACAGAAATGTGCATTAAAGTGCATATAACGGCTAGAGAGTCGGGTTAAAATAATGGCTATACAACACAATATCGGAACCGCTAGTTGCTAAAACTGAAACGAGAGAATTTCATGAACTGTACCTGTATTTTTGGTGGCTCTTGACTAATATAGTTTTCATTTTGAGATTTTTCAACATCTTCACAATTACTGCTTGTGCTTGTTTTCTTTTTCTTTTTTTTCTTCTTTTTCTTTGCTACCACCTCTTCTGCTTCTGTCACAGTAGCTGTGTTAGTAATTACAGGCATCTGTAAAAGAGCATTAGAAGAGAAAACACACTGATATAAAGGTATTTTTTGTGACAGGTTGTCTTAAAAACGTCTGTTTTTACATAAGTGATTCACCACCGCATTTAGGAAATCCGTTAACTTTCCCAATATTTCAAGCTCTTTGACAAAGCATTAATAGCACTCCATAGGCCGTTAGGCTATTGGTACAGAGCTCAGGTTGGCGCAGGACTATAAACTGCGCCCTTGATACAGAGTCAGCTTTTCAGAAGGTGCTGCCAGGAGGTGAAACTTCTGTGGGGCCGCGTGATGTAAAGTTACGACCCAGTAGTAGTAATAGTAGCAGTAATAGTAGAGAAGCCGCGACTGGCTCCTAGATTTTAGGCCTTAGAAGTTTCACAAGCTTTCTCTGTATCTGTGGCAACTACCTATCAGTGCCTGCTTTTGTTTCACATGACAATTAAGTGTTACCAGCAAGCGATGGGAAGGTCTGGAAAATAATAATTAAAAAAAAAAAGCTATTTTTTGTTTATTTCTTCTGGAAAAATTTAAACAAAATGGAATGTGGAATAACTTCTTCTACAATGAGAAATAATACATTTACGACATGGCATTCAAACTATATGACATGAAGACCTTTGTGAAATAATGGCAGTTATTCCATTTCACTTTTCCCATTTGCAATTGGTGCTAAGGTGCAAATCTGATTGGGTGATTGTGATCTCTCTCCACGGCCAATCCATGTAGGAGGATTAGAGGAGATCTTTTGTTTTTTGTGTTGACAGTTTCTTTATTTATTTTGTTGCATTTGAGGGAAGGGGGTGTCACCTGTTCTTATGAATAGTTGAAATGTTCTTAACAAATACAGACCTTGTTGTTCCATTTGCAACAAAAAAATTAAAAAGCAAATTTAGTTTATTATTTACTGAATAAGTTGTAATTTTATTGATACTTTTATATACACAGCATTTCACATTTGTAAAACTATTCCACTCTGCATTTTTTTTTTCATTTTCCTGAAAGTTTCCATTATTTCCAGAAAAAAAACAACAACTTTTTTTCCCTGTAATGGCTTCAAAATTTCCAGAAATGTTACCAGCAAAAAATCTGACTTAAAAAATATATATATTATTTCTGGGTTTTGACATGTTTCAGTAATAGGAACATTGTCAGTGGAGGGAAAAGTGCATCCGAGCTTGTTCTTAGGCAGAAGTAAAAGACTAGAAACCCAAATAAAATGTTTTCTTTTTGCCTTAATAGCCAAGATGTATTAAAGCTTTAGATAATTCACGGTAAACAAAACTATTTTCAGAGGCCCATCACCCTTTTTCCAATCTCGCACCTTTTGTTCCCTGGTGTGTGCGGGTGAACCATAGGCCAGAGCGGCTGAGGTAGTTGAAAAGATCACATTTTTGTTGGCCTTTTTCACCTTGCTGGCCCAATTTTCAGTCTCGGTACAAGTCACTGCCAAACAAAACGCAAGAAATTACATGCAGTGAAGACTGTTTTGTTACATAAACATATTTTAAAAGAATTAAACCCTCAGGAACATTAACATTCTCTTCAAAATTTGATCAGTTACAAAGATTACACTAGACAGCTGCAGCTGACCCCTTAACCGGTATAGAAACGACTAACACACACAAGCTCGTGCTGCCTGTGGTGAGACATTTATGTAACCCGCGCAACCCCTCTCAGCGCCCCCTAGTGGACAAAGACAGGACTGTGAGCACGTCACGCTGGTCTCGTTAGTAAACAGGTAGTATTATGAATGTGTTATGTGTATATGGGCGGCAGAAAGCTCCACACAGGATGCAGGTCTGCACGACTACTCCGTTTGCTAACCGGCGAAACTGCACTGCGCGCGAGATCACATAGAACCGAGTGTTCAAAACTCTAAACTACTCTGGTTACGTCATTAGCAACCCACCATATCACCGCCCTTTTCACATACAGTAGTATCGCACAGTACATACCCACAGGCTGCATTGCTCGGCTGCTTTTAGGTGTCTTAACTTCATCTGACAATCATAAACCTAATCCCCAATCTAAAACCGGAAAAGCGACTGTAGCAAATATGAACGCCAAAGGGTTGCATGATGTCATCATTAAACGCGTTTTCCCCTTCCTCCTCAAAAAACAGTCGAGTGTTAATGTAACGCCCTCAGCTGCAGGCGCCATTTTGCCGGAGCCTATATCTGGGACCGCAGTGCAGCGGTAAAATGGCTTCCTCAGCGTACTTCGGTGCCGGCCGCTGGAGACACATTGCAAAAGCTGATTCCGTGCAGCAATTTCTGGTGTTTATAGCTCTGGAGTCCACGGTAGAAAAGGGTGTTAGGCTGCGCTACATTTGAAATTCGTTTCTTAATAATTTCTTAGCCCTTCTTGCCAATATGACTATATTACACCACTCGTTTCTGTTTCTGTGCAGTAGTAGGGGTTATTTCTAAAACGAGATTCTACTGCGTAATTTCAAAAGTGGCGTTATCACCATAGTAACCAACGAAACGTTCCTGCTGATTGGCTCATACTATTGGTTTGTACTAAGAATGCCCCGCATCCTTATAAGAAACTGCTGCAGATTCTACATGCTAAAACAGGGTTAGATCGTTAAGAAAAATTAGTTTTGGAAATAAAGTAGTTTTTATCACCATAGTAACCAACGAAACGTTCGTGCTGATTGGCTCATACGGTTTGTACTAAGAATGCCCCGCATCCTTATAAGAAACTGCTGCAGATTCTACATGCTAAAACAGGGTTAGATCGTTAAGAAAAAGTAGTTTTGGAAATAAAATCATTTAAGAGCAGCATTTTTCCACACTTGAAAAATTGAACACCCCCTACTTTTCATATAGGGGGTATAAGGCATATCAAGGAGGCAGAATGGCATATGGGGGGGGTAGAAGGAATATCAGGGAGGCAGAGTAGCAAGCTGTGGAGCAGATGTGCATAACTGGGGGGCAGGTTGGCAACTAAAAGGAAATAAAAACACTTTTCTCAATCATAGTTTTTATTAAACATGAAAAAATAGTTTACATGAGTTAATATTTAATAGTAAAACTTTTTTCCTATAGGGCAGTCTTATATTCAGTTTTTTTCTTTTTTTTCTAAATTAATATTCAAATTTTGGGGAGGCCGTCTTATAATGAGCAAATACGGTATATATATATATATATATAAAAATATATATATATATATTTATATAATGTCTTTCTTTTGATACAATATTTTTTGATACAGTTATCAATTTACTAACAAAAATATATTAAAAATAGAGTAACATTTGAAAATAAAACACATTTTCATGGATAGAAATTGCCAGGAAAATAGATACGCTGACAAAAATACTCATTTAATTATAACGATTCCATAGCTGAAGAGTTCCATTAATATCAGCACAAAGCCTGTGCGGTGGGAGCTTCATGGAATGGGTTTCCATGGCCTGCATACAAGCCCCACATCACTGAGTACAATGCCAAGCGGCACTGCAAGCGGACTCCGGAGCGATGGAAATGGGTTCTGCTGAGTGACTAAACCCACTTGTTTGGCAGTGTGATGGGCGAAGCTGGGTTTGGCGGATGCAAGGAGAACGTTACCTGCCTGACTGTAAAGTTCGGTGGAGGAGGGATGTGGTATGAGGCTGTGTTTCAGGAGTTGGGCCCCTTACTTTCAGTGACATTTCCGTTAATCTCTATATTTCTATGTAATTTTCATTTGATCTATACATGCAATGCATAGTTTCCGCGTTGTTCTCATTTGATCTATTATTGGATGTTACGGTGTTACTATTTGGCAGTACACTGCAGCACTAACATATCTCCAAAACTACTATACTGTTTGTTTACAAGGCATTCTCACTTTTATGACGTGTCAAGGATATTTGCATATTTTGAACCGTTGCAATACATCTTAGAAAAATACTTTGAACATTAAAAAGGGATATGAGGGCTGTCATAAAATTGTTTTGCACATTATTCTCTATAGAATATTTTGTAGAAGAGCTACATGCTTATTTGCCTGTATATTATCTACTGTAAAAAAAAATTTTTTTTAAAGCACCGTTTTCAGTAGTTTAATTTAAACATGATTAATTTCATATTAATAGTCAGGATTATTTGGACTAAACATATATTCTCCCAGTTCACGGCCCACAGCTATATTAAGAACTATGTTTTCAAGGGTCGACAAAAATTTGCACAATAATGGCACCATGAAATACAGATTAGAAATTTTTTTGCAGCACAAGCAGGGCCTTTTTTGGAAACCATAGACCTACATGAAAGCGTGCTGAGAAATAAAAGCTGCAGTAATACCCCATATACATAGCTTTTATGTTCTAGCGGGTCCCATCAATACCTTATGCCGTACCCTATATTTTCCCCATTCTGTGCCAAGTTAAACAGCTATAGGAGTACCCTTGGGGATCTCTTGTCTTCTTGATACCAGTTTCACACTTTTAAATACCCATGTTCATCCAGCAAGAGGTGATCAGGGATGCCCGCATGGTCTAGACAGACCTCCTTGTGCATGCGTAACTCATTGAATTCATTGGTACCACTTCCATGTCACCAATCATTGCTTTAAGCAGCTAATCAGTGGCAAGAATTCTGATCACAGAAGAGTGCAGCTGTAGCAGAACTAGCCGGAGTACTGATATGTATTCTTCAGTGGGGCTGTCAGGAACAGTCCCTTTAGATAATTAAAGAGCAGTCAACTCCCACACTTCTCTGAAGTTCTAGTTTAATATAGAATTGAAGTCCTTCCGATCCCTCCGTGAGTCAGATTTGCCTAATCATATTGTCCATGTCAGCACCTTAAACAGTTTGATTGGACTCTAGTGAAGACATACCGAATACACTGGAAAGAACAGTAATAAAGGCAAAATTAAGCAAACATTTCGCATTAATACTTGTTTGACCCTTCAGTTTTCATTCCTTTACATCAAGTAATATACTAAGTTGAAGTCAAAACTGCTACATTTTGTCCAGCTGAAACATTCCTATGAAGTAGGGAACTGCCAAGCCACATTTAGCACTATGTTGCAGAAAAGAACTGTTAGTCATGTTTCACACACAGTTACTCTTAAACTTAGATCAAAAGCGAAAAATTGTAAAGGGAGGGTGCACGAATAAACACCATTTACGCAATGTAAGATTAGACATGCATGAAACATGTAAACTTTATTAAAGAAGTGGTCCAAGTATTCACTAGGAGTGATAGCAGAACGACAGACAAATGAAAAGAAATTAACACAATAGCAGCTCCATCTGTAGGTGCACTAACTGAGCTCTTTTGCTGTTAAGAATACAGCTCTTGCACAGCTGTGGTTGAAAGGATCATAGTCTTTGTATTCACTGAATACTACATTATGTACAGATTGTCCCAAAAGATAGACGTGAAGAAAGCAGTTCATTTCTGTTGGTCTTTTGGAAGGGGTCTCCTAAAAAGTAGTATATGCGGCTCTGCAGAGGGGAAAAAAATATATATTAATCATTCTGCAAACATTGATAGCTTATCTTACTTATTATATGCCATAGACTATTACCAAAGGTGCGGTTACACACTACACAGTAGGTCCGTATCTAATATGGGAAACGCTACTCATTTGTTTGTAGGTGCAGTTACTGCATTACTGTGTGTGTTTATATACGCACATACAACCTTGAACACATTTCATAAATCATAATTTAAGAGTATACACCAAGTATACCTAAAATACATTATGATAACCATTATAAAGCATGCGACATAACATTAAAACATAGTTTAAAGTGAAGATTTCTTAAGAATTCATCACAAACCTAAAAGGCATAAAAGTGGTAGTGCCATGACATCCCTTTAGCAGAATGTGATTCATGTCTCCTGTAAGCCAGCATGCATGGCTTCCTCTCCTTAGCGATATTATAAACACTGTACCCACCTGGTTCATGGATCATGTAATGGACCCAGCCAAGGCTTTGTTGTACACCAAGTCTTCGCCATTCTTCTTCAGACATTAGATGTGTTTTTGGTACTTGCTTTGCCAACTCTTTTGGCAGCATAACATGCCTAGGGGGAAGATAAACATAGGAGTTTAGAATGAGACAGAAACCCTCCCAAAACCAAACACACTAAATAGGATATTAAAGAGAACAAACAAAGAAAGCAAGCACACCAGAACTATAGTAAGCAGTGAAAAAAAAAACCATTTGCTGTTTACTAATCAATCCATACAGCATAATAGAAACCACACATTTTTCAAGCATAAGCACTTTGTCAATGCATCCTGTCCCTTGTATGAGCAAGCGGTTACCTGACATGTTCTACTGTAATATTCTTCATACCAATTAAAATGACAGCATGCATCAGCGGTCTCCACTGATTACTTACTTTCCCCAAGATAAGGTGCCTACAGACCTCAATCTGTCGTGCACTAGCAGGGATTGTAAGTATTTAGTTTACGGCTTTTTAGGTATTTAGTCGAAAAGTTGACCTCTGGAACAGTAGGAAAGCGGTATTATGTAACTTCCTGCCCTAAAAGGTATCCCTTCTCACCATTAGACAAGCTGCCTGAAACAGCAACTAAATAGGGGAGCAAACACAACAGAGATGAAAAGCATCATGATGAGCTGGGCTTTAAATATAAACGGCTTTTTTTTTTCATTTTAATCTGCGCTAGTAGTAGGATTTGGGAAGACAGATCCACGGCAACACCGTCAATACAGATCACATTCCAAAAGAGCAGGAAGGACATCACGACACTAAAGAAAGCTGCTATTGATAGCAAACATAGCTGGAAAGAAAAAAGGTAGCCTTGCGGAAAGTAACTTGCCTCCCTGCTTTGAAGAACAATTATTAAAGCACTTGTTGAGTGCCTTAATATGCATTCCTCATAGAATATCCTGCCTCATTCACAGGGGACTAAGTAGTAGGTATTTGTTACTTTATGCAGAACAGGAAACCTCACATAAGATTTTGCACAAATGTTCCTTAGTGCCGGTTTTCCCGGTAAAAACAAGTTGAGGCGGCCTTTCCTAGCCGGCTTCAGGGACAGAAATAGCCTCAGCTATGTTTTCAATATGTGGCTTGGTTATGGATGCTTGATTCCATTTGCAACAAACAGTTACATAATTACATTACATGCTGCATCACAGGCAACCCAAGAAGACTCCAGGTTATTTATGACAGCTATAGTCTAACAAAGTTTCAATGGTATAAGTGTATGTGTGTGAAACAAAGCTACTATGTAGGCAACAAACATTACATGTACACCTAGTCATACGACAACAAAATATAAAAGTATGGTGGGAGCTCTAAGTATGAATGATGTAAACAGTTCTAGAGAGGAATTCCTATGTCAATCAATACCGTCTCACAAAGCAAAGCTAGAAAGTTTTTTATCAATCCAAAACAATTAAATAAAGTTTCATTGAATAACGTCCCCTCAGGCCTGACCTCACCATGCTTATGACTTATTTTGAATCTGGTAACCCCAAAATTCCTCTTAAGCAGACTGAACTTTTTACAACGGACAGAAGTTTAAAACTACCACCTAACTCGCGGATATATATACACGCCCTCCGGTGAAGTGGCACCAGTTAACAGATAAGGAACACAGTAAAAACGTGCAGCGCCTCCCCACTTACCTGTATTCATACTTTTCATCCGTATACTTGTCGGAGTAGTATATATTTTTGAAAGACATGTTATAGACTCTGGCGGCGATGCCGCGGACACGCTAAAAAAAAAAAATCTGACTCCTCCTTCGCCGGTTTTGCCTACCCGCCTGCTGAGACGGTTGCAGTCTACTAACGGCCACCAATCGTATGCGTTTTGAATTCGACCACACTTTTCTATGATTGGTAAAAAGTAACATAGACTCCAACCAATCAGAAGCTACTTTGTTTACTATTGACGCTCGAGAACTACGCGAATTGTCCAATAAAAAGTCTGTTGCTAAGGTTTGCTCAAGTTTCAGCAGAAAGTGACGTATTACGTACTGCATTGGCGTAAGACCCACGGAGGGGGACTGTAGAGATAGGGTCGTGTATGACCACGTGTCTTAATGGTGTTGTGCGGCCATTTTTGTTTTGGGCTGGTTAATGTTTAAAAGCAAAAGATAATTCTAGAAATGGTTTACACGAGAGCGGAGGTATGTTTCCTGTCTGCAATTGTCGGACGCCATGTTCAATGTGCGTTCGAAAACTATGTAGTGCACGACCGTTAGGTGGTATTAAGGTACAGCTCTGTAGCGCAAACCTTCACGTGAGCAGCTTCCATGGCTTCTTTTGCATAGATTTATATACATTCTGACCGAGTAAATGTGTTGGGGTAAGCGTTTTATATAGTTAAATATCCACAAACCTAAAATTCATGTGATGATGTAAAAACCTGTTTTATGGGCTACCCAGCACCCAGAAAATTAATAAACTGGCAGGTTTCCCGTTGACGGTGCCATAAAACAGATGGCAATGACACGAAATGTCTGCAGGTGTAACATCTCTGTACTTACTACGTGGGACGCATAACCCCCTATACTGTGGCAGACATATAATTATACACCATCGTTTAGTTAGAGCAGTATGTATATGCATTTGCATGTTTTATATATTTTGTATAAGAGAAAAATATTTTTTCACTCCATTTGACTGGAAGTACCTTTGGGATCTTTATAAACTAAAGTTATTATGAGACCTCCCTTTAATGATGCCATGGTGACGGTACTGAAGTTTTGTTTGTTTACTATTTTTTTTTATCCTCACTGTAGCTAATTCCAGAATGATCAGCAAACATGGTTTTAATAAAGTACAGGAAGGAAGTTTGTGTCAAAGGAGTAGAAATGTAAGAAGAGTCCATCTAAAACTAGATGTAATGAAAGGAAGTTTTACTTGATTGAGAGGAATATAAATAAGTGAAACAAGCAAAAGTGGTAGAGGCTTATACAGTCAGGGAATTCAAACATGCATGGGATAGGCATAAAGCAAGGTCAAAGGCTGATTAAGGTTTGCGTCTTCGTATAGTGAAGCATGGACAGACTAGATTGTAAGTTCCTACAGGAACAGGGCTCGCCATTCCTTATGTATCTGTATGTCAATTGCTGTGTTGTACTTGTCGTTATCTGTAAAATTTTCATCTTGTACAGGGCTGTGGAATCTGTCGGCGCTTTATAAATAAAGTATAATAGTAATGGGTCAAATGTTTTTTTTTTATCTGCCCTTAAATGCTGTGTTTTCAATATACACTTTATGACCAAAAGTATTAGGGCACCTGACCATCACAACCATAACGAGCTTATTGGACATGCTATTCCAATAGCTAAACCACAGCACATGGTGACACAAGTGAAAAGGAGTGGGGTTGCCCTTTATGTAACAAATAACAAAGTTTAATCTTATATGAGGTAAGGAGTCGAACCAAGAGACAGTTTGGGTAACTTGAGAACTTGGTAACAAAATTGATATAGGTGTGCTTTATAGACCCCATGGACATGCAGAGGAACTCGACGACCTGCTGGTTGAAGGAATGACTAAGGTGTCAGTGGAAGACAAGGTTTTCGGTATGGTGGACTTCCTGCTGTAGACTGAAAAAAAACAAAACTGGGTTTGGGTCAGCCTGACATGGAAACATCTGCAATATTTAAAAGGGATCGGGTCTGAGACAATTGGTAGTGAAGCCAACAAGGAAGGCGGATGTATTAGATGTGGTATTTACAAATGGAGACTTGATTTTGATTGTCACTGTAGGAGACTGTAGTGATTATCAATCAGTGTGGTTTAATGTAAGGGCAGGGGTTGCATTGAACCACACTGAACCTAAGGTTCTTTAATTTTAGGTTCATTTTTCTAAAATGGAACGATTTGTAGTTGAGGCCATCATGTTCTGATTGCTTTTAGATAATAGGAGAAATGGGGAACAATCATAAAGCTAAGCATAGGGAGGCAAAACACATTAGACACAGCAAAATAAACATGGAGGAGGAAATTGCAATGTTAACAAACAAGAATGCTATGATTTTTTTTTTTAAATTGATAAGTGACAGAAAAAAACAGGAATAATTCAAGACAAATGAAGGGATAAACAAGGATAAATGTCATCTGACTAGTTAAATACTAGTAATCCTCTCTTTTTAAAGAGAAATGTGAGAGATCCATGTTAGCAAAGAGAGTGACATGTAAAACAAATGTGAACTTTCCAAAGTGAAAACAGACAAATCTGTTGGGCACAATCGGATACACCCAAATGTATTAAAAGAAGTCGGAAGTGCCCTAGCAAAACCGCTAGCAGACTTTACCAGTCGGTTCCAGAAAATTGGAAGTTTGCAATTGTAAAACCGCATCACGAAAAAAGAAGCAGGGACGACTCAGCCAAATACAGACCAGCAGACTTATGTCAATAGTTGGCAAATTAATGGAAACCATGCTAAAGGATAGGATTGTTAAATATCTGGAGGTAAATGGTTTGCCTGGTCAGGAACAACATAGGTTTACTTAAGGGAGAGCTTGTCAAACTAACCTAATTTAGTTTTTGGACTGGATAAATAAAATAGTATACCAGGAACAGTTGATGTAGCTCATCTAGATTTCAGTGAGACATTTGACACTGTCCCCCATAAATTGTAGTCTTTAGGTTTGGATGTCAAAATAGTTGAATGTATAACACACTGGTTAAGTGTCAGGAGACAGAGGGTTATAATTAATTATGTTTATTCAGAGGAAGGACTTGTTACTAGTGGAGTACCTCATGGATAATGGTTTATTTTATTTAAAAAAGGTACGAACAAAGCAATGGATACAGCATAAAACAAAGTTTGTAGTCTGTTTACCGACAGAGAAAATGACACAGATAAATCAGAATTATATCGGGAGGGAACATACCTCAACCCATTCAATGACTTATTACACTGATGCAGTCGATGTGTCAAACATGTCTACTAGAGATAGCAATCAAGGGTAGTTC
Source organism: Spea bombifrons (assembly GCF_027358695.1). Classification (NCBI taxonomy): domain Eukaryota; kingdom Metazoa; phylum Chordata; class Amphibia; order Anura; family Pelobatidae; genus Spea; species Spea bombifrons. The sequence continues at coordinate 106,820,856 of NC_071087.1, read as the reverse complement.
TGCGTAAAGCAATAGGAGAGGGATGAGCGAGAGAGGGATATAACGTTCAAGGAGCTACTCTTACAATAGATTACAGTGAAGGCCCCAGTTAGTCACTCGTCCATAAAAGAGGTTGGACGCGGGACCCAGCTATAAATTTCAGCCGGTAAGCCCTCAGCAGAGAGTGCCAACTCCTCCAGCTCACGCTTGCGCTCTGCCCAAAGAATCCGTTCTCTAAGGGAGAGAAGGGCAGAGTTGCCCCAATGTAAAGGGATTAGAGCTTCTCCTGCTGTCAAGAGGTGGCAGATTACAGATTTTTTTTGTACCAAGAAATCGGGTAGGTCATATGTTGAATTAGAAGGAACTCTGGTGTGAATGGTATAGTCTTATCTGTAAAAAAAGAGTATGTGAATGTTGGTCCAGAATGGGACTATTCTAGGGCATTGCCGCCATAAATGCAAATGCGAGCATGGAGATGCCCCACATCTCCAAAGTGTGTTAATTGTGCCAAGGTGATAAGTTGAGGTTGTCGATGGGGGTCAACACTGTTTCCGACTTTCCCATAAAGGTGGGGCACAGGATGTAGGGCCGTGAGAATGAGCTTATAAAGCAAAATATACCATGGGCTAGAGGTGAGGCGTAGGTGCAGAGGCTTTCAAAGGGGGTGAGGGCTCTTAATAAACAGTGTTGCTGGGCAATGGATCGGAGGAAGTTATTTAGTTGGATGTGTCTAAATTTATCAAGAAGGGTGGTAGGCCTATTTGGGCCTTTGAGGCCATTCATCGAGAGGAAGAGCCCTCTGCCGATGAGGTGGATAAGAAAGGACCCGTCCCCAAGCCTTGAGGGAAGTCAAGATTATCCCAGGGCAAAGGGTTGAGTTGAAGCCTGTCTCCTGGCAGTGCTCACTGCAAGCCACGTGAGTGCCAGTTCTCTCTCCACCCCAATCCACTGCTTCTGCTGTCAGTCGCCAGACCACTCTAATATATGGAGGAGGTGGCAGGCTCTACAATAAGTGTGCGGGCATGGTAATGCGAGACCCCCTTTACATTTAGGGAGGATTAATGTCAATGTTTTATCCTAAGAGTTTATTAGCCTAAACAAAACACAGGAAGTCTGAACGGAGAGTAGAGAAAAAGGATAATGGGATATGTATAGGGAGGGTTTGGAACAAATACAAGAAATGGGGCATTATGTTAATCTTAATAGTGTTCACTCTACTCGACCATGAAATCTCTAGCTTGGATCAGGAGGACAGATATGATTGCAGGGCAGCCAATAGAGGGGAAAGTTATATTGATAGAGCCAGGAGAGGTCAACAGTCAACCAAATCCACAAATATTTCAATTTAGAGTGACACCAGGCAAAAGGAAAGGAGGTGGCTATCCTCCAGAGGTAAGTTAATATTAAGGATTTCTGATTTTGAAACTTCAATTTTAAAGTTCAAGAGATTACTGTATATGCAGAACTCTCGGAGGATTACCGGTAGAGAACGGTTCTAGGACATGTGATTGTGAACAAGAGGTCATCTGCATAACGTAGAATCTTATGATGGATCCTACCCATGCAAAGACCCCCTATGTCTGCATTTAGTCTAATGGCTTGCATAAGTGGCTCCAGCGAGAGCAAAAGCTATGGCGATAACAGGCTCTCCTCCCTGGTCCCATTCAAAATCTAAAAAGAACACCCACTTATGTGCAGTCTCGCATTGGGAACAGAATAGAGAGAGCGGACCCAGGTGAGCATTCTCGGGCCAAAACCAATATTTCGGAGCGGGGCCTGCATGAACGCCTTCTCTGTGTCCGTAGATTGAAGATCTTATCCTGGCACAAACCTCGTTTGTATGAATCAGTAATGGCATATAGGGTTTTATACGGTTGGCCAGTATTTTTGCAAATAGCTTCAAGTCTAAATTGAGCGAGATGGGGCAATAGCTACCACACTGCTCAGAGAGATATCGAGGCTGCAAACGTGTGGTCATGAATCTGGCCATCTTCCAAAGTGGCCAAAGACCTCCTTAAATACTAAAATGGTTAGCCATCAGGGCCTGGGTATTTCTCAGTTTGGGAGGACTTGATGGAAACCATAAACTCTGAGAGTGTTATCGGGGTATCAAGGGCAAGTGTCTCATCAGCAGAGAGCCACCCACCAACCATCCTCTCAGATACTCCTCTAGCTTTGCCATCCTTCTGGGGGAGGGGGAGCTCTGATCTTTTGGCTTAATTTTATATAGAAGGGAGAGGTATGTTAGGAACTCCTGGGCGATCTCTGAGCAGAGAAGACAGGCATGACCTCCAGGTGTGCGGATTTTCAGAATGTGGGTGGGCGTCTCACCAGGTATTTCTCTGTTTTGTCTTCATGTTCATCGAACAGTGCCTTATTCTGGAGATAAGATTAATGCATCATTTTGTTAAGGATGGATGCCAGCTCTTGGTGGATTAGGATGAGCTGCTGCAGGTTGCCCTTGCCCAAGGAGGTTTTGTGGGATGGTTCAACAGCTGCCATGATCCGGCCTTAACATTGTAAAAGAACCCGAGCCAGCTCCACGGGATAGAGAAGAGAAAAGTAAGAAGAAGAGGAGATAAGTTATTGAGAAAAAAAAAACAAAAGGGGAGAGGGAATGGTACGGGGCAAAGTAGGAGGGGGTAAATGAATGGCCAACTTTCACAATAGACACAAACAACGCCTGAGGGGCAGTAGGTAACCAACTCAGCTAAGCAAGAGCGTTTCTGGAGGGGGTAGTGTTAACTACACCAGAAGAGTGAAGCACATCTGAATCCGTGGTTGAACAAATAACAATAAACAAGTTAACACTACTAAACAATCTGTGTGCTGCCGCTCGCAGTGGTATAACCCAAAAAAGAAGTAAGAGAAGAAGAAAGAAAATATATATATATATATAATACCAATACATTTGAACATGCGCATAAAAATTATCCCAATATGCACGTGCACACATATATGCCTGAAAGTTGTATCAGCAGTTATACAGTCAGAAAAAAAGGGAAATATATAATTAACATAAGATATTACTGGTATATTTATCAATAGCCATATATCTCCAATCGTATATCCTATGACCAGGTATTCATGAGTGCATATTTGCAGAGTCAAAAGGCAACATTATCAAACGTATGAAATTATTTGGAGGAGAAGGTAATTAAGCCCAGCTGAAGCACAGAATCGCTCTCAGAGGGGAAAGAAATCATATAGGTATAAACACACATGGGGATTATACCTACACACATGTGCGTACATATGTGTGCATGTACTCTTGGAAAAAACAAATATATATATATACATAATACTAGTCGATATGAATAGACACATTAGAATTTTCCCAACATATGTGCACACATATATGGGAAACCATACTTTTTAGAACCAACCTCATTGATGACTCCTTTTAAGGTGGTGTGAATGGTTCACTGCTGGACTGGCTAGGAATATTTTGTCTCACCCTTGAGGCATCCTCCCTATGAGGAGTAAAGCCTCCTGCTGCTATTGATCGGGAAGAATTGTATCCTAGAAACTTAGACACAGTATTCACGTAGTTTTGAGCAGTACTGTGTGCTCTAAAAAATCTTTAAATCCGATGGAGGCAGATAATTCTTCAGTGCTGGTTTATGCACGGCTGAAGAACACCTTTATACAATTTTGAAGCACGTCAACGAGGAGATTGTGGACTAAAATATGTCTGCAGCAGCCTTCCCCATTTATGGTTCATCAGTTCTTGTCACTTGAATTTGTCAATCAGTTGGACCAAACACATCATCTGCAGGGCATTTAGCTGGGGATGTGGAAAGGGGCAAATGCATTTGGGAGGATTCTGGCATTGAAATGAATGTGTTTGAGTCTTTACAGCAGGGAAAAAAACAGATTATACGGGCCAATGCACCTTGAAGAAGCTGTGACACAGTGAAACATGTAGAGCTGAAACAACGAATCGATAAAATCGATAATAATCGATAACGGAAATCATCGATAACGATTTCCGTTATCGATTAATCGAGTGATCAATTCGTTGTTGGAGCACTCGGCTCCTTTTACTTACCTCCGCGAGCGTTCCCCGCTTCTGCTACACGCTCTGCAGTCTCCGCCTTCTTTTAGCTACGTGACGGATGTGACGCGTTCCGGAGGTAAGTATTCTTCATGTCTATGTGCACGGATCGCACAGAGCCACTCGCACAGAGCGAATCGCTCTGTGCGAATGGAGCCACTCGCACAGAGCGGTTCGCTCTGTGCGAGTGGCTCCACTCGCACAGAGCGGTTCGCTCTGTGCGAGTGGCTCCATTCGCACAGAGCGGTTCGCTCTGTGCGAGTGGCTCCATTCGCACAGAGCGGTTCGCTCTGTGCGAGTGGCTCCATTCGCACAGAGCGGTTCGCTCTGTGCGAGTGGCTCCATTCGCACAGAGCGGTTCGCTCTGTGCGAGTGGCTCCATTCGCACAGAGCGGTTCGCTCTGTGCGAGTGGCTCCATTCGCACAGAGCGGTTCGCTCTGTGCGAGTGGCTCCATTCGCACAGAGCGAACCGCTCTGTGCGAGTGGCTCCATTCGCACAGAGCGAACCGCTCTGTGCGAGTGGCTCCATTCGCACAGAGCGGTTCGTGAGTGTGGGTGCAGGGCAGAGTGGGGGTGGGGGTGCAGGGCAGAGTGGGGGTGGGGGTGCAGGGCAGAGTGGGGGTGGGGGGTGCAGGGCAGGAGACTGGGTGCAGGGCAGAGTGGGGGTGGGGATGCAGGGTGTGAGTGTGGGTGCAGAGCAGAGTGGGAGACTGGGTGCAGGGCAGAGTGGGGGTGGGGATGCAGGGCAGGGTGTGAGTGTGGGTGCAGGGCAGAGTGGGTGCAGGGCAGAGTGTGAGTGTGGGGGCAGGGCAGAATGTGGGGGCAGGGCTGGGTGCAGGGCAGAGTTAGAGACTGGGTGCAGGGGCACAGTGCAAAGTGCTGGGTGCAAAGTGCCAGTGCTGGGTGCAAAGTGCCAGGGCTGGGTGCAAAGTGCTGGGTGCAAAGTGCCAGGGCTGGGTGCAAAGTGCTGGTGCAAAGTGCTGAATGCTGGGTGCAAAGTGCTGGATGCAAAGTGCCAGGGCTGGGGCAAAGTGCTGGGTGCAAAGTGCCAGGGCTGGGTGCAAAGTGCTGGGTGCAAAGTGCTGGGTGCAAAGTGCTGGGTGCAAAGTGCAAAGTGCTGGGGCAAAGTTTCTTGAACAGTAATAGTCCACCTCTTTTCAGAATGTTTGGGGTTATTTTGTTTCATAAATATTGTGTTTGGGTTCTTGTACTTTGAAAATATTGTTTTTTATTACATCATAACAAAATAAGAATGTTAATGTAAATTTTAAGTTGTTTTTTAACATCCAGTTCATTAAATTCTTTTAAATAAACGAAAAATTTGCATATTGTTTTTTTTTATCCGATTAATCGATTAATCGAAAAAATAATCGGCCGATTAATCGATTATTAAAATAATCGTTAGTTGCAGCCCTAGAAACATGTGTGTGACAGAACATCATACATCACCATACCAGGCCTGAGTGGCCGATGGGAGCTTGGCGTTCATGGAAGTCAAGTTTCCTTGTAATTCATTACTTTATAGGTCTATACACGGGAGCATGGAATAACAACTTAACCTCTGTATTATGTTTGTCTTCTCCTCTCCGGCTTTATTTTGGAGGTCTTCAGTTGCTATCTTGCCTACACAAATATAGCTCTCCATGACAGGAGTGTGATTTACCTTGACCACAGTATTGTATTGTATTGAAAAACTCTAAATATGTAAGTATTATTTGTTGTATTTTCCTTAACGCACACATGCATCACGTTGTTTTTAATTTATTTTGTTAAATACATGTGTTTCTGTTTCTGTCACACTTAATTGATCAATTTGTTACTTGTATCTCCAGTGCTATTTGACCTTATAGACTATATGGGCTGAATGTTTGTTTTCTATCAGCTGTCAAATTATATGGTTCTATGACAGAAGCAGTCTGAACCACAGTGTAGCTCTCGGGCAGATCTAGAAGAGGATCCTCACTGCAGAGCATGGAGAGAGCTTCCCCCTAGAGGTCAACAGGAGACACTGCTACAGATGGAGTGGAATGTGGTACATGGATGCAAGGGCAGAGGAGACACATTGGCAGAGAGCAGTAGAACCAAACGGTGGTCAGGAGCCAGGCCAAAGTCAGGAACCGATAACGAACAAACACGGGTCAGGCAAAAGAGTAGTCGGGGCACAGAACATGATTCAGGACAGGCGGCAAACTGCGGTAGTCAGGAAACAAGCAGAAGTCAATACCAGAGGTTCAAAGATAATCAAAACGCTAGTGAAGTACTGAGGCACTATCACAGGTTATGGTAATTCACAAACTGAGGGGTTAAATATCCCCCCAAGCTCCACGACCCTAATTAGGGGGTGGAGTAAAATTGATAAAGGTCTTTAATTTTCCTAATGAAAATGCATGAGATAGCCGTCCACACATGTGCAGATGGCTCTCATGTCGTCACAAGGTGCGCCCCGCTCTGATCTTCTGATGCTCGCATGAGCGCGGCTATGAACTGCAAGGACCTGCTGGCGGCTCCCGCTAACTAGACGAGCAGGCAAACGGTAACATGCAGTTATAGTGAGGCAAGGCCTACAAAGCCTGTTTTCTGACATTTCTCCAACTGTCTGTCCTACTATGATGTCATTTGGCCATGACAGATATTGTAATGATCTTTTGGTCCACCCTGCTCAACCCAACCAAAATCTAACGTCTCGGTTCATAGAGAACATGTTCCATTTACCAACTTGACATGTTACCAGTTCTTAAACCTTTGGCAATGGAAGCAAGATTCTGCTGCCCAGCTATAGCTTTTTAATTAATTTAGTTATGCTAAAAGCTAAGAAGACAACAATTCCCCTTTAAGAACATAAAACTGGAGAACATTTTGCATTCTGCTGTCTAATAACAGCTTTGCTCAATCAGGTAATTTCAGTGATTATGTATCAGTAGTTAATTACCTCCCCGGGGTTCAGGACATCCCACTACTTTTTGTTTCTCTTAAGTGCCTGGGGTGTGTTTGCACTGTAATCATTATACTCGTTGTAGCTGGATTAATGTATAATTATAAAATTAGTATCCCGATTTTTAGGAAGTAATTTTGGGGAGTCCAAAATTGCAGCATATTTCACTGTTTATTATTTAGTACCAGCTTTGAGTTTATTATATTAACTAGTTTCCAAATAATTTCAACCTTCTTCTCGCTGCAATGGAATGGATTGTTTTAAATATCTATTTTCACCAACATTTTATTAAAATGTACCAACAAGCTCTAAAGAGCCACATGTTTTTCTGTTCTGCAGGTACAGTGCGACATTTGCAGTATATAATAGTTTGAAGATTTTAGTTAGAATCTTTAAAGGCAGGAGTGGCGGTTATGCATGGTAGGAAGGGTTAGGCAAAAGGGCCCCATAAGCACCTATGATTTGTACAAGCCTCAACGCAGACACCCTTCTTATTTCAATTTTATGATAAAGTAAAGTAAAGGATCTTGATCCCTACCTGTTAGCAGGAATCTGCCGCTACTTAGTGTAGCTGCTGGTTTCCATGGTAACAAAATAACTGATTCCCGTTTGTTGGCAAGTCTTCTATTATTAGATCCGCTTGACCACATGGAGGAGCAATTGTCTGATCCCTGCTTACATAGAGGGATAGAATACTGTGATGCTACACGCCTTCCCCAACCTTTTAAAGCCCCCATATGATGAGAGGCAGCAGAGCTGTACCCCACAAAAGCATGTTCACCAGGGGAACCGAAAGAATAACATAATTTAGGAAATATGTTTTATGTCTAAGGAAGGAAGGAAGAAGACATTTTCTTCTTCCTTCATCTAATCTTTATCTAGCCTGAGATAATGTTGTGTAATCTACATGCATGTATTTATATATTGGGTAGTTTTTCTAAGGGGAGGGGACTTTCAAGAAACAGATATTTATTTTTTATTACTCCATCTTTATTGTTTGGTGTATATCTGGGAAAAAATAGGGAAACAATGTTTTATGTAATTTTTGGCATTGGTACCATTATATTGTGATGTGGTGTATGGTTTGCCTTTTATTTTTTTCATTTATAAATAGCTTAAATTGTCATAAAAAAGATACATAGGTTTCTTTAAAGTGTAAGCTATTTATGAGGTTGTTTTGTATGGCAAAGAATGTGTTCTACCCGCTGGTACACAAATGGTTTAATTTAACATAATTTAGTATGATCCCCGTTTGTTATTGTGTCCTATGCATATAGAGGTTTACAAAGCAATACACCCCTTGGCACCTGTGGGATGTGTCCCCAGGTTAATTATTTTTTGTGATCTAAAACAGAACAGGGAAGTTAGGCATCTGATCAGACACAGATGTGTTTCTCCTTTCTTCTGATGTCCAAGATCTAGGCTCAGCATACTGTATTATCAGCCTTCTCACTCACTAGACCATTAGTAGATGAGTAGAATCACTGGGTGTGTAGACCCTTACCACCCATTTACCACCCATGATTCTATAGTTTACCTCACTAAATAAACAACATTTATGGTTGTCATGGAATTAGTAGCAAATTTTTTGGCTATTATGATTTGATTATTTGATGCAAACAATGCTGTCGTGCTAAACAAAGTAGGTATAGTGAAATCTGCAACTTGACAATTTAGGACATTAGGTTACAAAGCCAATACCCACAAGCTTGCAGTGTTAGAGGTTTAACGTACACGTATGTTTATATATAAATATAGTTCTGCTTGGAGACCCATTATTGATTCTCCTGGTTTCGAATATAATCTGTTCCTCTCACGGTATTGTGCTTTCTTTTGGAATTTCCAATATTGTACTGATACAGTTATTGTGTGAATAGCTGTCTTGTCTGAAATGCAGAAGTGAATGCTGCAGACTCCCATTGAAGTGCAGGTCACGTATCAGTGAATGAACAAGATTGCATGAATATTGCACTCTTTATTCAGCGATTGGATAAAAATGAATGCCCTTAACACCTACGTACATCCAATCTCTGCTGCTTCCTGTGTGCTTATTCTTCCTGAAGCTTTAATTATTTATCCTTGGAGAGAATTTGACTGCTACAAGCAGTCACGACTCAGCTGGTTAACCCTAAAGGCACCAGTCTTCATTATCATGTAGCTTATTCACAGAACCAACATACTCGGAAGCATAGTTTTATAAAACAGCTGTTTATACAAAAGCTCTACATGTATGACTCAATTGTACAAAAGACAAATTCTATTCACAAAATGGTATACGGATTCTCTCTGTTATATGTATTAATGTATAACAGGTAGAAAGCCCATAATATTAGTAAATATATCACCCCTCCTCCCAAAGAGTTTTATTATAATGAAGACATGCATTCATTTATCCTACGTATTATGATTTGTGTATTCTCCTAGTTATTATTTATAGTTCATTTGCAGTGTGAAAGACTGAAATTTCTATTGGCTTCAAACTAAAGCATCAACATTTTTGACTGCAATATTTTTTATTCTTATTATGAATGGTGCTTTGGATATTCTTGTAGTTGTAATTTGTTATTATATAATTATATTAGTTATGTTGCAGGGTAAAAACCTGAGATTCCCCTTGGCTAAAGCATCAACAATTTTGTTTACTATTTTTACTAGTATTATTGTTGGTAATGAATACGTAAACTGGCCCTACTGAATCCGGACAAGAAACTGCTTTGAATCACAAGGTAGCAGAAATCATGTCCACCCAAGCTAATCGAGAACAAAAGAGTATGTATTATCCTTCAATGCTCTGCTTTGTTGCTCATGCATATCCATTCATAGAGGTGTTGGAAAATACGTATGACCACCAGGATTTTAGTTTTCTCCATTTAGTTATCATTGGAAAACATGCATTTGGATGAAAGAAATGTGGATGGGAGATCCAGTTTGTTGTTGAAGTTATTCTTCAATGTGTCATTGAAGAAAGATACCCTTCTTACATCCTTTAATACATGGGGTAATACAGGTGTTTGAGAAGCCTCACAGCCATACCCGGGAACTTTTGACCTCTGGCTACCTGCAGCCTTCCCTTCCGGGACGCGGCCAGGACTACCCACTGACGTCGGTGGGCGGTCCCCTGCTGTCAGGGGGCGTTCCTGCTGACATTAGGGGTGTTCTCGCTGAGGTCTGCTGGAAACACCCATATTTCAGGGGAAAATGGGCGGGGAGCGGGGCGTGTCAAGACCCTGCGACCCGGAGGATTTGGGTCTTGAACCGGAGAAGCGGTGCTTCACCCGGCAATCTCCGGGTCAAATCCAGAGAGTTCCCAGGTATGCTCATGGCTCTCCTACATATCTTTGCTTTGCAGATCAGCATCTTCCTTTGCAGAGTCAGTGGTGTATTTTAGTAAGTTTCTCATACCTGTAATAGGTGAAGAGTTTACTATTCTACTGATTGGGTCTCCATGTTCACCACGATGAATGGTGTGCTATCTAACTCAATTTTATGTTTTACAGTGTGAACGTTGCCCAGAAAAACCCTAGTAACAATAGGAACCAACATATTATCTTGAGTCCTACTCCACATAGCAATGTCTATGTTTTTAGCTATACATCACCAGCATTATGAAGTATGTAGTATGCATTCTCCTTTTTTAATCTGTTCAAGAACTGGATAAGATGCAAGCAGTGTTACAATCCCTTGCCGTAAATGTGCGTTTTGACAAGTATCCCCTAGCACATATTAAAGAGAAAGCTTCACCAAACATGAATGTTTGTTAAATTACTGCCATTGCGTCCTACAAATTGCTGGACATGTTTCTTAAATGGAGGCTTATAAAAAAATCTCGCTTCATAAGAAATGTAGAGAAATAAAGAGCCCCCCCACCTTTTCACCAGTGCTTGGAGACCATGCCCTTCTCTTTATAGCATTGTTTTAACTTTTAATACACCCACGGCCTTTCGAAATATAATTGACCATCATTTGTTCTTTATTCCTATCAAATCCTAATGATTTCATTGAAAAATTCCAACGGATTCTTATTCCTGTGTGTGTTTCCATGGCAACCCTTGTTGCTAAGGGAGGATTCTCACAGCATATCACACTGTTTGCAGCTGGATGAATTGTTCCCTTGCATAGTCAGGTAGTCTGAAATGTTACCAGTTGTGCTAATGCTTTTTGTAATATGTACCCATTCGGTGCCGAAACGGCGAACGATAAATTGATATACGTGTTACCGGATTTAAAGCAGAGAGGGTATCGCAGTATCACATATGCCTTTATGGTATGATTAAACTTTATCATTACTAATTTTATTCAAAGAAAATGTACATCTATTGGTTGTGAGCGTCCTGCTGTTAGTGGCATTTAGGGGAATGATAAAAGATCAAAACCAGTGCTACTTTGTAACAGAAGAAATTTACATTGCATTGGATCCATTTCTGAGACCCTCCGCAATACCCTTTCAGGATGTTCGTTTCAGTAAAGAACATATAGGGTTTATATATTTAAAAAGTAAAGGGATCTGTGCTGGAATGTAAGCCAGTTTCGCAACCCTGGTCCCCAACAATGCCCAACAGTTCCAAGGACAACACATCTGTTTTTCAGACTTCAGCTATTTCATGAACCACCCAGAAAGAAGCAGAAAATATGACTTTGGGGTACTTTACTTTAGTTTTGAGAATATTGGACCTAAACTAACCTACACACAAAGAGGGTTTGGAGGACGTGGAACAATAAGTAACATTACCTACCCTAAATTCTGATGTAAGTTAATCATTTAGTGAGCCTTTAAAATATTGCCCAAACCTGGGGGACAGCTATCTTTTCTTTGGTTTCTACTAATACTAATTTCGGTTTCCAGGGATGTGCCGTCCTATGACAGTAACATCATCTAATAAACGGGTTCTGCATCTATGTTTTGTAAGCTGTGGTTACATACACAATCAAAATCTCAGTCTTTTTTTAAGCATTTTTTAAACTATGGTATGTGGAACCTTTTTTAGCCTAGAAAACACAGTCAACAGATCTTTTTTGGAGTATATTTACCACCCTGCTGGTGTTCAGAGCCAAACCCTTTGTGATAATGCAGTACACAATGAATTTGAAGTACTAGTGGCCTCATCCCAGTATATCCCACAGCTGTCTATACTGAACGATCTTCTGACCCTTTAGCAGCCACTACTGTAATGTCATTTTTTCTTACACATAAGGGTGGATTTCAAATGGAAATAAGGGAACTACTTGACCTAATACAGATGGGTGAGTAAGCCATGTCTAGCTAAAGTTAGTCCGACCTAAGATGCCATACATCATTGCTGTAGGTCTGAAACGTGCGCTCACATATAAAAACACAAACTAAAGAATCTAACGATAACAGAGAGACACAGAAACAGCTAAAATCTACAAAACAGCTAATTATTAAGAAAATTGCAATCCAGATCCCATTCGCGGATACATTTACCATATCTATATCTACTTAAAAATATATATTTGAGACCCTATTCCTTGACCAAAGACATATGGCAACTGTTTAGGTTTTTTAATTGTATCCTTTCTCTCTTCTTAAATTCTTGGCAATCGAAAATGTCTTTGTAACAAGCTAAGGTGAAGGTTTTGTGTGTAATAAACAAATCCTGGCATACACATAATATTAACTCAAAGGTAGAATGGTGTATGTCTGTATGTGTGTGTATATACAGTATATATATATATATATATATATATATGTATATATACAGTATATATATATATAACACACACACACAGGCTGTAAAATGAATGAGTTAAAAGAATATCATATAGAATACTGTAGTTCCATCTGTCAATTTCATGTCCTGGTAAACGCAGTTTAGACAGACTGCACACATTCATGAATGAAGCAGGTATGCTTAAATCCTTGTTTGAAAAATGGGATTTTCTTTCAGATTACTAGCAGCTTGAATTTTCATTATTTTTCCTTTTTTAGACATCTGCTTCCTTTTCACGCCGAGAAGATTTACTTGTTTGTCTCCGACCTGTTTAATTAGGTTAGCTTTTGTTGTGTGAAGGATGCTGCCTATGATCAAAATGGACTCTTCCACTATTTAGCAAGCCTTTGTTGAATGAGTCATCCGAGCAGCCTCTCATTGGACGGAATGGTTAGCACCCAAGGGATTGCCAGGCAGAGGCTGCATGGCCCTGCTTCATTCACATAATTATTGGTATGCTAGCCAGCCCTTTCATTCACATAAATAGAGTTTCATTCACATTTTGTAATTTTTCATTTGTTTCTAATGAAGAGAGGCATTTGGGAATAATAGGGCTTTTTTTTCTTTTAGATAACATCTGAAACAATCTATGATGTGAGTATTTTTGCTGTTGCTATGCTAGCAGACGGAAAGGCGAAGACGAATGCTGTGTGGATACTGCAGCAGGTTCGCTGCGTGCTAATGAAAAGCTGTTGAGCACATTACTAGAAACTTGGACTTTATATAAAATAAGGCGGTTTTGTTATTTATCACCCCTTGGAGCAGAGATGCTTTCTTATACAGTGTGTCATAAATTAGATTCATTATATACCTAGCTGTGAAAGTTTATTTAGTGTTTAATACTTTTTGTCTATAAAGAGATAGCATTGCATAGTTAATGGTATGTGGTGCAAGGGTTAATTTTTATGTAGAATCCTTTCTTTCTTTAACAATGTAGATTTTATGCGTTACGCTTCATTAAATTAGTGGAAGAGTCTGTGGTGTACAGTAATGTAGTGGTTGGATCCAGTCATCTACTTTGCTTTTAATGTGCATTGACTATCCACTAATGTATTAAATGCTCTATAGGGAACCTACGTATGTAATTCTCAGAAGACCGGTTGGTTTATTTCCTGTAGTCTAGTGAATTTGGATTTCAAAGAAATGAACATACTTCAAAATTGAAATTCTTTTATTCTTTATCTGCTACGTGTAATTGGTAATAGTCTATCAGATATCACTCGGTACCCAAGCTCTGCTGTTTCCCAATCTTTCTTTTCTTAATTATGTCAGAGTTGGTGAATATTGGTTAACATCTGATTTGTCCATGGAATAAAATCCAACTTACTATAACAAGTGCTTTTAAATGTTAGTATTACCCAGTTGGCACATTATTTTGCCAAATACTTGTTTTTGATTCATGGTACAGAAGAATTTTATTTTATTTGTATTAATAGACAAACTAGTATTCTAAAAACTATTTGGTGAGAGGTAAATGAGAAGTACGTTTCATACCATTGTAGGTTTTAGGGGTGTGCTACGTGTTTAGGAAGAGGGTACAAATGATTAGTGAAAGTAATCCTTTTTGCGAAGTTGGGGGAAAGGAAATTTGAGAATTGATTGGCTCTACAGTGCTGTAAGGGGGTGGATGTTTTTATGCTACAGGAAGTGATTTGCAGTGTTCACTGAGCCTTTTGTTAAAACAGGTCTTCTCATTTGTGTGAGTCATGCTTTTGCTGTGAGCGAGTTGGCAGCTCTGACCAGGAGTGGAATGTCATAGATAAGTGTTTGCTACAGCCTTCATTCTAAACGTATGTCCAAGAGAAAGTAGACACGTTCTTACTCTCCTCTGGATAATTCATTGCAGCTTTTCACATCATTAATATATATATATTTTTTTTGCATTTTGATTCTTTTTTTATATATATATATTGTCACTTTTTTTTTTTTTTAGTACAATTGGTTTCACCGATGCCATCATGAATCTCTGGAAATGTTAGCAAAGGCGTTTCTTAGGTTGGCACCAGACTTGCCAGAGTATATGAAGCAATCTAGATAGAAGGGCATGCTTCAACGTACCAAGTATAACCGCTTCAAGAATGAATCTGTGACGCCAGTCGATGACCTCTTGCACAACCTGTCCATGAACAGTAAAGTCTCCACAGAAGCCAGTACAACAGTTACAACTCCGTGCTCGGTTCCGACTGAAGTCCTACAAAAGGATCAAGAGGATGGAACCGCCGCTCTTTGTACATTTATTCACAAAGTGTCCCACTTGAAACTCCACAGCTCGGGCAGCCTGTTGGGTATTAAAAACATTTCCTCTGCTGTGAAGGAGCTTGCTGGCTCCAAGTTACAGGGTAGCTCTCCTGCTCTAAGCTCAGCAGCAGGAATATCAGACAACACATGTAACCTTGTCTCTACACCTCCGGGTTCTCAGCAGGACGTGAGCAAGATGAGCACGGGAAAAAAAACCCGGTCAGAAGAAATGCATTTGGGAAGCGATGACTGGAATCAAAGCAGCAGCTTTGTCAATAAACCGTCTCGAGGATGGCTGCACTCGAATGAGAAGATCCTGGGACCTGGAGTGACGTACATTGTGAAGGTTGGTCTGTTTTGTACCCTTGGCTGTTTTTTCTTTTTTTTTTTTTTCTCTTGCCTTTTTATCAATGAATGTTTCGGTTTGCCGTTTAACAGCACATATATTACCAATGAAAAAAAGCTTTCCTCTCGTTTGCATTATTTTGTCTTTGTGTGTTGGGGCTGCACAGTGGACACACAGATCCGTTGTAAACAAAATAATAATCAGTGTCCATCTGTTATGTACATTATGTGTTTTTTTTGTACAGGTCTTCTGCTGTAATAATTTATCTTTTGTACAGTCAGGGTATGTGATGGTTTCAATGAATTTTAAATGTAACTGAAACCACGCATGTTAAATTCATAAATATGCTGCTGGTTTGATAACACGCATGTTAGGTTAATTAGAATATTTAGTAAAATGACTGCAGAGCTATAAAATTAAAAACCCCTGTTAGAAATTGTAGCATGGAATAAACATCTCTCTCTTTAAAATAATCCATCGATACATGATTTTTAACCTGTTGTATAGATGTATGAAAAGTATATGTGTTTTTTAATGGTGAAACATATTGAAGGCATTGTAATTTTTATCGCCTAAGAAATGTATGTAAGGTAAGATATCACCAAACAATAAGGGTTTTGCAAATCCATAATATTTTTTAAAATCTGTTTTATTGTGCTAAATTGTACTAAGTGAAAGGAGTGGGTGGATTTTATTTAATTGTTTTGTTGGAGTGGAATGAAGATATATTTCAATCACTGATATAGTGAGGTGTTTAGTATATGACAGATCACATTGATTGCAAGGCTCTTAGATTTATTTTTATAGGAGCATTTTGTTTTTAAATAAAACAATTATGCAATATATATATATATATATATATATATATATATATATATATATATATATATATACATATATAATACATATTTCTGTATGTTATGTGTATGTATTATGTATATAAGCACACATATATTATTTGTTTTATATAGCGCCATCATATCTGTAGCACTGTATGTGTGTGTATATATATATAATTACCAATCCATCTATTTTTCTATCTTGTAATATATATATATATATATATATATATAGTGTGTGTGTGATTTTTATCATGCTGTTTACTAAATAAACTGTTCTAAGAAGATACATTTTAAGGAGTGGACAAGGTGAAGACCCTTTTATATGAAAGTGTGTTACAGTGGAAGCATATTAGACTTATGCAATAACCACCTTCAACAGTTACACGTTCTTGTCTTTGCCTTACAAACAATATATACCATTCATAAATCGACTATTGCTAAGAGCTTCATTCATTTTCTGTAATAGGGGAATCTCAAAAGTGAATTGTGCTGATGTGTGTGTATGTATGTATATATATATATATATATATATATATACATATATATATATATATATACACACCTGCTGTATGATTGTAGGTACATTTGATACGTCAAGCTTTAAAGAATCTGAAGTCTTGATCACAGTTTGATGAATAATTGATTTAGGGCACTACATAAAGCCATGCTATTGTTTTTTTAACATTTAATATTATCTTGCTACATTTTTCTTCTCTTGAGAGGACTGGGTGACATATCTGCTGCTACTGAAACTTAATTTTCAAATGGAACCTTGTGACTTCTACAAAAAAATACGTTCAGGGGCAGTTCTGGGCCCTCAGCAAAAACATTTGTAGATTACATTACAGGCATAGTCACAGTTTTATAGGCCTCTTCCCTATCATTTAAACGTAAATGTCAGTAGTTGCTTTGTCTGATTATATCTTAGTGACACCTAAGCCTACATATGTATTAAAATATTGAATTAACATGTCCCATGAGACCCACCTATTTACTCCTCTGCCCACTGTAAACGGTGGAAGGTGTGCAGCTGCCACCAGCATCAGGCAACCACAACTGTCAACAAGCACACCAGGCATCTGTCCTAAAGGGATGAAGGGGTGGAAAAGGTCAACGAGTCTATCAAAAAAGCCCCTCTTAGGGGAAGGATTTAAGAGTTAAACAATATCTGTATACCCAACAGGCTATCCTGAACATGTTACAATATGGGAGGCATAATGCAGAGATTGGCCAAGCTTCCATTATGATTAAAAACAGACCTTACCAACAGTGTCTGACTTTTTCTGCATGCGTAAAGCACTCCAATGTTGTGTTTTGATCCATGTTTCCATTTGGAGAAATGACAATGGGTAAACATAACGAAACACAAGCCTAAATACGTTGTGCACCCCAATCCATATTCAGCTACTGCAGCCCAGTGATATACATAATTCAAGCTTCAGAATTTATTATGCCACGGCATGATATAAAATGACTGCCTTTTCGAAAAAAAGGACCTACCATTGAACAGTCTTCATAAAATTACCACGTAGCCTGGGCTAGCACTATTAATAGCCAAGCAGGTCTCATACTCATTTGCAATTTGTATTTATATTTATTTTCTGACATGTAAGAACTTGTTATTAGCTCTACCTCTCTGCTTTGGTTATACCAGTAACATTTTCGTAGCAACATAATAATCATGTAGTCTGTGTTATTTACCTTCAAGTACCAAATAGCCTTTATGATCCCATTTAATTTTACTGTTTAAATCTCATTTTTTGGCCACGGGCTATATTGCACTAAAGGGGACCTGTTTATAGCTTGTGCTTTTGGTTTTCAATCAGTGCAATTTTCGGTCTAAATATAAGGAACTATTATATCAGAACATCGGCAAAGCATTTCAACTGCTTCTCTTACATGACCCCACTCTCCTAAAATTGTGACAACCAATCAGGTTTAAAAAGTAGGCTCTTGGACTACCCTAGCACAGGTAGTTAAGATTATGTAAGGAAAGTTCATTGAAATGTATTTTTTACTTTTTTAAAAAATATACAGTACTGTGCAAAAATTTTAGGCAGGTGTGAAAAAAATGTTGTAAAAATGCTTCCATTCTAATAGTTAATTTTAACCATTTAACAAAATGCAAAGAGAGTGAGCAGATGAAAAGTCTAAAGCAAATCAATATTTGGTGGGACCTTCAAAACAGTATCATTTCTTTTAGGTACACTTGCACATATGTTACCAATTATACCAAACAGGTGCTAAAGATCATTAATTTAATATGTAGCTTGAAACACAGTAATTAACTGAAACAGCTGTGTAGGAGAAATAAAACTGTGTAAGGAACGACCAAACTCACTAACAAGGTGAGGATGCTGTAGACAGTTTAATGTCAAAAGTCATACGCCATAGCAAGACTGAGCACAGCGATAAGACAGGTTGTTAAACTGCATCAGCAAGGTCTCTTCCAGGCAGAAATGTCAAGTCAGACAGGGGTTTCCAGATGTTCTGACCATCCATCCTGTATTAACCCCTGGCATCCTGGGTCACCATTTTGTGACACCTACCTGCAGTTTGCCTATACAGGTATCTGGATCTGACCGTGCTTTGCCCATTACACTCCATGCCAAACTTTGCATGCCTCACTGTTGGGATCGTCCCTGTCCCCTTAGGGCGCAACCCCTCATATGAACTTCCATGGTAAGTGCTCCTCAGTGATGGCCACAGTACACAAGCTCTTTTGAAGAAGCACAAAGAAATGGACAATGGTGAGGGCTGTAGACGCAGTGGTCTTCTAAGGAAAAGTAGTGCTTACCCCTTTGGCAGAAAATAGTGGGACACTGATACACCCATCTACTGTCTGGAGAAGTCTGGTCAGAAGTGATTTTCATGGGATGTGTTCATTAACCCCTTAAGGACAATGGGCGGTCCCTAAACCCATTGAAAACAATGTATTTTGAGTCCGTACATGTACGGGCTTTGTCATTAAGGACATGAAAGACATGGAACATTATGATTGCGTGTGTGTTATTAGCTTAAGCACATTGTATTTGTCTATATTTGTGACTTAGATGTAGATCAGATCACATTTTATAGACAATTAATGCAGAAAACCAAGTAATTCCAAAGGGTTCGCTTACTTTTTTTGCCAGTGTATGTGTATATAGTTTTATACGGAATTAAAAGCAAGTACGCAACACACATCAAGTTAACCATTTGCTGTGATGATAGAGGGTAGAAACTAAAATAAAATGCAGTTACCAAATGCTACCACTGATACAAAAGTAAACTAAAAGAAAAAAAGAACAATCAGAAAATAGAATCAATTTAGTAGATAGATTTGCCCACAATTAGCCCTCGTTCCGCTGCCTCCTGGGATTGATGGTTCAACTATAAATGCCACACACTGCACTGCTTTCAAATGTTTTGCAGTAGAGTTCATAGCTAAGTGAGGTGCACATTTAGCAGATTGTTTTCTTCTAATAATGCCAACGGAATTTAATATTGCAATTTAGTATTCTTACTTCTTGCAACTATGGACTGGAACATGCAGGGGTGTCATACAGTTAATTTAAGAACCAAAGCAACAGAGACCAAAAAGACTTAATCCTAGCACACCACACCACACACGTGATACGTAGCGATATTGGACAAGGGGAAACCTGTAGAGAAGCTTCCTGTGAATGTGCAGTGATTGTTGTGCATGTAGATACTCTTTTTATGCTTTGTACAGCTTTCAACCATTCCGGATCAGAAAACGCAGGAAATTACAAATACAAAAATAGGAAGTGCACCCTAAAAAGCAAATAAATATAGATTGGAGGTGCTGCTGAATGACCATTACATAGATAGACCAATGCAGGGAGTCAGTGCTAATAATACTACGTCCCCGTAGTAGTGCAGATATATTTTTATATATACAGTTGTGATGAAAAGTTTGCATACCCTCGGAGAACTGGTAATATACTGTATTTGCCCGGATATAGGCCACCCCCCCACTTTGTCTTTAAAGTGGGGGTGAGGCCTATAATCAGGGTGTAGCGCAGGGATGTGCAATTCATATTGCCAGATGCCCAGGACATGCAGTTCCGGGCGCCAGGCGGGTGTTTTTTCTTTTTCTTTTAGCCCTGCATGCGGGCAAGCAGCAGGGTTAGGCTCCAGATCCCCCGCAGCGCTGCAGGGGACCTGGATCCTTCTCTCCGGCAGCCGGCGGACGTCTTTGCGATGCGTGTAGACAACCTCTGGTGCCAAGAGCGTCCCATGTGGCGCTTTCATGCGGAAGAATGCAAGTTGTCTGCCAGTATTTTCTGATATTCACAAGATTCCCTGTATTCACAAGATTCCCTGTGCTCACAAGAGCTCACCCCCCCAAAAAAAACATCAGTGAGCCACAACCATGCTTCACAGTGGGGATGGTATTCTTGTCACTATAGGCCTTGTTGACCCCTTTCCAAACATAGGTTGTGACCAAAAAAACTCTAAATTACAGTGTGCCAGAAGCTGTGAGGTGTGTCAAGGTGTTGCCTGGCATATTGTAACCAGGCTTTTTGGTGGCATTGGCGAAGTAAAGGCTTCTTTCTGGCAACTTGACCATGCAGCTCATTGTTTTTTCAAGTTTTGTCATATTGATCTCTTGAAACAACTACACTGTCTTTTTTCCAGAGCAGCCTATATTTCTCCTGAGGTTACCTGTGGGTTTTTCTTTGTATACCAAACAATTCTTCTGGCAGTTGTGGCTGAAATATTTCTTAGTCTACCTGACCTTGGCTTGGTATCAAGAGATCCCCAATTTTCCACTTCTTAATACGTGATTGAACAGTCCTGACTGGCATTTTAAAGGCTTTGGATATCTTTTTATATCCTTTTCCATCATGATAAAGTTCCATTACCTTGTTACGCAGGTCTTTTTATTTTCTGCTCCCCATGGCTCAGGATCTAGCCTGCTCAGTGCATCCACGTGAGAGCTAACAAACTCATTGACTATTTATACACAGACACTAATTGCATTTTAAAAAGCCACAGGTGAGAAATTAACCTTTAATTGCCATTTCAACCTGTGTGTGTCTGTAACAAGGCCAAACATTCAAGGGTATACTTTTGATCAAGGTAATTTGGCTGATATCTGTTATTATTATCATTTAAAAATTAATCAATGTGATAATAAAATAATCATAATTCAACAAGATAATTCATATGATCACTATTCTTGGGGTAAAAATGAATAAAAAACAAATAATAAAATAATAATAATAAAATGGATGCACATGACATACCTAGGCATATGAGGTGTTTCAGAAATCAGGACAAGTACCTTAACATATATATATTGTATCTCTACTGGCTATGTATATTTTGTAGATACACTAAATAGCGTTTACCTACAGTGCCCTCCACTAATATTGGCACCCTTGGTAAATATGAACAAAGAAGGCTGTGAAAAATTGTCTATATCGTTTAACCTTTTGATAGTTTCTTAAAAAAATACACCAAGTAATCTGTTTTCATGGATCAAACAATTTCAAACACAACACAGGTTACATACATGTTTGTAGCACAATTATTAGCACCCTTTCAGTCAATACTGTGCTACCTCCCTTTGTCAAAATAACAGCTCTTCTCCTATAAAGGCTGAAGAGGTTGGAGAATACCAAATCTCTCCAGATCCTTTTGAGGTTGACGCTGGTGGACTCTTCACTTTGGTTCACACCACAAGTTTTTTTATGAAGTTCAAGTCAGGGGACTGTGATGGTCCTGGTATGACCTTGATATTATGGTCAGTAAACCATTTTTGTGTTGATTTTGATGTATCTTTTGGATCACTGTCCTGCTGGAAGATCCAACCATGGCCAATTTTAAGCTTGTCCATGATGCCTTGTATACTAAAAAAATGTCCAGGCCATCTGGCTAAAAACCATCCTGAAACATTAAAGAGCCACCACCATATTTTACCATGGACATGAGGTACTTTTCCATATGGCTACCTCTCTGTTTACGCCAAACCCACCTCTGGTGTTCATTGCCAAAAAGCTCTATTTTTGTTTAATTTGACCATAGAGCCCGATACCATTTGAATTCCCAGTAGTGTCCGGCAAACTGTAGATGGTTGAGTTTGTTTTTGCATGAGAGTAGAAGCTTTTTTCTTGGAACCCCCCAAACAACTTGTCATACCTGGGAATTCTCTGAGTTTGACCCGGAGATTGCCAGGTGAAGCACCGCTTCTCCGGGTCAAGACCCAAATCCTCTGGGTCGCGTTCCACTCCCGGCCCATTTACCCTTTAAATGGGGGTGTTTCCTGCTGCCGTCATCGAGAACTCCCACCGACGTCATCGGGAACTCCCACCGGCGTCATCAGGAACTCCCACCAACGTCATTGGGTCGCCCCCTGACGTTACTGGGCAGTCCTGGCCGCGTCCCGCAAGAAGTTCCCAGGTATGCAACTTGTGGTGATGTAGGTGACATTAGATTGAGTTTTGTCAACTTTTGGAGACTCTAAGACACAACTAACTTGTGCGATTCTCCAGCTGTGAGCCTTGGAGATTTTATGGCCACTTAAACTATTCTCTTCACAGTGCATTGAGAGAATACATGTCCTTTTCCTGCTTCATTCATTTCCAGTTGACTGGAACGGCTTAATTATTGCCCTGATGATAGAAATGGGCAATTTCAATGTTTTTGCTATTTTTTTTATAACCACTCCCTATTTTGTGAAGCTCAACAACCTTTTACCGCACATCACAGCTATATTCTTTGGTCTTACCCTTTGTGATGAATGGCTAAGGCAATTTGGCTATGTGCTACCTAATTTCATGGTTGAACAATTTCCTGGTCCCTGTGACCCAGGTGTACTTAAAAAATGTTAACATATCAAAGGGAATATACTTCAACTATATTTTTCTCATATGAATTCATAGGGATGCCAATAATATGCTACACATACATTTTTTGGATAAACCTGTGTTGTGTTGTGTTTGCAGTTGTTTGATATCCATGAGAGCAGAGTATTTTTGCCTATTTTTTAACAAAAGATCAGAAGATTTAATAAAAGACAATTTTTCACAGCCTGTCTGAAAAAAGAATATATAGTTTGTGTAGTTAAACTAAATGAGAGTGGGGGAAATGATGCTTGAAAACAAGATAGCTTTAGTCATTAAGAGATACTAACACACAATCTTAAAGGGAACTTCCCCCATTTTTTAAGTTATTAATATGTAGGTAGGGCGTATTGTGTATTGCGTTTAGCAGCCCAGGAGTTAGCATTAACAGGGCTGTCTGAGTGCATCAAAATTCATTACGATACAGAGTCATAGGTTCAGGATTGAAATTACTACTACAAAATTTGACAAAGGCTCGCAGTAGAATTAGTTAAAATACTAGCATTTAAAAAACCCTGAGGTCTCTAGTTTTCAAACATATGTGGTTTGATGGGGTAAATTGAACTGACCGGCTTCAAAGATGTCCCAAATAGGATATAGGGGCAGTATGACCAGTTTTGGAAAAAAGATGAAATATGCTGCTTGTACTTTTTGCCCTATAATTTGCCAAAAAATGCAAAAAAAAATAATAAAAACTTTTTTTATAGTAAATTATATGATACGATTAAAAACAAGCCCTTCTTGTAATATATAACTCATGTGTACAGTAAATGACAAAGAAGACAAATCTTGCATATGCACATCTCATATTGCATTATGAAATTAGTAAATTGAAAGTACAAACTTTTGCAAAGGGTACTGGAGCAGTTAGTGGCACAGAAAGCATAAAAAAGCCAAGTTGCAATTTGCATTTTACTGAAAAACTGTTGTAAAGGCAACTGCGATGGATTATGTCTCATCTATAACACACGGATGGATAACTACTGACACCGTTTTTAGCACCATTGAACTAATTTATTAAAACTACCTATTGCTTATGCATTATGCTTTATGCTTTTCAACCAATTTGTGCGGCAACTATTTGTTTTAAAATTAAGAAGCTTAATGAAGCTGTGTTTGATCGCAAAATTATGACAAAATCTTAATTTCCTGCCATTAAGTTCTTACTTTTATTCTCACATGATCAATCCAAGAGTGAAAATTCCAACACAGTGAAAAGATGAAGAATTGGAATAAATATGCAGATATTTGCTCCCATTTATAACACATGTGTATTGGTGTAATGTGCAAGCACCTTTAAGATGAAGGACTTGTGAAATCGACTGATCCCTCTTGAGATGTAATAATTCTTGCCTTTCTAATTCTGCTGTGTTTTTATTTTGTAGTACTTGGGATGCATAGAAGTTTTGCGATCCATGAGATCCTTAGACTTCAATACAAGGACTCAAATAACAAGGTATGATATATGTTCTGTTTTAATTATGTAAACAATTTTAATTTTTATTTGTTTTTATAGGACAGACAGACTCATAGAATATACTTGCTTTTATACATCAGTATTGCAAATGACTAGTTTTACCAGAATAATACTTTATTCACGGTGAATAATCAGGGGTGTGTAAGGCTGCATAGGCTTTAGTCAGAGCTTTATTATTATTATTATTATTATTATTATTAAGGAGCATACTTATAATATATAAGATATATATCCTGGATAAGGGACCATATTGTGCTTTGGCAAATTTACCAAAACTAGATGTACATGGTCTGTTCTTAATCCATCTTTAATGCCTGATGACTGGATATTCTATACTATCTACCTCAGAACTAATGCACTGCAGATTAGAAGTTGAAAAGTTTGGACAGTGGGCTTTCTTTCAAATCCTAGGGTGCATACATGATGGACTATGGCCAGGGAAACTATGATTTCATGTTAGTCCTTGTGGGAAAATGTTTTTCTGATGAATCCTGATATATTCTTTTAATAATATATTGTAGAAAATATATAATTTATTGAAAAATGTAATATGAAAGTATTTGTATGAGGGAATAAATTATATAACGAAACATTCCTTATTCTTAAGGGACCAATTCAGCTTTATGTTCATGTAACATTACCCTCCAGTGTGTTTTACAACATTCTTTAATGCTCAGAGTTACAAAATGAATTATCTTATTTTTGCTTCTCTCCTGGTTGTCGCTATCGAAGGCATGAAACAGACAATCAAATGTTTATTTTTTTTAAAGCCCAAAATACAATGCTTTTCCATCTTCAGAAGAATGTGGAGGCGATCGTACTGTGTAAGGCCACAGTGGATTACCAGTTATTTGTGGCCCCTACTTACCTAACCCCCAATCCTCTCCCTTATGGCTGCCTCTGTACCCAATAATTTCAATGCAAGCTCAGCTCTAAGGCATAAATATTGGCAAATCTGTCACACTATATGCCCATATATTGCTTAGCCCACCACTAAGTAGTGGGGTACCTTGACATAGTGGCAGGCTAAGTGAAATATTGCTATATAGTTTGACAAAATCGACACTATTCTGCAGCGGGAAACACCCCCATTTAAAGGGAAAATGGGCGGGGAGGGGGTGTGTCAAGACCCAGCGTCGGGTCTTGACCTGGAGAACCCGAGAAGCAGTGCTTCACCCAGGCAAACCTGGAGAGTTCCCAGGTATGCATATTACCCCCTGGGCTGCAGTTAAAGGATGTTTAAGGAGACAAAACAGCATGAAACACCTTTCTTCAGTGCTGTTACTCTTCAGCACCACGGTGAACCCCATTCACGACAAGGGATAGTTTAAACTATAAAGGCTCAAGCTTGTATGTTCAACCATTATTCCTACACTTGCACACTCTAGCACCATAAAGTAGCACACGCACTAACATTCTACACTCATGTACACACATGTTAACACCCTACACTAATAGACACACTATATGCTGGCATACATACATGCTAATGCCATAACTGTAACATACACAAAACCATACACACTAACTCCACACATGTGGCCACTCTTCAGGAGCACGCTTTACTAATCATTCTGGACGGTTGAGCCATGTTAACTAGCTGTTGGCCTGCCCTTAATTACCGACTCTGCCCTCCAGTCTGGGCCTTTGCATTGCAGTTCAAGCAGCTTACTGTTATGGCTCTGTATCCTTGTCCTGTATTTCTTCAAGCAACTTCATACTTATCTGCTGGTTCTGACCCGGCTTTTTTTAACCATTCTACTGGATACCTGATTTGGCTTCTCGACAGTGTCCTTCTGTTACCGACTTTTTTTGACCACGTCTTGTTGCCTGAGGGTTTCCTCCCATGTGCCCTGCCTAATGGTCTCCAGTCCCCTCTCTGAGTCTGAGGTACCTGTCCCCTATGCAAGTCTGAGGTACCACCCAGTCACAATGTTCCTCATAAGACTTCAGCTGTGTTCCCATGTACTACCTACAGCCTGTAAACTATTTGTTAATTCTTCTGGTATTTAAACCAGCCCTATTGGTGTCAGCACACACCAATATAGACTGTTGCCTATATATTTTCAGTCCTGTGTGTCTCCTATTTGCCTGTCTGTACCTTCCCGTCCGGTATCATGCATTGTGGGGTACAGACAGAGCCCCAGGTATCCCCTACAACTGGGATCCTACCTGACCTGCTTACCCGAGTCCTAACACTCTAACACTATGCACACATACACACTGAATCTGGCACTACAATACAGTAGACATACTGACACTTTACATTTGCACATGCACACACTGACTCTAGTGCAATACATAAACACACTGATACCATGATATATAAACACTCACAGACTGACTCCAATACTATACATATATACACATACACACTATACACATCTGTTTCCTCAAAATAACCTCTATTAAATAACTAGGGCACACAATCTTCTGTTCTTGCCTCAGGTGCAAAAGGACTGACATCTGTTTGGGGACAAATATGGGACTGGTACATTGTTTGGGAGAAAAGATGGGACTGGTTGTTTGTGGACAAGGTCAGGAGAATCTGATTACTGTGCGCAGTCCTGTGACTTACTACACATTGTGCGATAAGTAAGTGACTGTGGCAGGAGGCATGATCGGGGTTTCTACAGACCCCAAAAATCCCTATGCAGCAAAGGGATTCACCAGCAACGTCATTATATAGTGAGCCAGACACAGACAGTGGTACAGCTTGAGTATTATCATTATATAGTTATCCAGACACAGACAGTTATACAGCATGAGTCCTATCATTATATTTTCAGCTAGACAATTACCATGGTACAGCATTACTTCCAGTATTATATAGCGATTCAGACACAGCTGGTGGTATAGCATGACCCCTATCATATTTTTTAGCAAACCAGACACAGACGGTGGTACATCATAACTCCTTTTATTATATAGCAATCCGGACACCATAACTCCCATCACTCCCATCTATATAATGAGCCAGACATTGACAATGGTACAATATAACTCTGATCTCCCATCATCATCATCCTCCTCCATTTTCTTGTGCATTTCGTTCTTTTCAGTCTCACACTCTAAATATCTCACTGTCACTTACTGCCTTAGGCTAGGTTTCCACTTGGGTTTTTGTCCGGCGTTTTTTTCTTGATGAAAAACGCCAGGAAAACTGCCAAGAAAACTGCCACTGCATTTAGCTGCGTTTTGGCGTTTTTTCTGCAGTTTTTTCTGGCGTTTTAGCCTTTCTGTGGAAATTGCTTTTTTTGACCTTAGGCAGTTTTTCCAGCCTTTACAAGTTAGAAGTTTCACCCAGCTAAAAGGGATTAGGATAAATGGCAAGTATCTGCCCTCTCCTGATGTCATTTACTTGGTAGACCCTTTTGTCTCTTTTCTGTGGTTTGTAAGGCATGCTTTATTCCGAATGTCTGCTCCTCTGGGAAGATTGGCCCCAAATGATGGTGCAAATTGTTTGCTGTTGCTTTTGGCACGCAGGATCCGGTCGCGTATGTTTGTTTGTAATGGCATGTTTGTTCCAAATGGTGTAAAATTCAATATGAACCAGTCCAGGACTTTGTTTTGTGTGAAACTGTTTGTTTTCAGCCTATTTCTCGTAGGACACACAGATACTGGGTCCATCCTCTGCATTGTAACTGTGGAAAAAACGCCATAAAAAACGCCAAGGCAATAAACCCACATGGCTTTTTCATGGCGTTTTTTCTCTCCCATAGACTTCTATTGGAGAAAAAAAGCCAAGATTTATTGCAAAAAACGCCAGAGTGTCAACATGCTGCAGTTTTGAAAAACTGCCACAGAGCCCAAAAAAGCAGAAAAACGCCAAAGAGGACTGAAAAAACGCCAAACAGAAAAACGCCAAGTGGAAATGGCATTTTGCGATTTCCCATTGAATTACAGCTAACATCTGGCTGCATGCGTTTTTCACAAAAAAACGCCAGGTGGCGCTATTGGCGTTTTTATAGGCGTTTTTAGCAAAAAAAACCCAAGTGGAAACCTAGCCTCTCTGCTGAACGCTTCCCTGTCCCCTTTCCTGCAGCGTTGCTTCTTCTCACCATGAATGCCTTCCGATGTCTTGGGCTCACTTTACATTTCTCACTGTCACATCACCTTGTACACCGTGCTGAAGTGATCAGTACTGTTAGTGTATTCTTGGGTAAAACTAGTAAAGTGATAGTTTAGAAAATGCATGAAATGTGATAGTTAGTCTAGAAGCTATATTGCTTCTCTCGCATTACAGGTATTACTTGGATGTGGTGCGTGCTGTGCAACTGTTTCACTGCGTTCCTGGTTACAAAATCCACTCATCAAAAACGCACAGGCAAACAAGCCATTCAACATTGAGATTAAAACTTGTACATCACAAACTGTGGTGTCCTCAATAAAACATGCAGAGAAGGGAAATCCGTATTTTGTTAAAACAAGAAAAACATTGAGGAAAAAAGCAAATTTTCACCTGATTACAGTCAGCCATTTTTGGAGGAGAAGCTTCAGGGTTAGCTTTCACAATACATTTTGCAGTTAGTGTAATGAATACTGAAACAAAACCTGAAGAAGGGACTGTAATGTCCTAAAATTATGCATTTTAGCCCCCACGATGAAACATATTACCGTTACATAATTTTATCCGGTTATTTATCATAATAGTTTGCTATGGATATAAAGTAAAATAACCGTCAGAAGCTGTGAATATAGCTAAAAATAATACACACTTATTTGAATGCATCAAGCATTGCAGGTATGACTGATGCATTAGTCATCAATGCTCCATCTGATGCTTTTCTTACCAGATGGTGATTATGTTTGAGGGCAGTCTGTAAAATCTATTCTTTCTCTTCTTTATCAGCACAACATGTTATGCAATACGACAGTATAACAGTGTGTGTGTTTGTATATGTGTGCATGCAAATGTGTGTCCCGTTCTGCTTTACATATAATGAGGGAGTGCTTTGGCTGTCATCTGTACACTATCATTAAACACCATAGGCTGTACAGGTCAAGCCCAAGGCCTTCAAGGTGTCTTTGACTACATATTTTAAAAACATGTTTATCCATCTAAATATCTACATTAAAAGACACGGGGTGCTCCATTTCTTGAAGGCACAGAGTACCATAATTGTACCTTGAGGTGACCCAGTGATGCACTGGGGGCAGTAGCCTAGGTCAGGCCTAGAGCAGCCCCTAAGGTAAATACGTCAATGGTGGAAGAGGAGTGAACATGGCCATATGGCACTTCCTAGCCTGGAGAAAGAAGAAAATGATCCAGAGACCTGGGTTGCCATACCATCATAGCTACAGAACACCTACATGACGCAGGTGATGTGTATCAGGTCACACAGTGTAACAAAATATCACGTGACTCTGTGCAAGGAAGGTCAGTTGCAGGAAGGGAAATTGTGGTTACACTTTCATTGAGTTACCAACTACTGTAATAGCTTGGCTGAGAGAACACAGTGACTTAGAGAGTATCGCAAGTTGCATTAGAAGCAAATATGTTCTACAACAGGATTGCTTTTGTTTTTATGTATTCACAGTTTTGCTACTTAATGTACTTGTGTGTTATTAAATGATCATTGTATTACTGAATCTGACTAATATTAGTATATTTAAATGTATGCAATGCACATTTATGAAATCTGAGATAAATAATTTATTCATGTGTTTGATATATTTAATTTAAAATAAAAGTATTGAACAGGATTTCACTGCATTACATAGTTGTACTGTTTACAATTTGAACTAAGAAAGATAGAAGAAAGCAGGTACATTTATTATACTTTGATTAGTTTATCTAATTGTATTTGAATTGCAAAGACCTAAGTAGTTTTGAAAGCTTAGTCCTATGTGATTTATTCATCCAATAAAGGTATCATAATCTTTATCGCATTTACTTACTTTTTTGACAGTTTACATGGTGCTATGCTATACTTCTATATAAATGTATAGATTCCAAGAGAAGGTTTTATTTTGGGACATATTTTGAATATAAATGTTTTTATTTTGAACAAGGTAACGTTTGCTACTATTAGTTATTTATAATTCTATAAAACCTTCATTTTGACTTTTATTTTATTTTTAACTTTAAGCTTGTAGGCTCTGTGAAAAAGTGCCTCAATCAATTTGTACATCTATAGTTATATATTATAAGCTCGTTGGAGCAGGGTTTTCCTCACCCTTTTTCTATGAATCCACCTTTTTTTCTGTAACTGTTGACTTTTTATCCATATTGTAAGAACACACTAGAGCCCTGCGCGGGACTACTTTTTTAATCCCGCTCCCGCCCGCTCCTGCCTGCTCCCGCGGATTTTAATCCCGCTCCCTCCCACTCCCGCGGATTTTAATCCCGCTCCCGCCCGCTCCCGCAATGTGGGTGTTCCGCTCCCGCCCGCTCCCGCCACATTTGTGGCCAATCCCGCCTGCTCCCGCCACATTTGTGGCCAATCATGCCCGCCTCCTTACCTGATTTCCCGCGCAGTCCCGCGCGGCTGCCCTCGAGTTGTTCCCTCACGGCGTCTCTTCTCTTGCTCCGCCCAGGAACAAGGCGGAGTCACAGGAAGTGACGTCACATCACGTGACTCCGTTTTGTTCCTGGGCGGAGCAAGCTAGGAAACACTGTGAGGGAGCAGCAAGAAGGCAGCCTTGCGGGACTGCGCGGGATTACCGGGACCCGCAGGTACAGTGCCTGACCGCCCGCTCCCGCCCGCAGCCCCAGCAAGACCGCCCGCGCCCGCAAGTTTTTTGCATCCCATTGCAGTCCTCTAGAACACACCACCCTTAATAAGCATGCTACTGCATATGGTAGCTGATAGGTTCCATTACATTTTTAAACTGTCATCGTTCCAGATGCATGGATGGATTCTGGAGAATACCTCCTTTGAATTTGCCTCTTTTTCCTGCTGCCCATTTCCTTTGCTTGGCAAGGGGGCCAACACGAATGTTTAAAGGAACCACACAGCTATCATATGCATTAAAGTAGATATGATGGCTTTTAATGAATGCGTATTACAATATATACACTAAAGTGTTAGCTTGTCTTAGTCTGTCAATTCTAGTTTCATCATACCCCTTGAATATATGTACTATAAGAAGCGCTGTGTAAATTGTTGACGCTATATAAATAAAAGCTAGTAGTAATAATAATAACTTTTATTGTTTGTGTTTTAGGCTGCATGGGACATTAGGGTGTCCCTTTGATGATTGCAGTCTTTATTTTTGAGCCAGCTTTCCCCAAAATGAAAATCACATCTGGTTGCTCTGTTTAAATAAAAAAAAGAGAGGATGTTGTCTGACTTAATTATGGTACTGATTGCCGGTCAGTGTTTTCCACAAGGATTTCTATTGTTTTCCTTCTATTTCCTTGCATAGCCTCTTTACGCGCCCTCTTGTCTGGTCCTACCTAGAATCTTGGGAGCAGTCAATGTAGCTGTTTTTGTATTAACATAAATAATAATAATAATTATTATTTATTAATAATATTATTTTGTATGCCAAACATTTTCTTTTAGGTGCTTTGTACCACAGACAGATTATAAATATGCAGATTAAGCATCTGTATCATTTCATGATTTTACTTTTTAGCAATTTACTTGTAATATATGGAGTATTGTACCTTCAAATGTATGCCATAGTTGTATAGTTGTATAGTTCATTAAGAACGTTTCAGTTTGAAGAGAGAGAGATAACTGCAATGTGAGAAAGGTGTGCAGGGAATTTGATAATTCGATAAAATAGATTGTAATTTCATACTGAAATGCCTAAATTCATTTTACAGTATATACTGCACAGGAGAATTTTTTTGGACATCTTGTGCTTTTTTTGTGCTCACTTCCATATAAAAAATGTTTGTTTGTGTTAAGTTAAAAGAACCATCCCGTCGCCCTAATCTGCTTGTCCTCACATGGTGCCAACAATCTCATGTAATACATGAACATGGGAATTATCCAGATTTGCACAATCCACACACAGACTCAGGGCCGGACTTGGGATGACTACACAGTCCTGGATGCGTATGGCTACACATTATGTTCATATACTCTTATACTGTACAATGCAGTACCCGATCTGCTGCAGGAGCGCCAAGTATATGGTCTGGTATATGGCATTTGCTCTGCACAGATCAAGCCCCTGATAATTTTACTTACCTTCTCCAATTTTAATGAAGGCACACTAATTAGTATTAAAATACTGAAGTTTAATTTCAAACATGGTGACAACTGGCTAAAGGCATCTACATCTTCCAATGATTTGAAAACAATTTTCTGGAGTCTCAAAAGACAGTAGCTGTTAAGAGGTAATTATTCTTATATTGAGCATGCAGTGTATTCTCTGCAAGGTAGACCCTAGAGTTTCTTGCATCCTCGGTGACCCAAGTAACTAGTGCCCCCTCCTGCATGT
Source organism: Spea bombifrons (assembly GCF_027358695.1). Taxonomy (NCBI): domain Eukaryota; kingdom Metazoa; phylum Chordata; class Amphibia; order Anura; family Pelobatidae; genus Spea; species Spea bombifrons. Next base: position 106,788,001 of record NC_071087.1, on the reverse strand, counting down.
TTTTGCTTCTTTAGAAGAGAACCTGGTGGCACTGGCCATCACCAGCTTGGTGATCGAGACTGCCACCTGGTTTTCCTATATGGTAGGTGTTGGTTATGCTTGACTGATGCATGCAAAAATCACATAATGCTCTTAAGGTTTTATCCTCTGCATGAAAACTGTATTGTTGTTTTATTTTGCATGAATACTGTCAATTTTTTATTGTGATTCTGTTTTTGTTATGCACGTTTAACCATTTTTTTTCTGTTGATTTTTTAAAACAGAATCATTACTATTTTCCTACCAGAGAAGCATGGAAGAAGCACACATTTATGATGGAGGTGACACCCACTATGCATATTGCAGTCAGTCCTTGTGTTTTACCACATATCATTAGGTGGGGACATATCTATTATATGAGTGTATTTCATATACTCAGTGTTTGCTACTCCAGGTTTAGCAAAAACAAGTTCTGTAATTCTAAATAATGGGAGTGATTATTTTGTATGGTATATTTTGGTCCAAGCAGGGGGCAGATAAACGAAGAGGCAAATAAAGAATTTCCCCTATGTCCCCTGGTTGCAGCGGAGTCCCTACTTGCGGTTGGGTCTTATATTTGCCTGCACTGCACAGCAGAAGCACAGAACATGTTCTGCTGAATGACGAAGGGGACAAAATGGGAACACGCGTGGTATATGAGGACCTCTCCTGCAGCAGAGGTCTATGAACAGACCTATTTTAGGCCTGTTTGATGGAGATCAATAATCAGCCCTGCTCCTCCAGTGGCGGGCATTCCAGTACATCTCTGGAAAGAGCGTGCAGGTGGTTATGCCACAGGTTTTCTTTTTTTATACTTTATTAAAGATAAATTATCATACAATATAATTTTAAGAAAAAAAAATTACATCAAATACTTTTGATTTATAGCCCCCATGTAATGCAGTTTTCTAATGTCTGCATTCTTTCATGTGTTGGGTACCCATGGATTTGCAGTTTTTGGGTGAGTTTCCCTTGAGTTGGAGAGTTCAGGGAAACTCTCAATGGACCATTACATTCTAACAATCTGGCCCAGCAAAGGAATTAATTCTCTGAGATACCTAGAATGAAATTACCAGGCCATCTCATTCCTTGGTAAGTAGACTGCTTGTTCACAGAGTTGCCGAGATGCCCAAAACAAACATTCCTAATTTCCAAAAATATGAGCTGAATTTGACCAAAATGATATTACTGGTACTGTTAGGGCATACCTCATTGTTTTTATATTGACGTGTTAAGATGATTTTTTTTCCAGACATATCAATCTGTTATTTGTCTCATCCTTTTAACATTCAATAATCAACAGTGAAAGAATTCTCCCTTACCTATAGGAAGAGAGCTATTAGGTTTATAAACCCCTTCATAAATGGCTCAGTTGTTTTGTAATGGTCAAATAAAGAATATTATCATGTTTCCCGGTTCTTTTTAAATTTGGTCTCTTTTTTTCTTACAGCTAGAGAAGTTCCATGTCTGGCGCTATTCAGGTAAGTATAGTTCACATAAGAGGGCTTGTCCTGAAGATGAAGTAGAAAACAAGAACTCTTGGAGACTGGTGAGGGGTTACTGAATCAACAGTCAAAACTGATTGGCAGCAATCCCATCGTTTATATTAAATGTTAAACTACTTATGTTTATCCATAAATAAAGCTGTGGTCATTGCCAAGTTATCCGTGTCTTGTGTTTTTATTTAATGTGGTTATCTGATGTGGGCCTAAGCAGCCATATCAATGAAATGAGTTCTTAGTACTTGGTAAGTCCTTTAGTATGCATACTTTAACTTGGAAGAAGCCTACTTAATGTCTCTCCAGTCCCTGTGATTACATTGCATTGCCTTCAAGGGGAAATAGCTGGGGAAGGGGAGATCGAATACATAGAGAGGATTCTGATGAATCCCTTTATGCATTTAGTTACAAAAACAGGTAACACTAAATGATGCTGTGCATTAAAGTTTTGGAGTATACCTTTAAACTCTAGTTGGGTTGCATATGTACAATGATTATATGCTACAAAACAAGACCTGTGTTATTTCCTTTATATGAACTCCCTTTATCAGCTTAAAGGAGCATTCATATTTATTTTTTGGCATGGGTAGGTTGCAAAAGTTACAGCTATGGAAAAAGCCTTGGGAGAGTGTGAATAAGTGCTACGTGCTCGCACGGATGTCCCTCTGTGTCCCCAGATGAAAGTGGAATGTAAGACTGGGCATGACTGCCCCTTTAATTAGTGTTTTGGGACTCAACTACATAAAAACGTGAGGTCTTTCAAACTCCTAGGTCTTTTTTTAGTCATTATACTGGAATGTAAAACATAGTTTGTTTTCTGTTTTATTCTAGAGAAGCTTTCAACAGAGTTTGTGAAGCTGTGCCTGGTACCAAAGGAGTCTTCAAAAAACGAAAGGTACAATTTTATTTCTTCACGCTCTTTAGTGAATATATATATATATGAATTTCTAGCTCAACATCAGCCCAGGCATCTAAATGCAAGAGTAATAAATGAGAGTACCAACACCATAAATCAGGGGTAGTGTCTCTGCAAATCACTCAATGTGGTATATCACCCATATGTACACTATCTTAATGCAAATCAGTCAACCAATAAAGGTATCATCCTTACTATTGTTACTTATTTTTTCCATGACTACAGCACAATTTTATCACCTTTTTTAAGCCTCAAAAAGTCAAAAAAAAAGTTACCTTGTCTAGCCACATGGTGGTGGTATCAGACTTTACAGAGCAGTACATATGAAAAATGAATTTGGGATTATGAAATATTCAGTTAACATGTTTAATCTATAAAAACAGCACAGTGTCAGAAAATGTGGGTGATTCATAGCGGGTTCTTTCACATTTCGTTATCTTAATATTCGTGTCGGTATTGAGAAATCTTACTGCACAAGTGATTAGCACAAATAGTCAATGCTCCTTAATGCTCCTTAATGTCAAAGACATATAAAGTGCTTCCAGGTATTCTGGGGATTTATAATCTTGATTAGGAAATGTATTCCCTTTTGTAAATGTATACATTGCTCATACTGCAGGGCAGCATTATTTAAAAGGATTAGGTGGTGGCCAGCAAAGTGTAAAAAAAAATAGATTCAAGCAAGAAACAAAAATTGCTATAATGGCAAACATATCTCATCTGCAGAGACTCAAATTATTTCCAAAGCAAATCAAACTTGGCAGTAAAGAAAGTGAGATCTATGAGTCATACTGTACATAGGCCAACAGAAGTGAATGTGTGTTCTGGCGATGAGATCATTTTTTCACGCTTGTGTGAAGATGCAGGTAAAAATAGAGGATTACTGCATCATTGTATGCCCCTTTGTACGCTTAATTTTTAACAAGTTTGTTTTCATTTTTTTGGGCAATATAGTCTCAGCAAACTTTTACTTTCTTCAAAACACATCTGTCTACCTAATCATCATATTTTATGTGCTGACAAAAATGTGCAAAGACATTTCTATATAAAGAAAACAAACTTAATATTCCTACTAAAAAAGCTACATTTCTCACCTATTAAATGCCAGGGAAGCACTGACAAGGGCAAAAGTGGATGTAAACCACCAGGTTCTGCTCGCTGACTTCATAGCGCATACAAAGCGATAGTCTTTATGAGATAGATAATTTATGTCTGTCTCTGCAAAATCCATGTTTACTCTCCTAGAGTAACAGAACTTCCCATCTCCATATTCCCTTGTTTCATTGAATGGCTGTACTGCCTTAATGAATGAGGGTGCCTGGGTATGACATCATAACCTGGTATGTGCAGTTACTTATTGCACTAACTGATGCAGTACGAGTGTCTGTGGGAAGGATTGTGAAGGTCCATAGTACACCACAGACCCCCGTAAATGTCCACCATGATCAATGTTGGTGCCTACCCCTGGAGCTGACCACTACAGGATAGGTGAAGTAATATCATATTCAACAATACATTCAATAATACAAATCCTCAACCAGTTGAGGATGGTTACCACGACACATAATGTGGTCCTTGCACTTGAATCAGGTTAGGATCCAGGAAAAGGTGATGTAAGATCAAACTATATAAATTGGATCTAATTTTTCATGGAAATAAAGGATATACATGGGATTATGTCCCTGACCTAAGGTGCCGAATTGTGTAGTTTAGTACTTTTTATGTATTTTCAGAAGGTATATTCATTTTCTTTTTGATTAACAGCCAGCAAGCAAAATACTCTCCAGTATTCTGGGGAAAAGCAACCTACAGTTTGCAGGGATGAGCATAACGCTGAACATATCAACCACCAGCCTCAATATGATGACACCAGACTCAAAGCAGGTATGTAGTTATTAGACTTGTGCACGGAAAGGAAAAATGCTGTGTTTGTTTTCGGGCAATGAATTTCATTTTCTAACCATACGATTTGGACGAAATTTGAAGGCTTTTTTAATTTGGAAATGATGGTCGGTGGTATTCCCAAAGGGAGAGGTCCTTGACACCTTCTGGACTCACCTTTCACTTACAGCAGCAGCATCTCAAGGTTAGGAAATGATCCAGACTGAATTAAGCATTGCAGGACCACCAACAGCAGCACTACACCAATGGACACACACATCCAGCAGCATGCTATGGGACCAAATTTCTCCTAAAGTTGGACCGTTTTGATTCCTCAAAGTAAGGCATGTCATAAAGCAGCAGTAGCAGCAGCAGTAGAAGTACACTGGGAAGACACTGTCAGGTAGACACATCCAACAAGACAGTACTGGACACTAAAAGTGTGTTAGTGTGTGTGTGTTTAAGTATACCACTGTGTAGCTACATGTGCTAGTGTATGTGTGTTTACTTAAGTGTGCAAGTGTGTGTGCATTTAAGTATGTTAGTGTGAGTGTTTAAGTGTGTTAGTATGTTTACATACGGGTGTTAGTATGTGTGTGTTCATATGAGTGTATGTGTATACAGGCCTTGTTGGCTATGCTAATGCAGTCTCAATTAGCTGAACAGGGCTTGAAGAGTGGACGGAAAGGTGAACCTTCTACTATTGGTCAGCCAGAGGATCTCATAGGTGCTACAGATGAGCAGTAATTACCTGCAACGCTAGATAATCTCATCACACCCTTCAGTCAGTGCTCACTTGTCTGATGTCCTGGCTTTTTAGCATTGCTACAGTCCATTTCTTAACCCTTGCTCTGCTGAGGCTGTGTAATTATGGGACTTTGGCCCTTGGCTTGTCTCATGCAGTGAACTCTGCGATGTCGGACGCTACTGAGCCTTCCCTGCAGGTACCAACCTTTTGACTCTTTGTTGACTAAGCTTTTGCCTCTTCCATTTATTTCAATAAACTCTGGATTTTTCCGGTACCTTTTGCCTGGAGTGGGTCTGTATTTTTTTCTGGATTCCAGAAACCCAACTCCTTGTAGCGTGTGTAAGTAATTGTGTTAGTTTTGTGTGTTTGTTGTTAGATTTGTGAGTGTATTGGTGCGAGTGTGTTACGTGTGTGTGTTTTAAGTATTATTATTATCTTTTATTTTTTTAGCACCAACAATTTATACAGTGCTTCTTACAATACATACCGTATTGGCTCGACTATAGGCCGCACTTTTTTCCCCCACTTTAAGTTTTTAAAGTGGGGGTGCGGCCTATATTCGGGGTCTAGCGCCCGACGCCCGGGACATGCAGTCCCGGGCGCCGGGCAGGCAGCGGGGTTAAGATACAGATCCCCCGCAGCGGTGCAGGGGACCTGCATCCTTCTCCCCGATACGCTCAGACAGCCTCCCCTGCCAGCACTTCCCACGGGGGGGGGGGGTGCCGGCACGGGAGGTTATCTAAGCGTTTTACCTCTGCCCACCCCCGACTTACCGGAGCAGACTCCCGGGTGTCTTGCGGGGCCGGCGGGAGACATCTACGCAATACGCGCATGCAACTTCTGGTACCGGAAGTTGCATACGCGTATTGCGTAGATGTCCCTCGCCGGCCCCGCAAGACACCCGGGAGTCTGCTCCGGTAAGTCGAGGAGGAGGGGGGGCAGAGGAGGACAGCGGCAGCGTATCGCGGGGAGGGAGGACAGCGGCAGCGTATCGCGGGGAGGGAGGACAGTGGCAGCGTATCTCGGGGAGGGAGGACAGTGGCAGCATATCTCGGGGGGGGGCAGAGTGGCAGCATGTTTTTTTGGTGCTTTTTTAAAGAAAAAAAACTTTTTCTTTAAAAAAACACCAAACTTTTAGGGTGCGGCCTATATACGGGGGCGGCCTATATCCGAGCCAATACGGTATATCCAAGGGGTATGACAAGACTAGAATTAACAGAGTAAGACAAACAGATACATTAGGTGGAGAGAGCCCTGCTCGCAAGCTTTTATGCATTTTGGTGTGTGTTTACATAAGTGTGTTCAAGTAAGTATGTTACTGCATGTTCATGTTCCTGTGTGACTATATTACTGTGTGTGCTATGTTAGTACAGTATGTAACTGTCTGAACAAGTGTATGTGTGTTAGTATGTGTGTAGGGATTTTACTATGTATATGTTTGTGTGCATGTATGTTATGTGTGTTTCTGTGTATGTATGTATGTATGTATGTATGTTATGCTTGTTGGACATTCCAAAACCAAGGCCATTAATATGGAGTTGCGCCACCAACCTTTTGCAGCTATAACGGCTTCCATTCTTTTTCAGGAAGGCTTTCCACAAATTTTTTTCTGTGGGAAGTTCTGCCCATTCAGCCAAAAGAGCATTTGTAAGGTCAGGCACTGATGTTGAACAAGAAGGCCTGGCTGGCAATCTGCCGACACTTGGCATTACACATAGTGATTTTTAGCTTGTGAGCTCAGCCATGGAAACTCATTTGCCTACAGAGGCAGTGAATGATGCTACAGAGGACAGGACATTTTTTGCTGTTGAGCTGCTGTTACTTGTAGATGCTTCCACTTCACAATGATAGCACTTACAGTGGACCCGGGCAGATCTAACAAGGCAGACATTTCACGAACTGTCTTGTGGTAAAGGTGGCGTTGAATGACAGTGCCATGTTAAAAGACACTGAGCTTTTGGAATAAATTCTATTTTCTATAATGACAGAAATCACCATATTAGTGTCCTGTTTTTATTGGATTCTAAATCATTTGGATCATTAGCTTTCTGACTAGATGTGGTAACAGGAAAGGTGAATGTTATCTTATCCCCATCTTTTATTTAGTATTTACCCTTATTTTTATTGGTCAATGTATGACCACTCCCTAAAGGTTACTGTGTTCTTAATCTGTTGATTCTGATTGATGTGTTTTTTTTTATTTGCATATTAATCCTATTGGTTTGCTTGTAAAATTGTGTTACAAGGCTAGTTCTGAGATACACACCCTCAAAAGGGTATAGTTATTGAGCCTACATAATTCTGGAAAGCAGCAGATCTCAAGACCACCTTAGGAAGGGGGAACAGCAGCAGAGGTTTGAGACCCTAGGCCAACAGGAGGCTCCTGTAAGCCCCAAGTAAACTCCCCAGGTATCTTAAAGGTACCATCCAATTTTGGCATCTGATAGCTGCCTCAACTGTTCTTGATCCTTCTTCCAAAGGCTATTCTGATTGGTACCTGATCTAAGGAACTGTTTCTCCCCTTCTCCCTTTTCCAACACCCACTGCTGACATCAAAGGTGTACAGGAGTCCTTTTGGGAACGTTAAAAATTCTGTTGCTGTCCCTCTTCCAAAAGTGGGCTTGGGCTTCACTTTTTCTTGTTATTCCGTAGGTCCAAAATGTTATTAACTTAAAGTATCGTGTGTGGTATAACGTATAACCCACCCCAAGCTTGCAGTGTGGTTTATTTGTTCCCAATTTCTTTACCTAAATACAGATCATAGCAAACCATCATATGCAGTCAATTTCCTTTGCATCTGGTGGAGACCCGGTAAGTTATCCTTTTATGGGATAAAATTATTTGTATTTGCATCCATCTCATCCGGAGCATTTCATCACTTTATTTACTGTAGTAAATATGTAGTGTTTTTTTTCTGTCCATTAGCACTGAGCACTCTCAAGGTTACATCCAGATGCATGAAAAATAATATGTGCTATATACAGTATGTGCCTGTAGATGTGGAGCTTTGTTAAATTCATGAAACTGGAGTCAAGTATGCACACTAACATTGACTAATTTGGTTGTTAATAGGATGCTACAGACTATGTTGCTTATGTAGCAAAAGATCCTGTTAATCGTCGAGGTAAGTTTAGTTTATATTTAACAAGCATGTAACACAATGTAAATTTCTGTTGCCATAGATCTGTCTGTAAAATAGTTTGTTTGGCTTGGAAATTGCTTAGGCTTCACCCTCCAACAAAGTCATTCACAGGTGAACGTAGGTTGGTGGATTGACACGCATGAAATAAAATTTAAACGTTAACATGCAAATGAAGAAAGTAACATTGAAGCCATTTAGTGCTTGTAATGTTTTTAGGAATTAACTAATTGAAATGTAAATGGTAAAAGCGTGTGGGTAAGCATATGGTGTTAGAATGAGTGTACGTGTATGAACTCTGTGTTAGTGTATGGTGAGTGTGTAAACATATGGTGTTTGAGTGAATGTATATAACGTGAGCTAGTGTGTGTGTTAGCATATGATGTAAGAGCCTTTGTTTAGTGTACGATGTTAGATAGTGTGTAAGTGTTACAATATGGTGTAGGGTTGAGTGAGCATCAATGCTGTGTGTCACCGTGTGTGTGTTAGGTTGAGGAGGGGGGGTGCCAAAAAACCCTGCACCCAGCCCCCAGTAACCAAAGGCTCACCTCTGTTTTTAATAGTGGTTGTATTACCTTAGTTTCTGTATTTATGTTTTTGGGTTGTTAGCCTTTTTAGTTTAAGGATCAATTCATATTCATACAATACCAAATGACTTATTTTTCCTTTCTGTCTTTTTCTTGTTTTGTGTCACTATTTAATGTAGCTTGCCATATACTGGAGTGTTGTGACGGACTAGCTCAAGAGGTCATCAGTACTATTGGTCAAGCTTTTGAGCTTCGCTTCAAACAATATTTACAATGTCCTTCTAAAATTCCTGTATTTCCAGACAGGTATTCTTTTTTAGTAGCTCCTTAAGGTTTATATTTGATTAACAATACAAAATAATCTGAATACTTGATCAATGGGATTTTATATATGATTTCTGGTACTTTATTTACTACGATTATATATAAAGGCTAATCTTTAGTGGGTGGAAATCAATTGACTGATGGAAGTTGTCTTTTTTTATTGTACAGAATGCAAAGTTTAGATGACCCATTGTGGCCCGAAGATGAGGGAGCAGCCACAGAGCCGCAATATTACAATAGTATTCCAAACAAAATGCCTCCACCAGGGGGAATTATTGATGAAAGATTAAAAACACAGCTTCCAAACCAAGGTGACATTTCTCAGGTATGACATTGTGTGTGATTATAGGTGCGTGTTGATTCTTGTGTAAATTGTGTAGTCTTCCAGTCTATAAAAAATGGATATCTGCTAGACTTCTATTGAGTATTGCCAGGTTTTAAACAATCGTGTCAACCTAGCTCCATTGCTACCATCCTTGGCCTAAAAACATTCATATATAATAACAAATCTATGCATAAGTGTCAGCAGTACAGTAGGAGTAGAAAAAATGGAAACATGGAATCTCAGTGAAAACACCAATTTTATGGAGTTGCATATTTATGCTAATGAACAGACTACCTAAAATAGATTTCTTTTTAATGTGAAAGCTTTACAGATTATAAAGTATAATCATAAACCCTCTGTAGTTTTACAATCTTCCAAACTAAATTCTACCCGTTTTTATGTTTTGTACTGTATTGCAAAAAAACTAAATTATTAGTTTGAATAAATGAATATACTATTTTTTCAAACATACAATGGCAGGTAGGAGACATCTGATTCATCTTGTGCATCAATCTGTTTTCATTTGTAATCCCTCTTGGAGCCCCCCAAAATTTGATACCCTTACAAAGTATTCTTCAAATTCTTAAGAAAATGATTCCATGAAGTAACAATTTTGCCAATAGTACTTTGTAATCTTTCCTCTCATCGTTCTTCATATCTTGTATTCTTGTTCTAGGAATTGTTTTTCAGAAGGTCGAATAATTTCGCCTTCCACTTAGATCAAGGGTCAGTAATGCTTTAATATAAATATATTTTATGTAAAATAGCACACTGAGAAAAGGAAAATAGTGTGTAAAATTATGAGACTTGGTTAGTTGTCTTTCATTCCATTAGGAAGCTCTGCATTTAAAAAATAAACACATGAGAAAGAAATATCTGAAAATCTGAAAAGCCAGATTATGATTGGCTTCAGAAGACAGATTTCACAACATGGTTACCGACCAGTAAATGCACACGGCCATAATGTCTGCTATAAAAAGGAGCAATAAAACTTAGTATACCCAAAACTCATCACATTTACCTATATGTGTCAAACATTTTTTGCATAAATGTAGACTGGAATATTATTGCCACTATAATCCATTCATATACAATAAATATTCAGCACCTGTTTGCCAGTTTATTTATATGAACTTTTTTGAGATAATTTTTAACCTGCAGCCCTTTTAATGTTTGTAAATGTACAAATTCCAAAATTAATACAATGCTTATTATTTTTTTTTTCCGTTTTAGTTTGCAAACTCTCCTGGAGTAGAGCAAGGCTATTACCAAGGCCGTCATCTGTCTGAAAAGTCGAACGAAAACTTCCAGCAAGCTATCAAGAGACAAGGTAAACTATATGAAATACGAAGAAGTGTCTTGGTGGAAATCTATATACTGTATGGTTTCTGCAAAAAGGATATTTTTACAATGCAGCATCTAAAGAAAGGTATTCCTCATTTACCGTATGTTAACAACGAAGAATTCTCTAGAGCTATTGTTTGCCGGTTATGGTATACATTATTTCAGAATACTGGCTAATGTGACCATTCATTACTTCCATAATAAACCACACACATAAAGTTGCTGGGAACCTTATGGATGTTCTATACTGCTAAAATGATTGTTCTCCCCCCAGCTTCTCTAGACATTTACAGTCAGCCAGAGGGAAAGTTAACAGGAAATCAAGCAGGCAATGCACCGACATATGTCAATACTCAGCACATAAATATGAAAACTTTAGGAGCACTTCAAAGAAGCATAGATGGATCCTTCTGTGGTTCTATAGACAGTTCCAGGGATGCCAACCCAAGAAAAGATTTGTTTGATATGAGTAAGTACTTGCCTAAAATGCGGGATTATTTGGACTATCACAGGACAGAAAAAACAAATTGTGAACTGTGGTAATTCAATACAGTTGGTCATTTGTATTGAAAGGAAACGCATCTTGAATAGAAGATGTGCTGTCAGAATTACCCACGTGTGACTGAAACCACAATTCAGCAGTTGTGAATCTTGAGACAAAGTTGGATTCAATCCATTTTTAAAGCCATGCTAGGTACTATCCCTTGTTGATTGTCTGCCTGTTTGAGAACGTGATGAGTTTTTACTTCTAAGGTAATTCAAGAGATCCCTAAAAGCCAGGATGGCTCTAGGCTTTTAAGGAGCGATAAGATTCAGCGGGAGCGTCTCTTTTGTCAACAATGGATTTAAATTAACACAATATTAATGCACATGTTTATCTTTAAACTCTACATCACACTTTCATAGGCTTATCCTCTGAATCTTCTAAGGGCACTAAGCAATTGTTTTGGCTGCTTAAATGGTAGCACCGACAATGTTAACTACCACTTTGGAATTGAAGCTTGCCTGCCTTATTGGTTGAAAAATAATTCTTAATTAATTATTCATTTCCATCAGAGCCATTTGAGGATGCCCTCAGGAACCAGCCTGTGCTTAGCAAAGATGCCTCGGTAGACTGTTCTAGTCCCTTGCTGTCAAGAGCTGCTATTTTGACCATAAGTGAAGAGCTAAAATCAGAGCCCTGGTATGTGGGGGAAATGTGCAGAAAAGAAGCAGAAATGTTACTAAAAAGAGATGGCGACTTCCTTGTTAGAAAAAGTGTCAATAATCCTGGTTCATATGTGCTAACTGGAATGCACCATGGACAAGCCAAGCATCTTCTACTAGTAGATCCTGAGGGGACAGTAAGTGCTTGTTTTTCCCTCTTGCTCTGATTACTCAGTAGTTCTGTATTTCTGCATGTAATGAGCACCCTCTACTGTTCATAACACAGGAAAGTAATAACTTACAGTATTTCATGTCAACAAAATGGAATTGTTTTACATTATGGTGCACACAATTCAATTTAAATTTACTCAGTAGGGAATTTCGATTAAAAAAGTAACTAACTCCTAAAGCATGATCACCTAGACATGTAAGTTGCATTGCCGGGCACCTCTTTAAACCTAGTGCTGTCTAATTTGAACCCGTATTTTTTTAGCCTTTTATACCATAGTGATTACTTTGCTTAGTCCCCTCTGATATCGTATTTATAATCAAGTCAAGGATCCCTGCAGAGCTCATCTTGCATTTGTTTATATACTTGCCTCGTTTTACTGATGTTCATCTCCACTAAGGCACATGGAGAAGGTATAGAAATAATAATTTTCAACAGTGAATTTACCAAAGAATAAGTCAAACACTTGACATTGCCTTTTTTTCCTTTTAGGTCAGAACAAAAGATCGTGTTTTTGACAGCATCGGTCATCTTATCAACCATCACCTTGAGAACAATTTGCCCATCGTGTCCTCTGGAACCGAATTATGTCTCAAGCAATCGGCGGACGGTACACCTTGATGTCGCAAACCCGTCAGTCGCTCAGACGCCCGTGTGGAAGCTGCACATTGATAAGAAATGGTGCAATATAATTATAGATCACTCTTCTCTTGGTCCAAACCGAAGAGGTTGTTTTATGAACCATAAAAACAAGCACTTCTTAAAACATGATTTTTATAAAATTGTTTGATCCCTTAATGTGAATATACAATGTGTATATATACACTGTATGTATATATAGATATAAATATATTTATATTTTTGGAAACTAAGGCAAAAAGAATCAGACATAGGTCTGTTTTAGTGAAAACCGGACAATACATGTGGTTATTAACATAAACTTATTGCAGCATCCTGATTTGATAAGGATGATGCTGCAAGTTTAGGTGTTGGTTTTATCGAGATAAGCACAATTGTAGGAAAAACAATTCTAAGGGTTGTTAAATTCAGCTGATAAAGCTTTTCAGTACGGCATGATCTTGCAACTTTTTGCAGTTCCCTCCAGCATTTAATGGATGGCGTTCTGATGTGGGGAGTTTTGTATTTTTATCCGGAACACGTAGTCTGAAAACAATGTAATATTACAATTTTTCTTGAACAAAAAACGCATATCATTTTAATGGGCTTTTGAATATTGTGCAAGGCGATGTGGACAAACGATTCTGCTCGTATTTCAGATCTCAATATTTGGTTTTATTAAAGTTTTTTTTTAAACTGATCATGTGCTGAAAGCTCTCGTGATGTTTTATTCAAAAAGCATTTTATCTTTAAAAAAAAATAAATCAAAATAATAATACAACGACTATACATTTTATAATAGCAACCTATATTCACGTGTCAACCTGGCTAAAAACAGCTATTTTTTGGCTACAACTTCTTAAAGAGATTCTTGAATATTTTCATAAATTATTATAGCCAATGCATTTTTCAACAGAACACAGTTAACATTCCTTATGATATTTTGATGTAGTACTGTTTATACACTATACCACTGTAGAATATTTGCTATCAATTTCTTTAACTATATTGGCATACCTGGGAAGTCTCCAGGTTTGACCCTGAGTCTCCGGATGAGGCGCTGCTTCACTGGGTCTCTTTTCTCTTTTAGCCATAACTACTACCTGCTCAATCCCACCCCCACTCCCAACCTATGTAATGCTCTGTGGGGCTATCGCTTGCATGTCTAACCATGACCCTGGTATGGCTAGCCCCATCCTTATGTGCGACTAGCCCTGACCCTCACAAAGCCACTGTTTTGTAGTGGTTTAAGAACAGATCCGTTGCAAGGGGTTTAAAAATGAATACCTCCCAAGCACAATTTGTTGGCACTGCAATGACAATGATTTATTGTATTATATATAAAAACATTCATAGGGCTATTGTTGCCTAATGCTGTAGCGCACTTAAATGGTAATTATCTATATATCTGTAAGTCAAACATCTGCTTTCCTCTGGGCCAGTATTACATACAAAGCACGGACTACTGCATAAAATTGCTAAGCTTTTCTAAGGTTTTGTTAAGAAGGAAATAAGTAAAAGTTTGGATAAATACAGAAGAAAACATATATTATTATACAATACTCTTTTTTTTGTTTGTTTGTTTTTATAGTGTCTTCCATATAGGAACGCTGGCTTTGACTTACCCTATTAAACGAGGGAATACCTTGTGCTATCTTTCGGTCCGTTGGCTGGCTGAGTCGACAAAGGTGACCAGAGTAACATAACAATTTAAGTGCTGTAGCGTGGTACTTTTTTTGCAAAAACAATGAAACAGTTTTGCAGTTAGAGTAGAAATTGAATTTTGCATATTTCAGCTTTTAAGACATTAGTCATCTAGTTTCCAAAAATACTGTGGCATGTTGTTTGCCGTAGAAACACACTTCATTATGCATTAGAAATTAGGTGGCTTTTTTACTTGATTAGACTTTTGAAATCTGTTTAATTAAAGGAACATTTCAGTACCCCTATGAAGCCCCACACATGCATGCAAAATACTTTGTAGTAGAGCCCTGCGCGGGACTGTTTTCTTAATCCCGCTCCCGCAACGTGTGCTCCACTACCGCCCGCTCCTGCAACATATGTATCCAATCCTGCCCGCTCCTGCAACATATGTATCCAATCCTGCCCGCTCCTGCAACATATGTATCCAATCCCGCCCACTCCTGCAACATATGTATCCAATCCTGCCCGCTCCTGCAACATATGTATCCAATCCTGCCCGCTCCTGCAACATATGTATCCAATCCTGCCCGCTCCCGCAACAAATGTGTCCAATCCCGCCCGCTCCCGCAAACATCATTTACAAATATTCATTCAGTCATTCATATACTCGTTCATTCCCTCATTCACAGATACTAATCATCCACAGATACTCATTCATTCCCTCAATCATGCATACTTGTTCATACAAACTCCCCCACCCCTTACCTGAACTGCAGATTTCCTGCGCACTCCCCCAAGGCTTCCTTCGCGTTGCTTGTACACAGCGTCTCTTCTGCTGAATCCTTATATACATTTGAACAGTGGAAAACTGCTATTTGGGATACTCGGTTATCATATGCAATCACATGTAATAAAGTCACTTACCATGATCCCTAGTGAAGATGGCATTGACATTCTTCTGCCAGCCCAAGTAACAAGTCAACATCAAATACATTTATTATATTAATACAGGTAATTAAAATAGAAAAAAACATTAATATGTTGTATACATGTATAAGAATTATGACTGTAGATAATGTGGAATGTGAAACTGCCCCTTTAAACTACCATTTCATGGCATTACTAAAGCATTAGTTTGTACTTAGATATACCTGTGGCTGAACTTATGGGTTAGCATGTGTGAGAAATGTAGATATAGGTATTTAATTACACATAAAACAAATATATCAGCCTTGATGTGTCATCGAACAACTATTTCTAAAAACAAAATTCTTTTTTTGTAATGATGTAATTGCCAGCAAGTTGCATATCTCAAGATTCCTGGCCTCATCTGCAATAAATTACATGTAAAAATCTTGTGGATATGCTCCCCATTCCTGTAGTTGTACCCGTTTGCTGAATTAAAATGGCTGCTTGAAGAATGTCAGTACGCATACAACTCCGATTCACTTCTTAATACTAGAGATTTTAATGCTTAATAAAAATAAGTGTATTATGTGGAAACAGCCCAGGTCACCGCAGTCTATCCTTTTGTTATCATCACAAACGTAGTGTATATATTCTATAGCGATCAGGACGGACTCTGCTTTGGTGTTGTATTATCTTCATCGCTGCTCTAGGTTACCATCGGCCCCCTTATTCCAGCTGGTTGTCAGGATATGGCACCATATCCCTACCATGCACAGCACCAGGTAGAAGGAAACTATGGAGAACTATCCCACCATCATGTTAATTGGCCTGTTGGGGAGATCAGTGATCTCTTTTTTAACCAGACCATGTGTTCTCTTGTAGAGGGGCTGCCACCCCCTTGCATTTGCCATCCTAAGCTTAGGTCTAGGCCAGAATTCGCCACAGCTCTGCATTTCAGAAAAAGAAGTGACCTGAAGGGAAAGACTGTTTTTAAAAAAATACAATTAAAAAACAAATGTGTCACTTCTCTAAGTTCGGGACTGTTGAAATTATTTTTTTTTTAAAATAAAATAAGTGTGACTGTCAGGTTATTGTTCAAGCATATACTGTAGGTCTAAGGGCTTGTGACAATGCACACTACATGCAATCAGTTTGGTTGCAATAGTTTTTAGTATCTGTAAATAAAAATATTCTCCGAGAATGTTTCCTGCATGAAACAAGGAGCAAAACAAAGCAGCCACTTTTACGTATAAATGTTGTCAGCTGCAACTAGCATTCATTAGTAACTGGTAGTAGTATTTAGGCTGCACATAATTAGATACAGGTTAACTGTTTTATATGAACAAAAATACTTTTATAAAAACACTCAGCCAAGCTTATGTTTTTCACCTCTGCTGTTGATGGCTACTGATAGAAGACATATTTCCATGAGTGGATTGCAGTTCAGAGGGCAAGAAAAGTAATGTACTTTTATTAATTGATTGGGATCAGTTTAGACTTTAACTGAAATGGTTTATATTGCCCTCATCATGGCTGATCTCACTGCAAACTAAAATAGAATTTTGAAAGGGGAAGTTCCATGAATTTGATGACATCATAGCAGTAGCTGAAAGCTGCCATATTAAAACTCCTACATTGATAGTAGGAAACTGAGAATACAGAATGGCATGTGGAGTGGTTAATTCAGTACATAGTGGGATTTATTCACTAAAGGGAGATTTATCAGGAGAGTTTGCAGGAGAAGTGTGGTTTCATCGCTCTCACTTTGCCAATCATTATGAAAGGCCAGCACTTACATGTTTCTCCAGCAAGAATGATCTAATGTATAGATCAATTTGTAAAAAAGACTGAAAAAATATTGCTGATTTAATCCATATCATATACTGGGTCGACTAAGCTCTTCCTGCAGCAGAACGTCATTGGGGTGGGTCCTTCATCATGTATAACAAAGCCAGGAGCTAAAATACAACTGACCTGAGAAACAATGCGTATACTTTTCATCGCCTTGTAACTTAATTATTTTGTTAGCCAAAATGACACAATTTCTTTAAGGTCAACTGAAATAAATAGAGTTTCATTTTTGTGGAACTTCCTATATAATTCGTATTCCCGAGTTTATGAAATGTTGTTTTTTTTTAACAATAGGATAACTGATTGTAAAGTGTTTTCACTAGTCTGATCTTCTATGTATAAGATGAATCTGCTTGAAACCAAAGCTTTACCGTTTTTGCGTAACTTATGTTATTGCTAGCATGATCTTGTATTGACCTTTGTGTTATATCTTTAGTTGTTTGATAAAATGCTTTTTGAATACCACGCACAACATTTGTTGGTTGACTTGAAGACGTACTTTATCGTCGTATGTCTGTTTCTGCTTTTTTTCAATGTACTAGGCACTTTTATGAATAAGGGCAATTTAATCTGTAGCAGGTTTTAATGGCTTTTCAATGCGAGGCCTTTACCTCTGGTGGCTGCTTGGCCACATGACCAGTTCAGTCTTGTAATGCTTTTGCAGACTCCTGAAAAACGTGGTGACTAAACTTCTTTTTTAAAAAATATCTGCATATATTGTCTTCATTTAATTTACCAAATGGTGGCTAAATAGAAAAAAAAACTGTCTATGGGTGAATTACTTTTTAATGTTTAGGAATGTGAATATTACCTGAACACAAGCCACTTCAATTTTCGTATTGGCTGGCATATAAGTCTCATCTTTTTTCTCAAATTGACTATAAAACAAATATGATGCATTTAATCACAATTTTACAATCTTTACTGTAAATCTAAACATTATTTAACAAAAAAATGAAGGACACGGCCTATATTCAGACCAATACGATATATTTACTGCTGACGTAGTTAGACGATTGATTATATTATATATATATTTATTCCATGCATTTGCTACTTTAGAATCGCAAAAATTTAATTATGACGATTATTATTATTGTTATTATTATTGAACTATTGGTACAAATGTGAATATAGTGTCAAAGTTATGTTCAATAATGCAACGTAATGCAACATGTCTGATTCAAATCTAGTTTTAATGTTTCTATATAATCTCAAAACTCATAACTGTTCATTTATTATTCTTCTTATTAATTCTAAAATGATTGATTCTAATATTTTTTTTTACAGTATTTATGAACTCGGAGAGGGATTTTTACAATGGATTATATTTACGTAAATGTGTTTTCAGATTGTTTTTGGCCTTTGAGATATTAAGACTTTGGCCTTCTTGGCGATATAAAATGTCCCATCTGATGTACCAACTGTTATTTCCAGCTGGACAAACAAGCAACAGAACCTTGTATTAATAAAAATATTATAACATTAATGTATTATATATATTACATCATTTAATAGATAACAGGTGTTGACAATTTCTTTTTTTTTTAAACAGAGTACATTTAAAATGTCAATCAATAATTAATAGCATGCTTTTTAATGCTTCCATCATAAACAGAATTACTGCTCGGGGACAAAAATCCATTTGCAAATATTTCGTACTTCTGTATTTTCTGAAATAACATGAATTTGCAGAGAACACAAAATTGAATGTTAAAAAGCACTGAAAAGTGTACACTTTAAATACTGTTTTCTGGATGTCAACAGGTTTCAGAAAAGACTGCAAACTTTAATAAAACTAAAAGTCAACAATACAACGAAACAAAAAATATTTTAACATTATATATTGCCAATGAAACCAGGGTCTTAATTTCTTCCAAAGGAGAGCCTTTGTTCTGGTATAATGTTGTAAAAGACCCTCCGATTCTAATGAAAACATAAATAAATAAAAATAGCTTATATCGGAATGGCTTTTTTTGTGGCCACGTTGTTTAGTGTGAATGACATTTGAACTTAAAGTGTTGGTCAGCCGAAAGCTGTTTTTTGTAGTATGCTTTCTGTACCAATTGTATTTATTGCTTTCATTTGAATTTTAAGGTGACATCTGATGAACTTTGAGGACACTGTTAAATTACAATCTGTAATAAAAAATAACATGCTGAAGAGCCCATTTGGAAAAGGATCTAACATCTATGCTTTTTTGTGTCTCGGTGGATTTTGTGAATTTAGAAATCCACTAGAAAGTGGCACTGCAGCCCTATTTGATCTTAAGTGTGTATTGGAGAGTATTTAACGTCATGCAAATCAGTGTAGTTATAAAATAAGGTATATGTCTCATGTAACTCCTCCACCTCCTGCTTCTACTCAAGGCAGGTATGCTTCTTGCACAATACGCAAGGTCAATAGAACTCATACTTCTCAATAAGAATAGAAGTAGCTAATCACATGTACGTTATCTAAACGTTGATGTGTTGCTAGCATACATCTGCTGTTTCAGTGACTTCCATGTGAATATTAGTAAGCATTTGGAAGATTCCATGCTGATGCTTCTTGGTTTCAGCACAGGCAGTCCGTGGAGGACTTAAATGAAATTAAGGTCCTAACTCCAATAACTCAAGAACATATGCTCCAATTTACATGGAGTAAATTGCATTACAGTCCATACAAAATGTACCGGTCATCTTAGTATAGATAATAATATAGATGTACTCCATGCAAAAAATATAAAGAATGGATAAACTACCAGGATGCTATAACATATCTCACTGCAAGTAAATCCACTTTATATGCTAAATCCATATAATATAGGGCCTAACATAACATAGTTAAATATTTGCCTAAAATATTCTTGGAGCTGAGCTACTTTCTGCTATTTGTCCATATTTTTTAAAATGTTTGTTTAATGTATCGATAAAAAAGAACTCACTAGGATTTTTTAAATAAACATTTATTTAGGCTACAAAAAAAGATGCTTTTTTTCTTCAAAATGTCAAAGTAAAAATGTTTTCCAAAATATAAAGTGACAAATTTTAAAAAAAAAGGTTTATATAGGGTAAGGGATATACATATAAACAAGCGGTATAAACAAAAATATTGTGGGAAACATCACATAAATTAATTCCTAAGGTGCATATATGTATAGATTACATGACATATGTACCCATCCAGTACTGAAGAAATAGTGTTCTTTCACAGAGACTAGGAAACAACTATTCAAACATGTTAAATATTATCAAAGGTATACCATTCAACAATTGCAGATTATTTCAGATAAAAATAAATGTTCCAATATAAAGTAAAAACAAAATACATAATAAAATTAGTTCAGCAACACTTATTGGACTAGGGTTTAATCCACAACTACTCAAGTATAATGGCATTTGAATGCATAATCATTACTTATATATTAGTATTAATTATAGGAAAAATAATGCCTTTCCAATACACGTGACATATTGAAAATAGAATATAAAAGAACCATACAGAATGATGATTTACTTAGTGTTTTTTTAATCATACTATGTACACGTCTGTCACTTTATCACAATATATATATGTCAGTTTCTAAAGACTGAAACTAAAATTGCCTTCCACCACTTGCCAAGTGCAAACAAGGTAAGGAATATTCTAATCTGTAATCTTAGATGAGAAAAACAAACCCATTAAACCCATTAAATAGATCGCACAGAAGTCAATGATGTCAATAGATGGTACACATTTGCAGAGTATGGTTTTGGAGAAAAAAATCCCTGGGAGTAATCATTTTTATGATATCAGCCATTATATCCACTGTGTGTTGGCATTAAATATATTCTTCTGAAGAAAACTCATTTAGGGTGTTAGAATGCAAAATTACCCTTTGCCGGTATAAGGGAAAATAATATCAAGCTAGGAAAAGAGATCAAACTGGTAACATCAAAGAACATGTTCTAAAAAAGTGGAAATTATATAATTTCAGAATAAACGATTTTGTCTCATTACTTGAAAATAGTTTATCAGTCAAAAAAAGGGTAAATAAACTAAAAATAAAAATCTGTAACCCTTAGTTTATAGAACACTTTTTAAGTTTGTAAAGTGGCAACTATAAAAGAACTTTTGTGCTATAATACTGTCTTCCAAATGTTTTGGGACATATGGCTTAGCTGACCCTGGACTAAATTTTACCCACTTTCTCCTGTAAGCACACAAATAGATATTTATGTGATATTACGAGAAAAAAGTCTGGAGAACATTGTTGTAAGGTACCATTCGAATTTCACAGTATCTTTTATGCCTTTTATGACGTTGACCCACTGGGAACACATTAACTAAAATTTCATAGTATTTGCTACCACAGGGAATGACTTCCATGTTTCTAAAGCTTTTATACCTGATTCAAGGAATACACTGACAACAAATAAGAAAAATATATTTTTATAATAAACAGTTCCATACAAGTAAACACAATAACATATTTTGATGTCATTGTGTCCCACGAGTCTGACATTTCATATATACAGTTGAATAAGCTTGACGTGGTAGTGTATAAGTGGTTATAACTAGCCACTATAGTCAGTATCATTGCCCGTAATTCACTTGAGAAATGTAATTTATAATTTTTACTGAATTTCTTAGTTTAACAAATTATTTCCTGGATAATCATGAAGATGATTATTTTTAGGTACCATATCAAGAGAAAATTATATACATTGTTTTGCAAATAATATATTTTTTACATGAACATTTGCATGTAAAGGTATAAAAGTTTATTTTAACAATAAACATGCAATAAAAACTATTTCTCAAGTTCTATCAGTAAATATATTTTTATTCTCAGAAACATGCATTAGATATGCAAATTAAATGTATCGTGCTATTTGTTCAGGTCATATAATTTAAGTGCAGGAACAACTGTAATAGTCTTTACAGTAAAAAAAAAATAATCTAAAGCCCTAGGCCACTTTAGGCAAAACTGGTGCAAGTTCAATGTCATTTCACACAATTTCCATTTGGTATGGATGTTTCGCTTTTCTCTTCATTGCTCTGAAAATGATTTTGTATAATGCCTTTATGCTTTGGTGAATTGCTGTTGCTGCTGGATTTACTCTTACTGTTTTCCAGTGTTGGATGAACTGGTAAAGATCTTGAACTTTTGGTCTTGGTTAGGCAAACACAGACAAGACGGAAGAAAGCTCTCCGCATTTCCTTGCTTGCCAAAGTGTAGATGATGGGATTCAAGGCAGAATTAAGAACAGCAATCGCTATGAACCATTTTGCCTTGTACAATACTGAACATTCGTTAACATTGCAAGCAACATCTATTAAGAGAAGGATAAAGATGGGAGACCAACAAGCTATAAAAACTCCCACCACGATGACAACTGTCCTCAGCAGAGCCATCGATCTTTCAGAATTACTATGGTTAGTCACCCTCCGGCTGCTAGACTTCACCAAGATATAGATGCGGGCATAGAGAATGACAATTGCAAACAAAATAACTATGAATATACTAATGCAAAATCCAACATATTGCTTGGAGTATAAAGGCAAGATAGTCGAGCAGTCCTTCAGGTTTCCAATGCAATTCCAACCAAGGATAGGCAAGGCACCAAGCGTAAAGGAGATGAGCCAGCAGGTTCCAATGAGAAGAAAAACTCTGTGCTTCTTGTTGGCATCGTAAGGCCTCATTTTGATCATCGTTAAATGTCTTTCGATCGCAATGGCCAACAGACTAAAGGTGGAAGCTCCGAGGGCAATAAACATACTCCCCTCCCTAACAAACCACACTGTCAAAGTGATATTGCAGGTATTGCTCCCAGACATAAGAATATTTACGATATAAGCTACCCCAGCTAATAAGTCACAAAGTGCAAGGTTGGCAATAAAAAAGTACATCCTGTTGTGAAATCTGTTATTTTTCCATATGGCAATGAGGACCATCAGATTCTCCAGGACGATAAAGCTACAGATGATAAGAAAAAGCATATTGGTAATGTCCATCCGATCGCCTCTTTTCTGGTATTTCCCAGTGTAGTTGTAATGAAGTTCTATAATCTCATCACATTTCCCAAATCCTTGGAAGATCTGTTTCGTTGGAAGTAAAGAGTCTGCATCCATGTTTCCAAATGCTGTGTTGTTTCCTCTCAGCAGTTTAAAAACAAGACACAAGGGGGCGCTTTAACCACATCCCCTGCAGCTTGTCTTCTGAATTCTGTTTCCCATCATACTTATGATGAAATTAATTGATGAATGATGGAAACGATTTCTGAAAAATAAAAAACATATAATATTAACATAATGAACATGCTTATCTAAAAAAATATTATAATATTATTAATCGTCTAAATACCCACATTGTTTTACTTTTGTAAAAACCAAATACAATTTAAAAATTACATATTTTTTAACTTTACATTTCCTCATCATTCTGTGCTACATAAAATATAATAAAATCTAATTATAGTGTAGTTTTATGTTCCACTGCAACATGTATATTAATCTGTAACCTAATTTTTGGGTTCAAGAGCCTTTCTGTAAGATTACAGTTTGAAAGTGTCCATCACCATCAGTGTAACACACAGGAAGGGTTTTATCTACACAGAATATTATTCTGGGTCTGTATCAATCAAGGCTTTCATTTTGACCCATGACATAATAAAGTTTGCCTCTGAATTGATGAAGTTCGAGTGAATGGGGTGATTTCTAAAGGTGTTGCAGACACAGAAATAGGGACGAAACACTGATTGTGGCGACATTTTAACAATCTGGTAACAAAATATTCATGAATAAAACAGCACGGATGGAAAACAATCATAATCACACCATATATCATGTTTTTAAAACAAACAAAAGAAAAACTTAGGGGAACTTTGAAGCATATGATAGCTGCATTGTCCCCCATCCATATGCATTTGCTTCTTTGGCTGTAATCTGTCTGGACAGTAACAGTAAGCTGCCAGATCCTTATATACAACATTATTTTGACATACGTGAGTATGTATAAATGATGCTACCATTATGCCACAAAGGCATAGTGCGTAGTCCTTGCAACACCTTTATACATCACCCAATATCTGATCACTAACGGGAAAAGCGAAGAAAACCATGAACAAGGCCACATGACAGTGTTTGGACCGGCAACTGCCCCATCCTCTATGTTTGCTTAGACTTGCCAATATCTATGTAGCATATTGTCCTGGTGTTGCTATTATATAAATAAAATGTAATGCTTTACAATACTGCCTAAATATATTTATTCTTCTTTAGCGCTAGAGTAAGGAAGCATGTAACAATAACTTCCTCATGTAATACATCAACAATGTACACTCCTGTTAATGATGTAAATCACAAAGAATTAATTTTGCACGTTGTGATTGCTACTAGAATTTTGGGTGCTTTATCACAATAATGAGACTTTTGCAAAACAAAAAGGAACAAGCTTTGTACTGTAATACGCACGCAATTCATAAGTAGGTAGCGGAACAGTGGGTATAAAGAACAATTCTGGTGCAAGATGGTAAGGGTGGAGCAATCTTCATGGTGACCATCTCCAATTTCACCGTTTTGCACTAGAATTGCTTGATAAATACCCCCCAGTGCTTTAATGCATTCTTACAATGACCCCCCCTATTCACTTTGACCTTAATAGACATCAAACATGTGAAAACATTTCAACATTGTACCTGACCCTTGCTGAACCCTTTGACTTCCACCTTGAAAAGAGCTGTGTTTACATAAACTGTAGGCACTTTAATACCTGCATTTCATTTTAGAGACTAAAAGGGTAACTGTTTAGGATCAACATTACAAGATTGTAGTCGCCACATTGAGTTATTTGTTTCCAAAGCAAACTCGATGAACATAAATGGAAATGTTGTACCATAATTAGTCTAAAATCGTGTGAGTGGGTGTTTTAGGAGTATGGATACTGTCAGACACTTCCAAATGTGTTCAACAACCTGCTTATCTACTCATTAAAAAGATAAAGACAGGCGAGGTTACACAATAAACCACAATCATTATCTTAAAAAAGTTTTTATTAATTGTAGGTCATTAATCAGTGGAAACCTGTTAAAATCTGTTATTTATTAGCCAACATTTATGGTTTTTTTTAATATATGTGAATGTGTTTTACTTTTTCATATAAAAAATTTAAACATATAATACATATTATTATTATTTAGTGTTTTAAATATAATATAACTATTGTATGTATAAAGTATTATGTCAACAAGTAATAAAGACCTGACATCATATGTATTTGCAATGATCCAATATCTGTAATGTTAACTTTAAAATATATGGATTTTGTGGGGTCAGTTTTTATTCTTTATTTAGACTGTAGCTTATAAATATTCACTTTTGTTGAACTATTGTTAGAAAGCGCTGTATAGAAAAGTATATATATTATATGTTGCTTGGGGTACAATCAATGCTAACACAAACAGGATAAGATGTGACTTAATTATAATTTCAAAGAATAGTATTCATATTCAAAAGTAGTGGAGAGGAGGGCTACCAAAATGCATCAGAAGTGGCAGGGGCTGATACAGTGAAGGAATATGCGGGATAAGACAAAAACAAAAACCGATTCTCTACGTCAGGAAGAATGGACAGACCAGATGGGCTGAATGGTTCTTATCTGCCATCAAATTCTATGTTTTTAATATAGATGATCATCTTCATATATAAAAGATTGGTCACCGGTATGCGTCTATAATGCCTCGCAGACACAGAGCAGCGATCGGTGCTTCCTTGGCTTGGGTTGCTTTGGCCACACTATTATGTATACATACATTCATGTGGACGGGGCTGAAGTTTGAGGCTACGTGCAGTTTACAGTCGGCAACCTCTTTTCAGGGTACAACAAGAGACCATTTTACGTATGCACACAGACTGATTGGAATTGATAACAAATAGCTTGGTAATTGTAAACATATGTATGAACCCGAATGATTTTCTAAAGCAATACCAAATGTGCCGCTTTCTGCAAAGCTTCAATCAGCAGCCTAAAATAAGACTTTAATGGTTCCTTTCCTCGGGATAATATGTTTATCGGTAAAGAACCCTAACGTGACCTGCAGAGTCTTATGTCTCTGTGAATTTTCTCAAGGAACATATCCTATTTCATCCTACATTCCCCCAGTGAATTGGCCCTGGGTATTTCCTCCAAAAGCAAATTCCAGTCAGACCACACTTTCAGCATTGCTAGCAATTTAATACTACCTAATGTATTTGTTCTGTACGTCAGTCAATCAGTATCTGCTTATATTTAAATAAATATATAAAAGTCCTTGAGTTGAACCAAATGTTGATGTCTGCATTTTTACATTTAAACTTAAAAGCCTCACTTTTTGAAGTCCTTAACCCTGTTAAGGCTAGCTAGCCTTATGGTACTTTTACACATAGATAATGCATATCAAGGTTATAAAAATTGCCGATATTGTGACTGTACATGGGAGAATGATAGGTGATATGGTAAAACTAAAAGTCAGCAAAGTACCTTGTGGAAAAAAGTACGAATTATACCCCCAAAAAAGCACGTGCTCGATCCCTTAGGTGGCCATTTTGTCAGGTCATGTGACATGCTCACAACCTTCACTAGCATAATGTTATATAACAGAGTCTTTCTAATGGGAGGTTGCCTATCTAGGTCAGGTACCTATTTACTATGCTTATTATGTTATCATTATTATGTTATTACTTATTTAGTGACGACTTACAGTACATATATTCGAAGGGTATGACAAAGATATAATTGACAGACTGGTACAGAAGGCCTTTGCTCGCAAGCTTAGCTATACGTGTACTATTTAAAAAATTGCCACATCAAAACGTAAAGCATTTTGTAGTGTAAGTTATATCCCCAAGCAGACACGTCTGATCTTATAAAAATGTCAATCTGCAAGTTTTTAAAGGATCTTATTCTAAACCTTTTATTATTAATGTAACATAATCCCCACGGATTCTCTCTGGCAAATATCTATCTTCTTTGTCATCTTGTTTGAGTGGATGCCTGATAAAACATTTTCTTTCACCATGTGCCAGAATGTTTATTCAGGATCAGAAAGGGCAAAGAGACGTATTATACATTCTACAATGTCATATGGTATGACAAGTCTCACCACACCACAGTTTGTATATAGTAAAATGCATTGGAGAAAATGGCCCTGCGTGGAGGACGGTCATAAGGTTTCCCTATGCTGGTTTATAATGCCAGGGAATGTAATGTGTTATTAAAATATATTAAAAAAATAGAATACATTTTAGCCTGCACATAATAACCAGCCACATATAACTGATCGGTGTTCCTTTGATACAACATAAGTATGAAGCCAGCAAGACTTGCCAGATACATACAAGAGTTTATTATAAAGACATGACATAAAGGAGTTTATATATTATTGAATCCTCACACCTAGAGTTCACTGAGATTACAATACAGAGGGCAAAACCCCCAACAGAATACACTTTATCTGTTCATATTGAAAAGATTTACTAATATTACCGCAACATGAACTTACAAAGAATCTATATGGTTAAAATCAATACTAGAGAAACCAGAAGAAGAATGTCACCATTTCTAGGGTTGTGTGTCACAGCAGTGTCTCTTCTTCTTTAGATTAAAGGGTTAAACACTTAGATTTAATTGACATCACATTGTGAATAATGGTACTCCCGAGGGTACTGCTACATGGTAGAGCAAGAAACGTATCTTTCATTTATACTGGCAGCTGCATGGACGTGTCCATGGGACAGTTTCCCTATTTACGTAGCGATCCCAGCTGTATAGAGAGGAGTACACTGTCTACATACCAACATAACCCCATAGAGTGCTCTTTAACCTCAGATGCATTTTTCACTTTAGTACTTTAGATCCCACAACACCAAGCACACAATTGTATGGGGTTTCAAATAGTTAAACCGCCTCAATCAGGAGGAGGGAGCTGTCATTTACCAACTCAGATCCACACACTCAGCATGTCCCTTTCAGCCACGTATTATACCATCTCTGGCATACAAGAACTACCCGTCAGCCCATTATTATAAATGTTACACCACATGTGAATCACACATCATTGTAAACATGCAGATTCGGGGGGAACCTGTACTTATATTGGGGCATTTTGAATACACATGTCTAAAAATTAAACATCATGTCCTATATACAAACCAAGGGTACCCTATAGTAGGGTACATCATCGCTGGATGAGGGGACGGCAGGGTGTAGAGTTATAATGTCTTCTTTAAATACAATTTCAGAAACAGCATATCGTTTACTGTTTTACCAATATTGTTACATTACACATAATAGAATACAAGTTTTTCTGAGTGTAGCACATTGTATACTACTAGTATCAGTAATCATTCTAGATTAACTGTTAACCCCTTTAAATGTCCCCTTTAAATGTCAGGGGCGAGGGATATGCACAAATGTAAAGGTTTAAAGCTACACCAGTTTACATGTCCTGTATCCCTAGTGGATCTTGCATCTTTTATACTGAGTTTTGTATGGTCTTAGTTATGCAGTTTATATAGCATGTAGACGGGCAATAACTGTTGCTTGCTCTTGTTACCCTAATCAAGCAGATACCTTTCTCTCCTATTGTTTCATTTAAGCTCGCAATAGCAGCACCCTCTTCTCTTTTTGTACCACTTTGTTGTGTGGGATTTTAAATGATTCCACTGATTGTAACAGCGCTACGGAATCTGCTGGCGCTACATAAACAAATGTGATATAATACCTTTATAATACTAAAAATTCATATGAAACTTGGTTAAACTTACATGATGTAGGCGAGAACCTGAGAGCAAAATCCCGACAGTTCTTTCTTTATCTGATCCACAAATCCTATATGCAGTAATATAGTCCAGGCAAGGCAGTTTCCTAGTGAATACTATATAGCAAGACTTTATGCTGAGAAGAACCAGTCGCCTTCAGTAGTCATGATCTTGGGATATCACGTCATAAATGATGTCAAAAATGTTTTCTTCTTTTCCATAGAAAGCTACCCTACTTCTAGCACAGACAGAAAGACAGGCAGGCAGCAGCAGCAGTAGCAGGACCTCCTCCTAGTCCTCACACAGACTATACTGTGGGACCTGAATGAGTCCAGGACAGTCTCTAACTCAAACAAGCATTGAAGACCACACCTCTTATGCTTCTCCGGCTACAACATACACATAAGCCTTTTTAATGCAAAGCATTCAGTTGCACCCATTCAAATGTAAAACGATACAATTCTGAGCAGTAAAATAAAATTGAGTAGAAAGGAATTGTGGTAGTAGACACGCTTATATACACAAAAGTACATATCTGTACCTGGTCAGTGGGGCTGCGAAAATGAAGTGTTACTCATGACTAAATTTATATGTAGGAAGCTGCTTGCAAAGAGTCACGCTGAAAACATACTAGAAATGGAGCATAAAGGCTATCCATGCTTGGTAATGCTGAAGTTGCATTAAAATATTAAAAATAATGCGTGGCTGACAATCAGATCCACTTACGAGAGAACAGATGCGAGCCTTGGGTACTATCGTGTTACAATAATGTATTTCTTAAACGTTGCATTAGATGATCATTTACCTTATTCACCTCATTCAAAAAGCAATATTTGTCAAGGTCACGCGTCAGCTTTATGCAGAACCAAATTGATGCAATACAGAGATATTTGACTTGGGGGGTCAAAATACAATTATGATTTGGATCTAGTTCTTCACAGTGCTTCAGAAATGCTTTGGCACCTTAATAGAAAACAGTGGTTGTGTTGGAAGTAGTACATGGTGACAGCCATGCATGTCCATGTTCTGTTGAGTTGCTGAAATGTAACTTTTTCCTCTCCCAAAACCAGTTTGCCACCATTGGAGTTCATTGTTAAATAAAGAGACCGTGGCGATTGTGCGATAGAAGGTGTGGTTGTCTAACCGTTACTTATATGGTTTATTGTACACCAACACCATCTAATCTGGAGCACACTTACATTCAGACAGGCAGGCAGAAAATCGATTATCATGCTTTGTGCCGGAGATCTGCAAAAACATGGCACAGATTCACGCGGTTCCAAACCATGTAATACAATCCATCTGTACTGTTAGTACATGTCATACTTATCAAGCTCACTAGTGTTAGTTCATACATTGTCATCCCTAATGCAACAAATCCCATCCTTACAAAAGCTGACATTTCATATTCCATCTGATTCTTTATGGGAATTCCTTTGTCGGCTCCAGAACTTTTTAAAAATGAAAGAGGCTTTTCATCTCGACTCTTTAGAGCAAATCCTACAGAGCCAATGGATTGCCACTAGCCTTTGATCTCATTCTCGTACATATATCATAGTCTAAAAATATATGACAGGATTTATTTTAGCTTTGTTATGTCCTGTCCACCCATTGTACAGCGCTACGGAATTTGATGGCACTATATAAAACAATGAATGATAATAAATAATAATAATGTTACACAGTGATATATTTACTGTATGTATTCATGTATTGTGATGCAGGATATGATGTCAATGCTACTTCATTCATTTATGTTAGGTCTGATTAATTCTTGCCTGTACTCCTCTCTACTTATAGGTTCAATCTATAGATTGAAAGGTTATATTCCTTTTCGTTGTACAATAGGTAGAGTAGATTTCAATCAAATGATGAAAAGTGTACATGTCAATTAAAAGTTCCACTAAGAATTGGCTCTGTAAAAAATGGTGGGTTTGCTAGCTCTGTACCTCCATTCTCTCTAATTATTATTGTTATTATTATTAAATACAGCTTCTGCTTTTTCACTTTTATCATACATCTATGACTAATGCTAAAGACAGGGACTTTTCACACTAAATCTAAAAATAGTCTTTGCTCATATCCTTCCCTTCAGACATGCTCCATTACAAACTCTGTTTTCAGATTTAATAATAACAACCTGGTGCAGAAGAAGAAGAGGGTCCTGCAAGCTTACAATCTAGTCGGTGGTTGAGGGGGAAGTGTAACTTTTTGAATGGGGATGAGTTGATCCAGTCAGGATAATCTGTAGAGGTTGTTAGCCGTTCAGATGGCTTGAATAGGATTCTGGCCGAGTGTTAGGAAAAAGGTTTTACCCTTACTCGAAAAAGGTGGGTTTTCAGAGAGCTTGTAAAATTTGCATATGAGGAAGAAAAGTGTTACAGAACAAGGTAGGTAATTCCAGGGAAGCATTAGAGCGCAGGTGAAATACTGAGTACTAAACAATGCTGGTAGTGTTCAGAATGCCTCATACAGCTTGGTACTTGATTGCAGGATTCCAATGCAATCTTCACTGATAGATAATGGCGGATTCATGGAAAACTGTCCTTTCTATGCTGTTGGTGGATGTTGAAAATAAGAAATATGAATAAAGTAAAAAAATGGAACATTAACTTGAGATAATAAGTACACATGATGTTTGTGCACATATATAGATGACTATTTAATGTGAGAACGATAAGTAGTGTGAAATGGGTATAGAAATGACAGCAATAATCCAAGGCTAGGAGACGTGTCTCAAATTGGTAAAGTTTGGGCAGTTCTTTTCGAGCTGAGACTATTGACCTCAGGAATAAAATCATATGGACTCATTACGGAATTCCTGTAGTTGACTTTTTTAGTGCTGATATCATGACCATTAGGCCCAGACTGGCCCCCTGGCACACTGAGTAAATTACTTACCCGATCTGCCACTCCAGTGCAGAACAGGTTCTGCAGTGTGCAGCTGCTGACTGGATCCATGGAACAGCAGGCAGTGTTAGAGTGGTTTAAAAAGTAATATCAGGAAATAGTACTTTACACAAAGGGTAGTGGATGCACGGAAAAGCCTTCCAGCAGAAGTAATATAGGTCAATACAGTGAATGACTTTAAGCAAGCATGGCTAGGTATAAGGCTAAACTAGATATAAGATAAGGCCAGGGACTAAGGAAAGTCTTAAGAGGTTGGGCACATTAGATGGGCCAAATGGTTCTTTCCTGCTGTCGCTTTCTATGTTTCTATGTTTTACACTTAGTGGCCCTGAATACCATGCAGAAATACTGGAAAATGTTTGGAGAAATGGTACCAGTTTTTGTTTTAAGGTTTGCAGTACAGCATTAAAAGATTGACTAATTGCAACCATGTTCAATGTATTTTCTATCAAGATCCTTTGTTCCTTGTTGGCAAACACAATGGTTAGCAGAGACATTTGCAAATGAGTTACTCTATTATTAGTATTTGGAATATTTAAATTTCTTTTTAAATGATTTTCATATGAATTACCATAACGTATTTACTTGGAAAATCTCTTATTGTAACTTTCCTTTTACATGTATGTTTAAAGAGTGGGATGAAATAGGCAAAAAGTCCTTAGGACCTGTCACAAATGGAGATCGAGGAGCGGTTCTCCAAGAATATTGCAGAACCAATATTTTCAACTGGGAACAGTGGTGTAATGTTGCATATACTGTAAAAAGAAACACCTATTTTGGATTTTGCTAAAACAAGTCAGTTATGTGTAATGTAGTTTTATAAATGTGTATCTGTTTATTGTTTGTGCATTTACGCTTTTGCTGCATGGCATTATCTGTTTCCATATATTGAATAACAGGAACAACTTATTGTTTAATCTGTCAGGAGCGATGCTTCTCCTTTGTCTCATATGTCTGGCAATCAATAACATTATATATTTTCCTCTGCTGCTATTAAGATCACCTTAAGGAAATCTTTCCATATTATTACTCTTAAAGTGCTGTAGAAAATGCATGCTTAATATGGCTTCTGGAAAATCAGAAGATACATTCAGATCTTTTGAGACTAAAAGCTTTCATTTGCTTTATTTAGAAGACCAGAAAGAATAGACTCTGTATTGGGGAGTTTGTGAGTGTATGAACAGGCTTAGGATGTTTTCTTGAATGAAGTAGCGTCCAGTTTTGGTACCTCTTTCACAAATAAAAACAAGAGACACTTCTTTATTTCAAAATTTTATTAAACGTCGGAATGGAATTATTTGTCCTCGGTGCGGACTTAAAATACTTCAGCACCGCGACACTCAACCTTTATTAATATGTCACAAAGTGTCAAATATTATAAACACACAAATTTGACACAATATATATCAATAATTTATTGTCAAAACGAAAGACAACATAACCAATTGTAACCATTAATAACCACTTAATAACCAAATTAATAACCTGCTGGTATGGGCGTGTCCACCTGTATCTCTGCTGGAACTGCCGGCGTCCCCTAGCGCGGCAGTCACATGACCTTACGATTCACAGAGGCGCATGCCCCTGGAGTGTCCTGCACTTACACCTCTGTGCACCACAAGTAACCATACCTAGATGGTTAACTCCTGCACCGTACCAGCTTAACAAAACCAGAGTACCCGGCAAATGCCAAAAGTAGGGGAGGGATGGGCGGGAAAAATCTCTTGAAAATATTTGCCCCTATAGGCCACGACCCTTCCTTATTTACCCCCCAGGGAGGGTAATTACCCCTTCCCTTCTGGCCCTGCACGTGCCACCAAACTTAACTCTTTCAGTGCTAAAATTTCCGCTTAGTCATGCCTTAACCCCTTAAACCGGCTTGACCATGGGTACCTTGTCCGCACTACATTCATGTGGCCCCTCTGTCCAATTCTTTCCCTCCGGGGCTGTTCTTTTCTGATGATGTGTAGAAACCTACCATATTCAACAAAAATCTATTTGGCACATATTTAAGCATTTTTAGAAATGGCAATTTTTAAAGGAAAACACTTAATGTGGGGTAATTCCCAATTACAATATTTGAAATATAGTTAGGCCAGCAAGTGTTTGTTTGTTTTAGACATAAACCCAACATCTTTCTTGACCCATCTTGTGTAGCGCATAGGACCGAGAGCCAGATCAGAGTCTGCTCAAATGCCTTCTCTCATATAGTATTGTTCCCTGAAGTGACATTTGCAAGACCTTTCCTTCTGTTTTAGCTGGCCCAGTCACCTGTATTCTAATAATGGCCCAGTTTATTCTATAAAGCCATAAAATTCCACTGCACCTAAATTTATATATGAATTTCATAAAACCCTGCGCTGATAACCATAAAAGATGGCTTCTAGTGAAACTGAACCAGTTAGGTGGAGCTACACTGTAGCAGTGGTAATATTTTTCTCGCAGTACTTCGAAAAATATTAAATTTTCTTGATTTTATTGGAAAAAAAAAATAAATGTTGAATTTTAAGGTTCTTGTGAAGATCTTAAGATGAACTGACGCTTCTCAAACCCTTTAGTTCATAGTTCTCCTTATTGAATTACCCTTTGTAATATTCTGAAGCTCAGTTTGCTGTCTGTACTCCTCATTCACTCCTCAGGTTTGAGACCTAATGCTTATATACTCACAAAGCATGAATCAAGTTGGCAGCTGCAGCACCCGATCTCCTGCTGGAGCAGGAGTAAGTATAAGAGTATAAGGCATTTGCCCGGTGCGCCAGATGGCCAGTCCTGGCCTGATGCTTTTGATATTAACCACTAGTGATTTAGTTATAAACAGTTATTAAATTGTTTGACACTCTTTATGTAGGAGCACATTGTATTTCAAAGAACCTTTTAAAGGATCTGCCTTTATTTATTTGATTCCTCAGTGTATATTATATTCCCAATAAAGATACTCAGATATGTTACCCATTCCCCATTCCCATCTGAGGGTTCATTCTCTTTATCACCAGTGGAAGAAGCAGCAATACAAACATTGCTAATCAATTCCTTCTTTCATCAAATACTGACTTTCGGAGGATGTCACAGAGAAAATACAAATTTTAGTAAAGTTCACATTAATATGATGAGGAATAAACTGGCTAAAGCATAATTTTTATTTATGGTTCATTGAATTAAAAATCAGAATTTACATTTTAAACAGTTATTTCCTAAATAATTTTATACGCTATTAGAAATTAATGTTTATGGCTATGCAAAAAATAAACAAGGTGAAAAATCTATTTATCGTATATAAATACACACCCATATATTTCTAGATTAAAAATGAATGCCTACAGACCACCCTCCATCCTCCAATCAGTATCCCTATTGATTATGTATGTTTATACAAGCATATGAATAACATAAGGCAAAGGGTTTTACATGAGAATCTAATTTGCACACCCTTGTTTACTGCAGCATGGGACTACTTATTGATGAACAGATTAGCTTCACACTCATAGCCTCAAGGCACACATTTTACTGCTTTGAAAATCTGATTGGCTCATTGATTTGAAATCAGATGCAGAAACTTTACTCAATGATTTTTCTTTAACTAAGCACAGGTGCAGTACATCTCTGTACCATATAGACAAACAAAATTAGAAGATAAAAAAAAATGTATATATCACATTTGTTCACCTTCTATAGTATACATCCACATGGTCAACATATCTCCATGTGCTTACTCATATCACAACATAAGATGACACTATACAGACCATGTAGAAATTCATCTGCACTGGCTGTTCACATATATCACTTTCAAACAATAGAAGATATATAACCTATAAACAATACTTTTTCACACCGACACTATGGTAACTGGAACAGGACAGCCGCTACACTATGAATGGACGTTGCGGTTATGACCTGCCTAGCATGACCAACAATTCCCATATGGTAACATTACTTTTATAGATACAAAGATAGCTTGACAGATGTATTGCCTCAAAATATCCCACTATACCTGTATTAAATGGGTACCCCTTATGTACAACTTTATTAATAAACAATATTAGTCATTAGTATCAGCGTTAAATGGTTCCCTTGCACACCAAGAAGGCTTGTGGATTCCTAAGAACTTGGGTCCTCTACATTGCAGAGGTCTAACTGGGAATCTCCCTATGGAAAGCTAAAATCCATTGAGTGAAAAACTTAATATGCCTTCTGAGAAATGATTCAGAAGGCATAAGAAAGTTATTTTCTTTTTGAATTTCTAATAAAACTCTACATTTCAAAGAGTGTAAGCACTTTGAACAAAAAAGTGGTTTTTCAAACCAATGCCTGGAAGTTAGACAAAGATCTTGGACCTATTCATACACAAATTAAGTGCATGCACCTGTTTGCAAATAAATTGGTAATTTCTGAGGTTGAGAGTGATAGATAATGTCTTGCTCCACTGTTGCTGATAACAAAGAACATGCTCATTCAGAGACAAGCAACATTTGCCACTCCTGTCACCGAGGACTACTACACTCATCATGCTTATCCCCATTTATTGCACTATTGTTTTAGTCTACCCTAATGCAAAACGTTATATGACAGTAGAAGTACAGTGGCGTATTCGAGGTGAGTAGGTCCAGGGGTGGCCGTCCCTCTGATGCAAAAGCCAGTGCACTGCATAATGGGCCAATTGTGGGAGATCAGAACAGCGTCCATAGCATGTAGTATCTGCGCCATGCATCCTTTAGAGGTGGATCCCCGTGATATCATGTCACATCTTGGTGCTCGGCAGAGAGGGTGGTGGCACAGAGGTCAGTGCTGGGGGAGCCTGGCCTGGGTCAAGCCTTGGGAGGCCCTCAGCTTAACTACACTAATGGTTGTATATCACATTTATGTTTTCATTTTCAACTTGGACACATTAGATGCAAACTGATCAGACTGTCAAATTAAAACCAGGGATGTATGATGTACTTATTGTAGGCCATCTTAATTATATTAGTTTTGATAACAGCATGGCAAGTTAAAACCAGGTACATGATTTCCTTACGTTGTTGGTCATGCTAATTACATTAGTCTTTATAACAACATGCACAAATCATAGGCCCAGATTTAAATTGTCACTCTGGCAACTCTAATTAGAAAGAGACTTACGTAAGTGCTTGCATTTGGTAAATAGAACACAATTTGGATTCATTACTTACATTTGGATGTTTCATCTTCCAGACTGTGACAGTCACGTCATGAAAACAGATCTGTCAAAAAGAGATGTATAATCATATCACAGAAAGCGGTGTTTCCTTTAATATATAAAGGTTTGTTCAGGTATCCTCTCCAAAAATATAAACAAAGTTAACTTCGACATGCAGTAGATATATATAGATTTTATTTAGTATTGTATGGATATAGCTATGACTAGAGTTTTGTTAAAAGGAAAGGCAGTAAATACAATACAGTACAGGCCCAACCAAGGATAGGCATGGATATGGTTCATGGTACATTTTGACCGGTGGAGTTACTTGGACTCAGCGGACAATGTATAGTAATGGATAGACTTTACAAGTGCCTGCCCATACAGACACCTCTCCCTTTACACACACACATTCACTCCTGAATTTGGTGGTGCACTCTTCGCCTACTCCCCAGGCAAGATTGTGGGTCTCCTTTGTGTGCCACTATACAAACTAATAGAAAACATGGCACACACGTCATGTCACTGGCTAGTATGCTAAAAATAATGGACAGCCCAAACAGAAACATCAGTGCTTGTTTATACTAGTGTCCTTGTGGCAATGTCTTAACACCAGCTGCAGCATATCCTGTATTTCTCGACCTGCTACCTAACCATTCCTGACCTCTGGATGTTTTGCTTATCGTCAGTGGCGGAACTACCAGGGGCGCAGGGGTTGAAACTGCGTCCGGGCCCTGGAGTTCTGCCAGTCAGGGGGGCCCAAAGGGTGCCGAGTGGTCGTTTTAAGCAACTGCTCGGCACCCTTCTGTCTCCTCTGCTCCTTGCCGCCGCCTGCCTCAGTGCTGCCCCGACTGCAGTGGTGGGAGCGTGAGGCGTCTGTCACGGGTTCCGGTGCTTCACACTGAGCGCCGGCATATGACGTCATATGCCGGTGCTCAGCTGTGAAGCCGCACGCACTGCGACAGAGCAGCATGACAGAGGCCTCGCGTCCCCACCACAGGACTGCACGGTAAGTGACCTACAAAGAGGGGTAGGGAGAGAGTAGATAGGGAGAAGGGGGAGAGGGTAGATAGTGAGAGGGGGGGTAGGGAGAGGGTAGATAGTGAGAAGGGGGTAGGGAGAGGGTAGATGGTACCAAAACCTACAACCTAAAGGTCTGGTAAACCATTGACCAATTTGTCTTTTACAGCAGCAAAATGTGTCCCTCAAGGCTATGAATATGAAGCTTTTTTGTTCTTCTATGTGTAATGAGATCCAAAGGTAAACAAAAGAATGTGCAAATTAGGTATATACTTGAAACACCCAAACGTATATCATTCATAAAGTTGATTGTATCTAGGCCTGGCTTGCAAACATTTCTGCAATGTAATGCATAATGAAAACTAACTGTGCACATGCTGTTACATATCCTGACTTAAATGTACTGTGGTTTATACTAAACATCAAGATCTAAAAAAACAGAGCACATAAGATTAAAACGACATAACTAGGTTTTTGTTATGTTCATTTAAAAGCTTTATCATGCCACACATGAGTAAATGAGGATAAATCTACATGGCTAATAGATGGCCTGTTTTAGGGATCTTTGTTACCCTAGACTGGGGTCTGGCTTAACATCTCTTATAAATAGGTCTACATATAAGTAAATAGGAACATACATAGGTAAAGTAGGGTAACCATGCATGCCAGTGTTTGTGAATGACCCCCCATATTAAGACTTCTGTTTCCAGATAATATTTGTCAGAGGACATTCCCCCTGTAACCTTATAAAGCCTAAAGGTATAATGTATTTCAAAATAGTCAATTAAGTCCATTGGATGTACAGTATGTGCTGTTTTAACCAAAGCATAAAACAAAGCATCTCCTTCTTCCAAAAAATAAATAAATATATATATATTATATTTATAAACGTATATATATTTGAATTTATATATTCAGAAGGAACAGCGTAGGAAACAGTATAGCCATCAATTAAGCATAGGTTACATGTATTTCACCTGATTTTCAATTAATTGATTCGATATTACAGGAGACCCTGTGTGGCGTTGTCTCTTTGTTATTTAGGTGGAACATTCTGTTTAATAGAGACCAATGTTTGTATCTACAATGAGCATTTAGCTTACCATTTAAGTTTATACTTAGTTAATGCCCGGCACTGACTTTATAATCATAAGATGTAAGCCTCGCCAGACAATTTAACTCACTGCGCTCAAACTTTGCATCAATGAGACACATGGCAGCTAATGGTATAAACCATGGTATACCTAGATATCTATCAATCCACTGATGGAGATCTCCCTCCTCTAGACACATGTAGGGGCAGAGCTAGTCAGGCATAGGTGCAGTCTAGCCCCATACAACCTTTAGGGGGAAACTGGGCAGATATCAGGGATTAGGGATATGTAAATTTTCATTTACATGTAGCATGATTAGGCAGAATGTAGGTCGGAGTGGGCATAGCCAAACAACACTTTCCTGGCGGGAGAAAGAAGAAACTGACAGGTGAAAGTGGGACCAAACCTGGAGAATACCCAGTTATGGTTATTGTAAATCAATGTAAAAGTAGATTCTTTGATAGGAATATATAATGTTTATTATATATTGCTGATCTATCGTTGAAACTCATACATACATCATAAACGTTCTATTAATTAATATACATCTTTTCCGAGATGCCACTCTTTCCCTGTCTTTTCTCTTCTAAAGAGGGACACATGGGAGATATGGTATTCTTTGCTGGTGTTTTGGTTATCATATCTTTTAAGATGAATGACCATTTCCACACTTTCTCATGTTTGCTTTGCAATTACATGTGGCATTTTTCATTTTGTGTGTGGAATAGTGATAACTCTCCCTGGTGGCATCAGTTGTACCAAATCACTATTCTACTATTTTGCGGAAATAGCTGCTATGGATTAGAATAAGCTAGACATGCAATTAACACAACCCATAGAAAGCCCTAATAGTAATGCAAAGAATGTATTGAGAAAAACAGCTACTATGGGCTTTGGCACAGACCATGAGAACTAAAGGCGGGCGGGATATGAGTGGAAAGGAAGTAAATCATTTCTCAAGGATTACAAAGTCACAGCATAATCATCTATATTTAGAGTAAAATAAAAAAATGCTGACATGTGGCGAAATATGATATGTCTAATAGCCTCCAGACAGATGGGATTGTACAATAAATTAGGGAGCATTATGGCAGAATTTAGGCGTAGTTTCAGTTCTTAAACACACGTCATACTGCCCTTTCTTTTGTGAGAACTTGTCGGTAATAAGAAAGATTAGGTTTATTACCAGATTGGAGAGCTGCAAGAATACGTTATTGACCCTCTATGCCTTTAGGGGTTAAGAAGAAATGAGAGTGGGCTAGAACAACCAATTATACAATCATTTCCTTGAAGAAGCTCCTGCTCTATGTTCATGATAAATACAAATTGGAGTCCATTGTGGATGAAGTCCATTGCATTTTATTTTATGCAAGTCAATGCATTTCATCCTTTCTGTTAATGAGAGCTGTTTATGATTAAGGGAAAAATTTGAGAGCTGTTATGAAATAATTTCAAGGGATATGTTGCATTATATTAGTCATTTTCTTTTCTAGAAGTTAGATAAATATGTCCAATCTTCTCCTGACTAGGAATGTGCAGTTGTAGTTTTGGAGTAGTGCAAGCTACTCATGGATAGTCAGCTAGCTTTTGAATACTCCAATTTCATTTTACAATACAAATACACCGTATGTACTTATACCCTGGGAAAATGATTTTGTCTATTGAAATGTCTACACAGAGCTGACTTTTGAGTCACTGGTTAGTTTGCAGCTGGTGTGCTGCTTAATTTGAGTTTGCTTACCATATAGTGAAATTCAGAATCTTGAAAGTCCCTCATATCTTTTGTATTTGTTCTAACAAAGAAAAAAAGTGTCTTATTATTGTAATGTTAATATAAACATACAATTATAATTAATATATTTCTCATTAAAACATTTCTCTGAAGCTAAATAAGGCTTAAGATATAACATCGACATACCATTTCAAAGTGTTCTTAACAGAATTGTGAATGAAAGACCAATATGCCTTAATAAGGGGTATGCCCAAAGGTAATCGACTAAATCAGCTTTCGGGGCGTTACATTTACAATATTTATTCATGTCCGCTGGGGTTAAGCAATTTCTATGCATAATCTGATAATGACTAGTAACTAGATTTGTGCAAATGGACAAAAAAATTATCTGGAAAAATTTTTTATTTCACTTTTGGTCCATTTATTTTCGGTCAATTAATTTGGTTTCTTGCCCTTCCAATTCGAATGAATTCCCCATGATGTAAAAGAAAACATGATTCATCAGATCAGGCCACCTTCTTCCATTGCTCCGTGGTCTAGTTCTTATGCTCATGTGCCCATTGTAGGCACTTTCCCAGTGGACAGGGGTCAGCAAGAGATTTTGCCTCTTGCAATATGGCAAGACCTTTTAAAAAATAAACACATTTCTGGGCTCACCCTGCAGTCAAAAAATAAAATAAATAATAATAAAAATATATGTAATTAGTTACAAAATAAAATAAAATGTGGTAACATGTAAAAATAATTATCCAGTGATGTCACCATGAGTGGTACCATCCAGTTCCAACAAAATGTAAAAAAAAAAAGTATTTTTATGAGCAAGTGCTAAAATTAGTGCTTTATCTTCCCAAATATCCTGGTGTGGAAACAGTTAAAATACTAGTATTTGAAAAAACCATAGGGTGTCTAGTTTAAATAAACTAGGTAAACAGAATTGAAAATTCAAAGATGTCCCAAATAGGACATGAGTGCAGACTGACCCGATGTCAAAATGTGGCCTTTTAGCCCCAAACAACCCAGCAAGCTTATGCTATCACTATACAGTGATACAGTTGTATCACTGTACCCAGCAGATGTTGCTGAGCACATATTGGGATGTTGTTTGGCTGTGACATATACCTAGTGCTATATATCCATACCTAAAGTACAATGTGTGTGTAGAAAAAACACAAAAAAATGACTCCCACAAAATTTGACAAAGGCTGGTGGTAGAAATAATATGCGGAGAGGGTTAAAATGCCAGGCCTGTTTGCCAGGGTGTTTAATCTGTGGACAGGGGTGCAGTGTTTGGTAACGCCTACCTAACCCTCAGGTTCTTATACTCCCTTGCCACTTTGAAGTCTATTGCTCAGGGAATCTAGCCCCCACCCAAATGTTTTCCATGCCCCTTCATACCTGAGCTCTGCCCTGTTATGTTCCTAGCTATGGTTATACTTTGTTAAAAAGGTAGGACTTAGTTAAGTGTGTTGTGCTAGCAGTACAAAAAAACAAAAGCCTTATTATCTATTAACATTTTCCTTAACGTCCAAGCAGTTGTCAGTCTGTTTTATTTCTTAACTTATTTTTTTAAGTCCACCTGGACCTCCGAATAACATTTAATAACCCATGAGTAACCATGGGGGAGGCAGAGGTGACTTTCCCAGGGTTAGATCTGATTTAAACAGGAAGAACACAGATTTGTGTAAGGAATACATGCACATGAAGCCGAGCTCCGTGCTTTGTTGCTCCACACCAATCTAGTATTCCCTGTCAGGAGTAGTGCTATTTATGTGAAATTTAAGATTTAAGTCTTGAGTTCCTGGCTTATCAAGCAACTGTCTGCTTCAGATGAAAATTATTTCCTTAATGTTAGAGAACTGTAGCATACAATATTGTATTATGGTCAGTACTGACCAGAAACTGAAATTCAGACTCCCAAAAACTGACCTCAATATCTGTAATACCTAAATCTTTACAGAGGGAGAGAGATGCAGACTTGAGGCTTCCTGGATGAATTTAAATACCAGGCAGAGGTAAATACAGCAGGCATGTGAAAACCGATGTAACATTCTTGATTTTTCTGTTAATAAAGGTTTAATTCTTTAAAAATATCAGATTCAGCTCAGCTAAGATTCACAAAGTTCCCAGGTATGCTTTCATTCCCATGCCATACATGTGTGTGGTGTATAACAGCCATACATTTTTTACACACTAGTGGGTACAGATTAGAATGGAAAGTTTTGCAGTCTCAAGGGATTAGGACAGCTGACCAAAAATGCCATTGAAGTCTTACATACCGGATATTTATTTCCATATGGTTTTGCTTTTTAAAGCTCCCTAGGGGGTCTTGTTAATCTTCGTGTGTGACTGCAATTTAAAAAATATGTTTGAAGAAAGGTATAGGTTGTGAATGCTGCTCTAATATAAGGGTTACTTGAATGGATTGGAGGTCTTACAGGCATATTCAAATGCATAATTGTGTTTGGCCTGGTAGGCTTGTGGGAGTGTTCGTTCTTTTCTATTGAAACAGAGCTGCAAGGCGAATGTCTAAATAGTTTTGTAACACCAGGTATACCATGCTGGGAAGTGCCATTCAGTGGACATCTTGCCACATAAACCACACTGATAATATGCAGCAGAACTCACTCGTTACTGAGCAGTCACTTGGTGCTAGTGAAGGTGGAGATGGTGTGGAAGAGGTCTCTTAAGCACAGAGTTGGGTAAGCTACAAGAGGGGAAGTAGGGGTAATAGATTTAGGGGAGTTAGCTCTGAACTTGAGCCTTGAGCCTTGAGCCGTGTTATGCTTGTCCTATGATCTTATATTTTTGATTATTGACAAATAATTATGTTTATGTGATTGGATGAACCTAACCACAAAGTCATGGAATATGATTTGATATAATATGATATTAATATATTTATAAATAATGTTATTGATATAATATACTTGGTTAACGATGACCTAATATTTGTGGGAAGCACAAACCTTCCCACAAAGCTTTGTGGCATTTCTTCCTAACTAGCAACTCATTTTAACTCATCATAACATTGTATAACTGGTTAAAAATAATTAAAAAGAAACAGGAGTCAAGTCAAGGGAAGAAGATACCCCTTTGCCATCTCAGAAACATCTGCAACTTAGTAACGTTTTAAAAATAAGAACATGAGCTTCTGTGGTGGCCTTATGTTGCATATATATATATGTAGTATACATTATCTATATATATGAACAACATGAAGAAGTAACGCCAAAACTCGGTGGTGAATGTAAGGTATGTAGCAATAGTATTGAGGAATGTATAGTTAGGTATACTTGAGCGCTCCCTTCCATGCTTGGTACAGTAGACAAGCAGGAAGGCTGCATTTTTTTTAATATTTACTACATAGAAAATATGTTGTTATTATTATGTGACAAATATTTGTTACTAATTATTATGTTAAAATAAAGCATTCTATTCTAAGCAGGAAATAGCTCTTGCTACTTTTTCTATGTCATGTGTACTACGAACAGGCCACAACTGAGCAATATTATCACCTTCTATAAACACATGTGCGTGCTGATACAATGGAAGACACTAGTTTAACATGTACAAAGTGACCTTTTACACAATATAACCTCTCCTGCTCTCCAGGATATGCTGAGAGTTTACTTTTGGACATGTATGACTAACCAGAGAAACAGCGCTTGACGAGCCAATACAATATATAGCATTTGTGCAGCTTAAGTATATTATGCTTGAGCCTTTTAACCAATATTTCATTTATAGTAAATTTGGCATAATAGTGACTATATAGCGCTATTGTGTTTCTAGTGCTCAGGAAAAATATTAGAATGAATATCTACAACCCTTGTGGTATAAAAAATAATTATCATGTTTTTTTATTGTGTGTCCCCACATGGTTTTGTTTTATTTTAATATATGCTATAAATCATACAAATTCCCCTAAAGGAAAGACAATCCACACAGTCATATATTAAGTTGCACTTAAGTTATATTAAGTTACTGAACAGAAACATAACATTCAACATGCATGTCAA
This sequence comes from Spea bombifrons, assembly GCF_027358695.1. Lineage (NCBI taxonomy): Eukaryota > Metazoa > Chordata > Amphibia > Anura > Pelobatidae > Spea > Spea bombifrons. The sequence goes on along the minus strand of NC_071087.1, from coordinate 106,743,193 downwards.
GTTTAATTTACAGCTTATCTAACCAAAATGTATGTATTTTTTGTGTGGCCTGCTTTTCACAGGGCATTCTCCATGTCGCACAGGACATTTTTTTTTGGTTGGGGAGATCATCTAATCCCTTTAGGTGGTTCCACTGAGCTGTGAAATCACTCAAGGTGGGGCAAGTGCTCCCCTGTGGCTATCTTGGTCTCTAGCTCTGGCCTACTCCACATCCACCCCACCTCTAGTCACATCCCTCCTTCCTTTTTAGACCTTCATTTTTGAAAATATTGTATCCTGTTTGAAAACATTGCTAATTATCATGAAATATGTTTTTAGACAGCTGCATATTTCCTATGTGTTTATTTCCTACCACTGTTATCTTAGCCTAATCTACTAGACAAACGTACTGACTCCTTATCATACTGTGGTAAGTAATATAATGTCTAAGTATTAATCACCTAGAGGAACGCAGACATATGAAGTAAAATACTTTATTAGGTAAAATGCATTTGCCATGAAGAAGCAGCTCAGTGTGCTGTTCAAGGAGGGAAAGTCACACAGACTTGCTGATAAAGGAAATTTACTGGAAGAAAATGAAACAACTTCAATGCTAAACTAAATCGCTCTGTAAAGCATTGCTCTTAAACGTTTTCTCATTCAAGCAAAATTAAATAAAGTCCACACGCAAAAATTACATTTGTGTTATTTTGGTTAATATAAGAACTAGATGCATATTTTTACTTATATAGTCAAAATAACTATATATAACTATATATGAAAGAGCAACCCAAAATTCTTGGTGAAGCCCCTTCAAACACGACGACTTATTATTTTTAATTAGAACTAGAGATGGAAAAACTTGGTTCCACATATTTACGGTAGAAAATGGGAGCAGAATTGCGATAGCCTTGTCAGAAATCTGAGGATAATCCAGAAAACCTTTAATGGCATTTCTGTGAATTTCAGTTTTAGCATCCCATTGTTCCTCATTTCAAGAAATTGCTCTCGAATTTCCAGGGAAAGTGCTTCTGTAGAATTGTCAGTATTAGCTGCAACAGGATTTTAAATCCAATTGTATTGCTCAATATTAATTGTATAAAAGTAGTGCTAACATTTCTGTTGCAGCATTTGGTTGTGTCTGGTTGGTCATTTGGAACATCTCTCGAGATCCTGGTTGTAACTTACTCTGCCAAAGTTCGAGTTTCTTTTGGAAGATGTTTACATTTGTCGGAGCACGTCAATAAATGTTCATTCCGGCCTTGCATTTTTTTTATTGAGTTCCTTCAGGTGATTGAATATATCAGCCATGTATGCAAGTTTGGCCGCCAAGTGATTATCTTGGAGATGCTGATGTTGTTTGGGCATGTTTTGATTTAACAGAAACTGACTAACCAAGACCTGGCACCACTGTGCATGTGAAACATCAATAACACACATGCACAAAAACAATACACAATGTACCTTTTAACATGCAAAGCAAAATATTGTGCCATACCTGGCCGCAGCTCAAGTCTAGGACTGTGAGGGATAAAAGTAAAAAGTGTGTGGAGAGTCCATGAGTAATGCTTTAACCACGCAGTGACTGTGAGTTTGTTCACTCCTCCACAAAAAAAGACCCTACTTGATACAATTATTACTTTTCTTAATCATACACACATTTTTTATGGCTATTCATGAAGTGTCTTCTTGAGACATAAAATGCAATGTTATCTATACAGAGATGGAAATACCCAAAGTTTTCTTTTTTAATTGCTAAGTGAGCTACACTTATGTGTCTACCCGCAATGTTCCTGGTAATCAGATAATGAAGTATAACAACTCATCTGTCAGATATGTAGTTTGTATCTGTTTGTTGACAGCATACACATTTTAGCTAAAAGTGTACTTTTCAACATAAGTTCCAATTTATTCTTTAGCTGATTGCCTGAAACATCAGTTGCCTTACCATTGTGTGATGGCTGGTGTGCTTTAGAAACTGCATATACAGTAAACTGTATTTCATTTGTAACAAAAATGATATATTTTTAATCAGTTTATTATCTAGAATCAAACTGTAACACTGCTTCTGTTTTTTGGATGGCTAGTAAAAAGGAATGGACTAATACACATGGTTTGTTTTGTACCAGTCTAACAATGGTATTCTTGAAAATGTATTTGTGATGGCAGATTGTTAATAAGTCATAGATCAATCATTTTTCTTTCAAAACTGTGAATCAAGATTTAGGTTAACTAAATCGGGGAATGTATTTGCCTACCCAGAGTTCCTTGTGGTTGTGGCAGTATATATATATATATATATATCTATATACACAAGATACCCTTATACACAACAGAGGTTTGCTAGGAGCCTTATTATTTGTTTGTTATACTGCTGAAAAATATATTTAGAAAAAATGAATGTAGCTGTTTTATGCCATAATTATGAATAAGATCTATTGAAAATAAGGCACAAACAATTGTGTTAATGGGCTGTAGGTTTTGCCTTTTTCAACAAATTATTCTGAAAGTGTGTGTAGAGATTATTTGTCACTGATATTTTATGGAGACTGGCAGGTTTTCTATTCGTTGTTGCACCTCCACAATGATTTATAATATGTTTTTCTTTTGTTTGTTTTTTTTTTTAAATTCTTTTGGACTGCATGCCCATCACTTTTTATTTTTATCCTTAAAAGAATCGTGATAACCTTATAAATGTAGCCTTCTAAAGATCTTCAAAACAGTACAGCTCTGTTAAACAAATAAACAAATCTCATAGATGTCAAATTTTAGTCTTTGTGCCAAATGGTAAAATTAAGTGAAGCCTAAGCCTCAGCCTAAGCCTGTTTTGGAATGTCATTCTAAATGTTAAATTATCCAGATATTATGTGATGAACTAACAATGTTTCCATAAAACATCATGTCAGAGTGTAAGCATAATCAAACTATTTAAAATGTAATAAAACTTAACAAAGCAAAATCCCAGAGCAGGTTATGACACTTCAAAGACTGCTTATTTTTAAGCTGCTCCAAGAAATGTCTACATAAAAGTTCATCTATCCAAGTCAACATTCTAAGTTAGTATAAGGGCACTTTGTGTGACAGTTGAAAACAGACGTGGCGAAGAATGGATAAATCTGTAATGCATGTTCCAATGTAAACTTCATTATATGTGTACATGCATGCACAATGCAAAGTGAGAGAATTTAAATATGCATGGGATAGGATTGTGGCTCTGAACCTAAAACAGGACCAATGATTGATTAAGGGTTGTCTTCAAATCAGAAAAATGGGCCAATGGGTGTTTGGTTTTATTACTTAAACAAGTAATGAGCGTGTGTAATTCTGTACTGATATTTTTTATTCCAGTAAAACGTCTCTTGGTTCTTTGCATCACAGAAATATTTAGTCTTGTACACCATTTGTGAAATGTGCAACTATAATAAATGGGGTTTAGAAGATGGTTTGGGGAAAAGAACAATGAATCATGATAATAGCGTTAGGTGATGTTTCTTGTGAGTTTCTGTAAAACGTTTAGGTAGTCACTTCTGTTTTGTTGGAATTGGTTGCATAAAGAAGCATTCGCTTCTTAGTCAATAATACATAATTTTAACTGAATTTCTAGAACCAATGCCCCCATACAAGGATAATTCTGGCTTTTAAATATTTCACTAGTTTAAGACATAATCCAAAAAATAGTTTACAAAAACGTCAGTTTACTAGAGTGTAGAGGAACGACTGAATGCACTTGTCTGGTTAACAAAGCAAAACTCAACAAGTAGATTTAAGTTGAGGTTTCAGTTTACAAAACATAATTTAATTAAAACCTAATTATGAGACGTATTTTGGACCTAGTGGAAAAAATAAGTAACTTATTATTCAATTCTACATATTGTCCTAGACACGCTGATGTTTTTTCCCATAGAAATTGTAAATATGCTATATTTGAAACAATAAAAAAAACCATACGTTTGATAAAATTGACTTTTTTGATATCATAATTGTTATTCTACTAAACATTTGTACATTGTCATGGGACTGGTTGCATTCATACAAGAAGCTTAGTATAGTGCTTGTTTGTCTGTGCAGTGCTGTCACTGAGCATTGTGTGGGTTCCAGTTCCTGGCATGAATTGGCTGCGTGCAGTTTCACTGGGCATACTGAGATGTATCACGAGTGTCCATGAAAAGCCAAGGATCCCACTTAATTGTCAAAACAACACTATAGTCTAGCATAGATTGCTAAAAAATGCATAATGAGCTTCCAAATAACCCTCATAATGCTACAACATCTGACATACAATGATTCCACCTGGTTTACTCCTGGCTTGCAGTATATTGTGACAGTGTGGGTCAATAAATCTCTTAGTACTTAATTTTCTATATGAAACAGGTTATATAGTAAATCACTTTTCCTTCACCAGACTATTTATCTCGAAGGCAATTTTTTGCTATTTGGTTTCCATTTTTGGACCATATGAATGCAAAACACATTAAGTGTAATTCAAATCCACCAATGTACCTGAATATGCCGGCAATTTAGCCAATAAATGTTAATTGGGTGCAGCCTGGGAACAAAACGAGTTCCTAATTCAAGACCTATGCAGCTGGGAGCTTTGTAATGATGTTATAATAAAAGTCAAAGCATGGAAAATCTGTTTGTTTTTTCCCATTGAATGTTATAACACAGGCTCTTTTTTTCCTATAACACCCTGTTCTGCTCCTTTAATTGTAGACATTGAAATATATGAGACGTAAATCTGAACCATTTTTCCCAGGATTACAACCCAGCATTCCTGTTTCTGAAAGGGGCTCTGGTTTCCACATGTTGAAGTTTGCAAAGTCAGCAGGCCCCAGGGAAAACAGCAATCTAGTTATTTATTTTTCTATAGTGGATCTGTATGGCTGTTAAATGACATAATTATACTCATTTTTGTCATGTGAAATGCATACTTTTACAAATTCCACACCTAGTTAAAGTTATTGTTAAAAAGCAGGCATAATGTTCTCAAAGTACTGAGTTTTAATTAAGCGAGAATGGTCGACGGGGTACTTCCTGTGTTGGCATAAAAGAGGTATTTAATATGTTGTGAAGGTAAGTTGCGTGTACATACCTGGACATGTTATTGTACACTACAACATAACTACATCCGTAACTACAACATATGTATTGTTGTCTGAAGGGAAATTGTGATAGTGTTTCTGTTTTTTTTTTTTGCGTTGTGTTTGAACCATTATAAAGCTCACAATTTGATCCAGAGAAGCAGATTTGACGAGACTGAACCCCCCAAAAATATATTGTTGTTGGCAGAGAGTGGAATGATTTTTGGGTCTGTTAATTAATAGCCACGCACTCATGCTAAATAAAGAGGAACATCTCAAGGTATTTTAAGTTATTGCTTCTTAAAATTAGCAGCATTGGTCTAAGTAGCAATATCAACTATAATGCCCTCATCACCCAAAGGGTTTTTAACATGCTGCATTGTTTCATTTCATAATATTTGCTTGAGAGCTTTGGTAAATAAGCAAGATGTTGAAAGAGAAGTGGATGATGGTGTTTATTTACAGAATAGCGAACTATATAAATGTAGGTCCTAAGGGAGCGATATTCTTTGCTTTGCGTTAATGTCAAGATCTTACATGTTAAGAGTGTGTTACGTCAATACGTTTCCTTCTCACATGTAGCGTACAGTGTTTAAATTATTAAACTGAAAAGGCTCAAGCTATTGTTTATTTTTTCTTACAAAAAAGTTAACAGATATTATAGAAGAAACTATATTGTATCACGCTAAGTAAGTTTTCACTTCTTATACTTACCTACTATTGCTTGCAGCTCGGCATGTCATTCACCTAAAATGGCGACACTTTAGCGACACAACATTTTCAAATAACATGTTTTTCTATAATTACATTAGACAACAGCCTCGCTCTCCTTTCAATTTAAAACATTCTCCAGAAAGCCTACGGCCCATCCCTTCTGCTTGATAGCCCTTTAGCCTGCCATCGGTATATCATCGCAGTATATGAGAGCCAGCAGAGTTAGGAATTCTGCCACCAGCAGGGAATGTATTGTTTGTCCATAAACCTGCATTTTCAAATGAAATTCTGCTAATTTATCACCAAAACATGAATCAAACACAGTTAGAAAAAATATATGTAGGTATTACTGACCCTTTATTAATGTTTATGGATCAGATATGTATGTCTGTATGGTGAACTTTGTGAAAACTCAATTACTTTAAGACCTCATTATTTAAATAAGCAACACATTTCAACATTTGGCTGATTGTGTAATAAATAAAGAAATTCTATTAGCACACTCCAAAAACTGCATCATCAGGACAGCTGTGTTTTATCCTCTCCTTGGGAAAATACAGTCTACTCCAATATGGAGTGTTTTTAGCTGAGTAACAAGAATTCACCGGAGAAAACCACCCACGGCAGATTACAAATCTGTTTTTCCCACCAGTTTCTTTACTTAGTAAGTACTGCTAAGATCCACTCTCAGAGTTCAGAAAAGAGACAGGATGAAACCCTAGCAGCCCTTTGACACAGGCCTTCTAATTGTCATCTGTTTAAACAATACATTTTACCCCTGTAACATTCCCGTTATATTCTTATCCGCTTACAATTAAATACAAAGACAAAAGGTGGTGTGCTTTTGCTGACCCTTTAAGTACCAATATAGACAGAATCAGGTTCTGTTCTGCTTTAACTCTATGTTTGCTGGCTAATTACACTGAAAGTCCTGAGATAAAAACTGGTTACAGCACTAATTCCACCTCATTAAACTTAAGGGCCAGCACGTCAAGCGTGGATGAGTCAACTCTTCCTTGTTTTGGACCTCTGTGTGGATACATATGAAGAAGACCTTGCTTATGAGATGACCACGGCTCCTACATATAAAATGTTTCAAAAGCTTTTTTAATAGTTAAATAAAATGTTTTCTCTAATTTTATTATTGTAGTGGTGATTTTTGTGATGTCCGTACTACCACAGTTGTCTAATCCTTCTTCTCTAAGAGTTTAGACTGGAAGAAAAATAAGAATCTGGCCATAGTACTGGAACAGTTTAAAGTAAATTATCTTAGAAATACAAAGTCTGTTCTTGTAAACTCTGGTAAGAAAAATGACTATTTTCTGGCAACCAAACGTTCCCCTTCATTTTGATGAATGTCTTGAATGAGCACTGGCAAACATAATACAGCTCTAGGCTGTGAGAACATATTAACCAAATAAAATGGCAAAAAAATATAATTATTAAACACTTTTTACCAAGGTTATATCTATGTATCTTGAGATACACAAGCTTTGTATTTTCTTTTGTTCAATTACACATCAAAAGGAAATTTATTGTATTGGAACAATTTGCTAATTTGATGAATGAACTGGCCATTCAATTTATTTACTTTGTTGTAGCTAATTGGAAATGCTTGAATTAGCCATCCACAAACAAACAAATCCAGCCTAAACACTTAAGAAATGTTCTTCTATAGTAAACACACAGCCGTAAGCAAATCGTCATTTGGACGTGACATGTAAGCTGCACATTACTAATATTAGATCGCAAGGAAGTGGATTCTGGGGAAATTAGAATATGTAGCAAATCATTGCTAGGGTTTGTGACAGTTGGTGTAAACTCAAAAGAAAATGAGTGCATGCTACGTAGCATACAGATGCACTCATTCCAGCAAAGTTAAGAAATAGAATTTATGTATTTTTTTAAAATCAAAACACACATATATATATATATATATATATATATATATATATATATATATATATACTGCCTATACAAAATAGCATTTTGCAGTATTCTAGAACATAGTCTTTATGTTCTCTTAAATAACATCTGTTCTTTTTCAAGTGACTGAAGTACATTTTATTTGTAACTTTTTCCCCCCTGATATGTAGTATAGCAGCCCCCAGGAGACATTGGTGGAATAGTAGATTGAGGTGGGTGGAGTTACTGGTATTTAATGGTGGGTCTGGGATATGTGTGAGGCACCTTTGACCTGTGCTCCACACTGAGTACTTGCTAGCAGGAAAAAATAAATCTATGCCATGCTTGTGGTATGCAGTAGAGGTGGCTAAAAAGTCAAATTGTCCTCTAACGGTTTACTTTGTGCACAAATTCACTCGCAACCCCCTCTGGAAACACATATTTTTAGGGGGTATTTCAATTGAACCTAGACTTTTAATGCATAGACAGAGCTTTTTTTGCCACCTTGTGTGATTTATAGACTACATGACCAGAACAAAAATGAATAACCTGTTGTAACAATGCTTTTTAATGTTTGTCAGGTGAGCATGTTGCGGTGGAAGAAAAATAAGTGGAAATATTTCAAATGGCCTCCAACTCTCTTACAAAAAAACAAATTATGAGGAACAAGTTTGGATGGTTGGACATTTCAAGAATGTACACAAAGAAAATAACCCTGTCTGTTCCGAAGAAAGTTAAGAAACATGCCCTGTTTCCACCCTGCCTGTGGATCCCTGACACTATATGTCGGACTACTGAGTCTAGGAATATCATTCCTGTGACTAGTGTAGCTGCCTGGTTTGATTTTGTGAGGTCAGGTATGAGTTTGCTTCATACCTCAACAATAATTGCATATAGTACCAAAGGATAAGTGAAACGCTTTAACCCCTTAAGGACAATGGGCGGTCCCTAAACCCATTGAAAACAATGCATTTTGAGCCCGTACATGTACGGGCTTTCTCATTAAGGGGTTAATTAATATGTGTTTTGTGATCAATCCATTAAACGTGCTTTCTCGTGAAAAGTCATAAAGAGAAAATGCCTGGTAAGCTTTTTTTTGGTTATCCTGGTTGCTATAACGAAATAAGTGCACATTAGAGCAGAAAGATACTGTGAACCACCTGAGCAGCACATGGTAGGAAACTTTGGATACAATGAATTATACAATGAATTACACAACGGATCCGTCAGCACTTACTGAGACTTCATATCACAGAGTCAATTATTTCCATTGAGTGTGAAAGTTGGAAAATATATTATGAATTAATATTCTACCATTCATTAAACATTTAGTTAATGCACCAGAAAAAAAATATAACAAATAATGCTTTATTGTTCAGCAATATTTAATAACACATGAACACTATTTTATGCTTATCTATCTACTTATCATACATCCATCTATCCACATATTTTTAAAATACCTCATTGCAAATCCAGTGATTAGGGTAGGCTTATTCAACCCACTAAATCATTAGGAAGCAAACAATATTTTAGTGAATAAATAGTTAAAAGTATAAAAAATATTATTTTGTATGCAATTCATCTACATTAAGTTTCAATAGTATGCTGAACAATGTGTAGAGAAATGTATAATAAAAGGCCAGAACTTGATTTAAGTTGGAGTGTATGCGGGGAGTAGTGCTCCAAAGGGGGTTTAAAAGTCTACTATGAGTAATACTGCGAATTATTGTATATTAACAACTATAGAGTAATAGCAACCAGGTTTGACCCTACATACGTTTCCCCCTAAAATAGCAGTTTTAAATAGTGTTAGTATGCTTTCTGTGGGTGGGACACTTAAATACATCAATAATTTGAAGCAAATACAGTGTTTAAAGTGGTGCCAGGCATCAGCAATTAAAAATGATCTCATAGTTCAATGGAGAACATAGCATGAATCAAGATGGGCTTTAAACCAGATTATCATTGAAAAGTCAGTTTGGGGTAAGTATAGTGATTTTAATATTCAATTTAATTTAAGATTTAATTTCCAGATTTAAAAAGGAACAAAGGGAACTCAATATTGGGAATGGGAATGACAATTCGCTTGTATGTATACTATGCAATTAGATCCAATGAAGAAGTATCTTCTTCCTGATAGCCTGATTTGGCTTAGAAGAGGTCTCGGAAGTGACTTATTCAGTGTCCAACCATCGGAAGCTATTGTAGGATGCATATATCGTTCTAGTTGCTATGCTTCTGAAATTCACAATCCTCAGTTATTCGTAATGCTGTTCGGGAGTTTCTAGAAAATACATTGAGCAAAGAAAATATATGAATATTTAATTTACACGGAAACTAGGCTCCAGTGGAACATTGCACGCTGGACATTATCTAGCTCTGCTAGGTAACCATAAGCTATCCATCTTATGCTTTGAACACGATTCTTCCACTTATTGCTGTATCTTATACACATCGGACTATGCTCTTCTTTTTACGTTTAGAAAACATTTTTAATATTTTGGTTTTGTGTCATATTTTAGCATCGTATGGTATTGAGTTGTAGCAAAGTCAGTATTCAGTAGTGGTTGAGCATGATGGAGTACAAGTGTATCTCCTCCATTAATATGGATTTTATCTATACTATTCAATAAGATTTTATGCATAATTTAGAGTCCCCAAGCCAGGAACCAACGGAAAGGTTTCACAACCTACTCCACAACTTAATACATACAACTCAGTCAGTTGGAGTAGAGTAATTATGGGATAAACCATTGGCCCATGGCTTACAGGTCTTGGAGTAACTGTGATCGACCAACATTGAACTTCATTATACATTCATATATTTATACATAAATAAGTTCAGGTCAAACGGATGAATAAAAAAAAAGCAGTAAACACAAATTATCTTGAAATAACATTTTCTTAATAGCATAATTAGTCTCATTTTTTGCACATCATTGAAACACACACACAGTATTTTATTTCCTTTCAGTTTAATTATTTTGCAGGAAAATGGTTAATTTGACTTTTTTTTTTTTAAGAGGCATTTCCGTGTGTTTCTCTTGTCATCGTGATATGGAAATCCTTTTCTTTCATAAATAAAACTTCTGCCTTCAGGGAATGTGTAATTGACTGCAGCTGCTGGTGGAAATGGGGTTCTGAGCCATGTGTACTAATTATACAAGCACAGACCGTTCCCATTGGCATATTTATAGTCAGTTTGTAGAGGTAATGTTTCCTTTACAAGGCCAAATGTGACAGAATATTTAAATGAAACCGCATATAAAAGGATTCAATATTTTTTTTTGCGTTACATTATAACAGAGAAATTCCAAATGCTAAGAAGGCATCTAAAAGTCTTCTTAATCTTTTATCTGCTAAATATCATACTTAAATGTGTAACCCAATCAGCATACATGGCCGAGCAATTTTAGAAAGTATGTGAGGCTACCATGTGTAGCAATTTACTAAAAATATGTTACATTATTCAACCCAGGCGTGGGCTGGTCCAGGGGCGAAGGAGCAATTACCCCTGGGCCTGTCCAAAATTCTGCAAGCAGGGCCAGTCTGACTTGGACTGGTCCACTCACGGAGGCAGGAACACAGAGGCATACCTATGCCAAATGTATTTTTTTGATATCTGTTCAGACATTTTATGTTTTAATTAAATACAAATATGTTATGTTGTTCTACACAGCAGTGGGGTTATCCAGGGTGTTTGGAGGGGGGATGTCCAAAATCCTTCAAACAGAGCCTGTATGACTTGGAATGATCCTCTCGCGGAGGAAGGAAAATATTGGCATCACATCACAACATCACGCGATGTTACATAATCTCTACCATGCTTGTACAAGAAGAAGAAAACATTTTAAGGAGACATTTAGCTATCATATGCATTGAAGTACATATAATGATTGTCTCATTACTACCTATAGGTAGAAGGTGTCAATTAGCTCCACAAAATTCACCACTTCGGTATTCAATCTATTTTATTGTCTCCTTAATAACAACATGGAATTGTGTGATGGCTTTACCTTTTCTGTATTAAACCACTTAGCTTGTGTTGATGAACTGCCTGTTATCGTAATGGTCACCTTGCAAACGTGTTAGCCTGTTGTTGTTGCCATGAGAATATTTTGAAACTTAATATACCAATAAGTAAGTTTTCTACTCTTGCAGTTGTCAGGATTCGTATGTCAACAAACAAAAGCTCTTAACTAAAAAGAGATAAGGCTAACGTTGGCACTCTTCTCCAGCACCTTTCACAACCAATGCTTTATTACCACCTTTTATGGATCATTCTGCTTAATCACCCAAAGCATTAAAAAATAATTTCTTGTTAATATCATCTATGGATGTGCAGTTCTATGACAGTAGTGCATCAGCCGATATTAATATGTTAATGCCACTAAACCAAGCAGATAAATATCAAATAGCACATTTTACAGTATATACATTTAAAAAGTATAACAAAGCTAGAATTAACAGACTAAGCCAATACCAGTAAAGAGAGCCCTGATCACAAGCTTACAATCTAGAGCTAAAGGGAGAGTTGGGTTTAGAGTTATAGTTTCATCTACCTTACATTACTATTCATTTGGATCTATTTAGTAAGAAATAAAAGATTTACTCAGATGACCAGATTTGACAGAGATTACATGCCCTTAAATGCAAGTTGTGAGCGCCTGTTAGTACCGGTAACTTTACATTTTTTGAGTTTAAGGCAAAATTTAATGAAAACCTGTACGTTCTTGCCTACGTACTGCAAACATAACTCAAGATAACTTTTATGTCTTCTGTCATAAAAGTTATCTAAAATAGCCAGCTCTACATTAATATAGTCATAACCAATGTAATACATATATACAATACAATAATTGTACAAAAAGTTGTGTTTAAGCATTTCATTGTGTCCATATGAGATAATATAGAATCGGTAGTTTACAGAAATATACAAAAGGCTCAGTTTCCTAAAATAAAAACATTTTTGGTCATCTCTGGGTTTAATAGGCTCTGCTTTTGTGTGTCGCCCCCCTTGTATGCACAGCAGAATTATGTATTTCAACATAACTGTTAGCAGATTACCATATGCCAATGTTTTCTTTCAAGTTCAACTGCTAAGTTTTGTTTGACTTAGTATCTTGAAATCCTGGACTGAAACTCACACTTGATGATGTGCAACAAAGAATTTTGTAAACTTAAAATGTACACCTTCATGGAGGTTTGGAAATACATCCAAGTATGTGCAATACCCTTAGGAAGTATCAAACTGTAATAATACATAATTCAAAAATTAAGAAATATTGTTGGAAAGCTTATGAGTACAAAAGAAGAATGAAGGCTGTTATTTACTGACTGCAGTCAGACTTTCTGTTTATAACACATTTGATAGATTTAATCCCAAACTGTTGGTTATGCTATTGTTAATATTTGTAAAATTGTTATTGACATTTATTTATATGGTGATACAAAAAGGACACATCCGCACCCGACCTCGGTAAAGAAATTAGCTATGAGGTTTCATCTTAGTGGATAATTTGCTGGTTAATACAGAATTTTGTTTCATCTGTATGAGATCTGTAAGATGTCACTTTGTTGGACACAAAAGCGGGACACTCAGGATGCATTGGGGTGTGTTGTAAATATAGATATCATCTTGATTTTTTTGTTTCCCTGCTTAGTCCATGTTTGTGGATGAGATAAAGGTCTCCCAGGAGGTTCCCAGGTTAATTCTGGGAGAGGAAGGCGATTGAGAGTATGGCAAAAATAGTTAAAGAGATATAGGGAAGTGTCAGTTATGTCTTGTAGAAGGAAGAGATGTTAAGGGAGCAGATAAGCAACAGGTCATATAGAAGAATAGGTTTTGTGACTAGGGCAGAGATATATTAAAAAGGTAGAACCACAATGTGTTTATTGGAGCCAGAATTAGAAATTTAAATTCATTGATGGCCTCACAAGGTAGTTAAGCAATTAAAGAGTGACACATGAGAAAGTGAACAATATCAGCAACATTCTTATTCTGAATAGACAAGCAGCCAAATACAAACAGTAATAGTGTTGCTGCCATTGGCACTGCTCTTTAAGGTACAAGCAGCAAGTTCTTGTGAGGGATTTATTATTATTATGTATTGTTTTATATAGCGCCATCAAATTCCATAGCGCTGTACGCTGACAGGACATAACAAGTAGTATGTTTAATGTGCATGTGCTAATTCAGAGATAACCCCAAGATATCTAACTTTTATATAGTGGTGATAGTAATAATAGTGGAGGTGAAAGGGGAGATGATTATGTATTCTGTTTTGGAGAAATTAGTTTTAATAGTTGTTAGAAGGCTGAGAAGGCTAACTTTAGTTTGCCTTGTTAATAAACGTCAGGTGTACCACCAAACCCCAGTAACAGGTAACAGTGGTCAAGCCAAAAGAAAAAAAAAGTAAATTTCTATGATTTATAAAAATATTTCATGGTAAAAGTCCTTATCTTTTTACATCCATGCATTTTTTTAAAAAATGTTTTCTATTTCAACTTTTGTCTTTTTTTTTACCTGAGGCAAATTACCGTATTTGCTCGATTATAAGACGAGGTTTTTTTCAGAGCAAATGCTCTGAAAAATACCCCTCGTCTTCTAATCAGGGTCGTCTTCTAATCAGACCTCAAATAGAGGTCTGATTAGGAGACTAAGATCCAGATCCCCCGCACCGCTGCAGGGGACCTGGATCCTCCTGTCTCACCCCCCCCCATCATACACACACTTACCGGTGCTTCCTGCTGTGTTGCCGGGGCAGCGGGTTGACGTCCACGCGATCCGTGTAGACAACGTCCGCTGCAGCTGGAAGGAGGTGTGGCTAGCAGCGGGGGTTGTCTGCGTCCTTCGCGTAGACCTTCCCCGACTGTCAGAGACCAGAGTTCCCCGCACCGGTGCGGGGAACTCTGATCTCTGACCTCTGACAGCCGGGGAAAGTATACGCGACGGACGCATACAAACCCGCGCTGCCAACTCCACCTCCTTGCGGCTGCAGTGGAAGGCGACGTCAACCCGCTGCCCCGGCTGAAAGCACCTGTAAGAGAGGGCTGAGAGGGGAGAGGGGGGGGAGAGGGGGGGGGAGAGGGGTGAGAGGGGGTGAGAGAGGGGGTGAGAGAGGGGGAAGGGGGGGAGAGAGTGTGTGTGTGTGTTAGTTAAATGGGGGTATAGGGTGTGTGTGTGTGTGTGTTAAATGGGGGCATAGGGCATTTCTGGAGTGGCGTTAAGGGGGCATTTAATAGAGCACTCTGCCTCCTGAAATGCCTTATACCTCCCTATATGCCATTCTGCCCCATAATATGCATTTTAACCCCCTAAATGCCAGAATGGGATATAGGGGTATAAGGCATTTCTGGAGGCAGAGTGGCACATAGGGGGTCAAAAGGCATACCATGGGGCACAGTGGCATATAGAGGGTTAAAAGGCATATCATGGGCCACAGTGCCATATTGGGGTGGCAAGCCTGGGGGCAGATGTGCGTAACTGGGGGACAGGTTGGAAAATACAAGAAATAAAAACAAAAAAAATATTTTTCTCAATCATAGCTTTTATTAAAAAAATAGTTTACATGAATTAACATTTACTGGTAAAACTTTTTTCCTTTGGGGTCGTCTTATATTCAGGCTTTTTCTTTTTTTCCTAAGTTAATATTCAGATTTTGGGGGGTCGTCTTATAATCAGGGTCGTCTTATAATCGAGCAAATACGGTATTATACAAGTAGTTAAAAGCCATATCACAATTACCGTATATTTGTTTAGGTTTTATTTTTATTTTTTTACGAGATATAAAAATTCTGGCTAATATCCAAGGGAAGCATACTTAACTTAGGCTTTTTTTCTACAAACAAATGAAGGTGTGAAAGCTCTTCCAGATAAATATTAGTGAATGAACACCTCATTTGTTACTTAAACTGATATACTGAGCCTAAACTTATGTCAGACTGGAGGCTGCTTTTCTTTTATCCTTCCCAGATATCTGCAGTAATAACTATTTATTTTCTATTCTTTCTACTTGTCAATGATCCTCAGGGGATTATTTGTTTGACTTACACTGACATGCTGATAGAGAGTTATGTTGTACAAGGGAGAGAAGATGAGCTTTGATGCTCTTTTACACAGGATAGACTATTCTGTTTATTTAGTCTTAGCTTATGGGGTGTGAAGAGATGCAGCTGGATATTTAACATAATTTCGGTAGAGATATCCGGCATCAGGCCCCTGAATACAATCCACACTTGGCAACAATATGGGAGATCATGCATCAACAAAAATTTGTTCAATTATCAAATGTGTTCAGATTAGTAGACATGAAGGTTTAGAGATACAGATCTGACCAATGTAAAGGCAGAAAGAAAAATGCATGGAATATTAAATTTGACTGTATATTCTGTTTTATCTCCTAAAATTGTTGCAGTGATACAAACTTGGTGAGATTTAATCTTACAATTGCCTACAACAGATGTATCAAATTAGAAACTCCTTTGATTTCACCGGTGGTTTGCATGGTAATGTGTGTAATGACTTTGTTCTCCAGGGATTTAGTTGAACACTTCCTAGTTCACCAATGCCACCTAGAAGTTCTAAGAAGAAGTTCTAAACAGATAATATACCCTTTCACATTGACTCTTCACTATTGTACAGCTGTCTAATGGGAGATGAAGCATGCTCCATTCCATACTGAATTAATATTTTATCTTAAGGATGTTCATTCTCGCTGTTGGGATATGAAACAATGTATAAAAACTCTTTTTAGGTGGGATATGAAAAGTAATATGAAAAATATGTGTATATATATATATATATATATATATATATATATATATATATATATATATATACACACACACAGGCAAATTTTTTCTACATTTTATGATGTGATATAGTTTAGAGTTTCTCTTGCCAAAAATATCACCAGAGCACAAGGTTTATTGCTCTGCTTTCATCTTTTGGCAGTATGTGGCCTAATGATAACCATATTGGCCTCTGGCAGAGATTATGTTATTAATGGATAAGGAGCTCCTTGGCTGGGATTAATTTCTATGCGTAAACTACATCACATAATACAATTTTGAATTTTTAGATCCATTAATTAATAAGTGTTCCCTGGAGACTTCAAGATGACTGCTTGTTATTAACTGTCCACCAGCAGCCACTGTTTTCCAGTTCAATCCACTGTGATTTCAAGCCTCCTTAGCCAGGACAAGCACCATGTTCAAACTATGCCACTTACCATGCAAGACTATGCCCTTGGGAACACAGTGATGGCTCAGCTTCTTAGACAAGCTGTGGTGTTGCATGGCAGAGGAGGCCTTACACACAGAATCCAATGAGCGCTCAGGTTTTGATACAGATTTTCCATGCTTCTTAATACCCAACCTCCCAGATGAGCTTGCCCACTCCTAAAGACCACATAGCTACTGAATCTCAATTTTCTACTAGGAACTTAGCAGATAAGCAGGCAACAGTTACTACCTTTCCCAGGTTAGTGAAACTACCCTTTCTTAACACACGTCATAGTGGCCGGGATATTTCCTTGCAGAAGAGGGGAAAACAGGGCACCCCATCTACTGATCCCTGTACCAATTAATAAGTCTGCTGGAGCCTTTTGGCAAGAGAGTTATCTCCTTAAACACCTGTTGCCTACTGCTTATCTAGGCCCCCATTGGTTCTCCTACTGAAGACACCACAGAATCTTTTTCTAGCTGATGAACACATAATTGTGGTTTTGTAACCTTTAATTAGAAACTTGTTTTTATTCAATACAGTTTTGAATCATGCAAGCCAAGACCACCTTGCCATAATGTCGGACCTATACATACCTTTTTAAATTTTGCTTTGCTCAATTTTAAGTCCTGCTGGAGGGGAGGTGTTTGAAGTTCCATTCATCCCTAACTCATTTGGCCAACTTTTAGCTCAATATAACTGCCTTAGTTGTTTTTTTTTACCAGTTTTTAATTTTTACCTCACTGTACACGTCTGGCATAATTTATGTGGATGCCTTCCCTTGGGTTTCACAGATCTACCACAGATTGATGCACTTATGCAGAGATAGCTGTATCTCATGGTGTACTTGAAACTATGTATCTATTTTTATATTCATCCCTTTATATCATGGAAAAATATATTAGATACCTCAGCAACAACAGTGACGAGGCAGCAAAGAAAATCCAAAAATAAAGTGCAGCCTTTTGGCCAGATAAAAGGCAATGTGTATCTGCAAAGACCTTGGGAATGCAATATGCAGAAGCTCCAGACACACCCGCTTACAAAGCCCAGGGATTGGTGGATCTATTTTTCTCACTCCTGGACTATATGCTAGAAATAGCTAAATTCTCCATCAACAATGCACTAAGCCATCTAGCCTCTTAAAATCAGAAAATTGTTCAGTTGGAAGAGGGAGTTTCCATTATGGCTAAACTGACTATTCCCCCTAACTACCACATTGAGGGAGGCACTTGAGGTTCCAGGTGGATCATTAGTAAGTCCCTTTGTTGCTCAAACCCGAGGGCATTGCATTTCAAGGGACTCAAGGTCTCTGCATCATCTATTGTTATTGCATATCTGTTGTACATAGTCCAGAATCTGTTTAACCTGTTTGCCTTTTTGTTGATATATGTTTGAAGATGAGTGTCCAACCATCACCCCATTAGGTAGAGGCCCAAACGTTACTGGACAATAAAACAACCATGTTGTTGATGTTTTAATTATGTTATTAATTCTATTAAGATATTGAGCTCTCCATTACCAATGTGTGTTTGACTATCTTGATAACTACTGCTAGTTAAGTGAAAAGAAAATTATGAAGACAATCCAGGCTCATACTTTTTAGATGTCTAATGTGTGTAGCGCATTGGGACCCCACATGCAGCTAACCTACGGCTCGGCTTTAAGCCTGCATGTCGGCAGTGTATACCAGCAAATGTAGAAATTAATCCATATTATTTAACAGATCCTAAAGTATTCAATTAAATCAACAATTAAAGTTCCTGAGGGGATTCTCATCATTATATGTATTTTCATGCATACAAAACCTTGTCATGGTCCACCTATATTAAAACACTGACATGGTCTGCATTATAATACTTTAAATCCATATTCCAGCATGTGGCATAGTATAACTTGGAATTTCTCAAAGGACATAATTTTGCTTAGATGGTGGTGTCTGTTGTTGTTCATGTTTATTTGCATTCTTTTAGTTTTTTTGCTTTTGGGGGCATTCTTCTCTTGGTTTTAACTTTATGAGGGTTTGCTGACTCTTCTGACAAATCTCATCAAATGTATTATAACATTTGTGAATTAACCTTGGACATCTTTAACCCTCATGGATTTAGCTGGCGAAACTGCATGCTCTTTTTCTGTATATTTGGTTTCCTGTACGTAAACATATGACGTATTTAACCCCTTAATGACAAAAGCCTGTACATGTACAGGCTCAAAATGCATTGTTTTCAATGGGTTTAGGGATCACCCATTGTCCTTAAGGGGTTAATATAAATATACCTAAAAAGAAGAGTACTGTGCTTCTCAAAATGTATAAAAAATACTTATGATTTTCCTGAAATGTTTACTAATTAAAGTATTTTTTTGCAGATAAATGCAGTTGTGCTGGAGGCCACATTCAAGTTTATTTAAAGATTCTTTTACAAGAATCAGTAGACCTTTTTGTGAGAAACAGCTTTGGCTGATGCAAGCAAAATACAGTTCTTTGTCTTTGGTGTTTCTAAAAGCCGTTTGCTGACCTGGGGATTAATGTTGGCTGCAGGGTCATAATGACATCACAGTCACAAAAGGGTAGCTTAGTTCACCATCTGCAATGGATGGATTTGGTCTAATTTTTTTTTAATGTTCTTGAGAATATCTTGTTTAAACAATGTTTCAAAATGTAATGTACACAGCCTATATGTAACCATGTTACCAAATGGTATATTAACGCTTTTTATTAATACTACCATTATCAAATTTGTAAGTGACTGGTTGTTTTATAAGAAATATTGGTTCATTCCTTAACCTGTTGAGTTACAGCAGATTTTGACTTTTAAGGAAAGACCAAGTAGTCTAGAGTTCATGATTCAAGGCCAATTACATAATATATATTTTCTATACTAAGAGCTCAAGAAAGTTAAATAAGGTTATCATGTGTAACACATGTATGGATCCTTCAGTGAGGGAATTTATAGATGTATAGGGTAGGTATAACACTATCCTGGATATAGGACAAGACCAAGAACTGAATAAAGTTTGAGGATTTCACAGCAGGCGATAGGCCAATTGGTTATTATCTACTGTCCAAATCTATATCATGTTTAATTGGCACCAAAGCTTATCAATTTGTAGTGGAGTTTTTATACTTTTTAACTGACCATATTCCCTATGCATTAATATAGTTGTTATTTACTTCTTTATTTCTGCCATAATCTGCATCATATTGGAAGGAATCGGAGGGGTGCTGGGAAAGTAGGCTGCAGATTTGTGATTTATGGTTTCTTTTTTTACTGCATAAATACTGAGTGTCTTGAAACCACACTAAAATACTACGCTGTGTAGAGTAACATGTACTTTCTCAAAGACATACAACACCAGACCTAAACAAAAAGTAAAAACATCAAAACTGGTAAACTATTTACATTTTTTCTTTTCTTCCCTTTCAAAATTCTTAACAAACTGTTTAGTTTATCCAGTTTTGAAGTTTTAGATTCAGATGGGAAATGTTTATCTTATTCATGGTTCATCATGGGACAAAACAGAGCTCTCCCACATTGAAAATAGTTTGTAATATTCTCTAAGGTTCTGTAAAAGTAAGCAGTAGGTAATATTTTTGTCACTTTGTATGCATCTGGCACAAGTTATGGTCCTAAATGGGGTGTATTTGGGGCCCAAAATGATACAAGGATTTTACCCTGCAAAGTGGGAAGACACAACTCCATGAAGTTAAAGGGTTATGTAATCTGGGTACATAGGGTAGAGCAGGGTGAACCGATTCACCATCCCACTTGCAGTGAGCACTTACTCTCTCTCTATATATTTTATATATTGTATATATATATATATATATATATATATATGTATATATAATATATGCAATATGTGTATGTAAATATAATATATATGTGTATAAACATACAGTACTGTAAAAAAGTTTTAGGAAGATATGAAAAAATGCGGTAAGAATTTTTGTAAAAATAGACAAGTTAATGTTTTATTTTTATCATTTAACAAAATGCAAAGTGAGTGATGTGACTTAGGTCTAAATCAGTACAGTACATAGCAGCATTGCGAAGGAGCAATGAGAATGAGGACCTTGCGTTCCCTTTATTTTGGGCCGGTTAGAGAGAGATGCATGATCTCCCCAACCAGGCCTGCTTCTCCAGCGGCAAGCAGTCCAGCGTGCTGACAAATACTGAGGTGCCAGGAAAAAAAATCCTAAATTCCATGGTGTCTGGAATTTGCCGGGCCCTGATATAATAAATACCGTATTTGCTCGATTATAAGACAAGGTTTTTTTCAGAGCAAATGCTCTGAAAAATACCCCTCGTCTTCTAATCGGGGTCGTCTTCTAATCAGACCTCAAATAGAGGTCTGATTAGGAGACTAAGATCCAGATCCCCCGCACCGCTGCAGGGGACCTGGATCCTCCTGTCTCACCCCCCCCCATCATACACACACTTACCGGTGCTTCCTGCTGTATTGCCGGGGCAGCGGGTTGACGTCTACGCAATCCGCGTAGACAACGTCCGCTGCAGCCAGTAGGAGGTGTGGCTAGCAGCGGGGATTGTCTGCGTCCGTCGCGTAGACCTTCCCCGACTGTCAGAGATCAGAGAGGGGGAAGGAGGGTGAGAGAGGGGGGAGAGAGAGAGAGAGAGTGTGTGTGTGTTAGGTAAATGGGGGTATAGGGTGTGTGTGTTAAATGGGGGGCATAGGGCATTTCTGGAGTGGCGTTAAGGGAGCATTTAATAGAGCACTCTGCCTCCTGAAATGCCTTATACCTCCCTATATGCCACTCTGCCCCATAATATGCCTTTTAACCCCCTAAATGCCAGAGTGGCATATAGGGGTATAAGGCATTTCTGGAGGCAGAGTGCTCTATACAATGCCTTTTAACTCCCTTAATGCCACTCTGCCTCCTGAAATGCCTTATACCTCCCTATATGCCACTCTGCCCCATAATATGCATTTTAACCCCCTAAATGCCAGAATGGGATATAGGGGTATAAGGCATTTCTGGAGGCAGAGTGGCACATAGGGGGTCAAAAGGCATACCATGGGGCACAGTGGCATATAGAGGGTTAAAAGGCATATCATGGGCCACAGTGCCATATTGGAGTGGCAAGCCTGGGGGCAAATGTGCGTAACTGGGGGACAGGTTGGAAAATACAAGAAATAAAAACAAAAAAAATATTTTTCTCAATCATAGCTTTTATTAAAAAAAATAGTTTACATGAATTAACATTTACTGGTAAAACTTTTTTCCTTTGGGGTCGTCTTATATTCAGGCTTTTTCTTTTTTTCCTAAGTTAATATTCAGATTTTGGGGGGTCGTCTTATAATCAGGGTCGTCTTATAATCGAGCAAATACGGTATATATATATATATATATATAAATGTAATTTTTTTTAAAAAAGGAAATGAGTATTGCAATATAAAATACCTATTTATTGAACATTCCAATTTAAGGATTAGATTTTGAGAGTATAAACCCTTTTGTCAAGTCAAAAGCAATACTAACCACAGGCATCTAAGTGAGACATGGGCAGCAGTATAAAGGTTAAGGAGCAAGATAAAAAGTGATAAGGTACAGGTCACAGCAGTTTAAGGTGGTTGTAAATTAGTTTAGCCAGTGTGAGAAGAATTTTGGGGGTAGAGGGTAATGATGGCATTGTTAAAATAAACTCATACACATCTCTTTAGATAAATAAACCAAGTTAGTTGTGATATAAGGAGAATGCATACATTAGAGTAATGTTCAAATGTTTTTCTGGCTTGTGTGTTTTGAAATTTCCCCTTCAGTACTTTTATCCTGAGGTTCTCAATGGAGTAGTCAGTGAAATGGTGGCCAACTGGGGTGCAGTTATTGTCATTGTGTCTGTTAATGGCATGTTTATGTAGGTTCATCCATAGGTTTCTCCAATGTGACATCCTGCTTACCTTTTGCTGCACTGGTTCATATATAAAGCATTAGTAAATGTACATGTGTATGATCCTTTGCTGTTGTATGTTTTGTTGTTGTGATGTTGTCACTACATATGTGTTTATAACAAGATACAGTATATTGCATGGTTTGGTGCCAGTCTCAATAATGTTTTGTTCACTCTGCAATTTTCTGCAGACCAGTTTCTGTTTTAGGTAAGGTGATTGTCTGAAAGCCAGGATAGGGGTTGTATGTATCCACATTCTATTCTATTATAATTATATATTATATTATAGCACGTGTTCCCGGGGGGGGGGGTTCTCGGTGCAGAATTAATAATTTTAGGTATTATAAAGGATTTTTTTTGTACTGTTAACAGTGCAATATGGTTAGAGATCCCTCTGTCACGTTCTGCCCAGGCTGCGGAGCTGCATATCTGTCATGCTGTAGTTTCTCTGCTTTGCTTTGATCCATTCCTGGATTTCCTTTTGCTTTGTTCTATTTTCAATTCTTTGCTTCTGCTCCGGCTCTTTGCTTCTGCTCCGGCTCTTTGCTTCAGCTCTGCTTCCTTTATTAGGTGTGCCCCACCTGTGTTCTGTTTGTCTCAGTCTGCAGTCTTCAGTCTAAGGTATGTCTCTGTGTTGTGTTTGGTTTACATGTGTGGTTTGTTTTGTATCTTGTCTGCAGGGATTAGCGTTAGGACCCACCGTCATTGGAGTACTTTGGCGTAGTGGTGGGCTAAGCATACTATGGCCATATCATGTGACGAAATCTCCAATAGTTATCTTGTAGTCCTAGGCTAGTTTCTGTATTCATGTTTGTCTGTCTCTTATGTACCTTTGCCCTTCTTCCTTGAATCATCTGAGGATTCCGGTTCCTCTCTCCTCTCCCCATGTCCCAGTTAAGATTTCCTATCCTTGCTTAAAGGAAGAAGCGTCCGAGGGTTCCGGCTCCTCACTCCTTCCCCTGTGTTCCTTGCCTTCTTCCCTGTCCTTTGTTGTGCCCTGTAACATGTATGTCTAGTCTGGTTATGTTTATTCCTTGTCTTGTGCCCTGTTTATACTTTACGCTATTCATGTCATGTTTCAAGCCACTTCTCGTGTATATCTTGTATCATGTTTCTTGCCTGGTCTCCCTTTCCCTTTGCTTAGTCTTCATTCTCCCAGCCTGCAGCATCCTGCTCGTGATCCATGTGATATTCTTCATGCCTGCTCCAGGGTGCCTGCAGGATTCGTTTTGTTCTGGTCTACATCTGCTGCCATATCAGGGCGCTGGTGTTTGGCTGCATCCCTAGGTGCTCAACGCCTGGGCGAGTGTGGTCACCCTGCAACCAGGCCCTGCCCCAGACTCCACTGCTGCATCGTGACTCCTGCAAACAACCATCGGGCGCGCTGGGTCCTTCCAGTCTCCAGCTTGGACCCAGTCCGTGACACATGGCCGCAGGTAAATGGCCAGGAGTTCGCGGAGTGGAGTTTGCAGCGTCAGCCCTTCCAGTGGGCCTCCGTACCCGTCAGCCCTTCCAGTGGGCCTCCGTACCCGTCAGCCCTTCCAGTGGGCCTCCGTACCCGTCTGCCCTTCCAGTGGGCCTCCGTACCCGTCTGCCCTTCCAGTGGGCCTCCGTACCCGTCTGCCCTTCCAGTGGGCCTCCGTACCCGTCTGCCCTTCCAGTGGGCCTCCGTACCCGTCTGCCCTTCCAGTGGGCCTCCGTACCCGTCTGCCCTTCCAGTGGGCCTCCGTACCCGTCTGCCCTTCCAGTGGGCCTCCGTACCCGTCTGCCCTTCCAGTGGGCCTCCGTACCCGTCTGCCCTTCCAGTGGGCCTCCGTACCCGTCTGCCCTTCCAGTGGGCCTCCGTACCCGTCTGCCCTTCCAGTGGGCCTCCGTACCCGTCTGCCCTTCCAGTGGGCCTCCGTACCCGTCAGCCCTTCCAGTGGGCCTCCGTACCCGTCAGCCCTTCCAGTGGGCCTCCGTACCCGTCAGCCCTTCCAGTGGGCCTCCGTACCCGTCAGCCCTTCCAGTGGGCCTCCGTACCCGTCAGCCCTTCCACTGGGCCTCCGTACCCGTCAGCCCTTCCAGTGGGCCTCCGTACCCGTCAGCCCTTCCAGTGGGCCTCCGTACCCGCTTGCCTGAGCCTGTTCCTGCCTGAGCCTGTGCCTGTTCCTGCCTGAGCCTGTGTCCGTTCCCGTACCCGTGCCTGAGCCTGTACGCATGCATGATCCGCTACCTGAGCTTATGCCGGTACCCTTGCATGAACCAGTACATGTGCCTGGCCCGGTGGTACTCCGTTCTCGTCCGCCCTTCCAGTGGGCCTCCGTTCCTGTACCCGTGCCTGAGCCGGTACGCATGCATGACATAGTATCTGAGCTTATGCCTGTACCCATGCTTGATCCAGTACACGTGCCTGGCCCGGTGGTACTCCGTTCTCGTCCGCCCTGAAAGAGGGCTTCTAGTCATGTCGTGTGCCCCGCAAGAGGGCTTCTAGTCGTGTGCCCCGCAAGAGGGCTTCTCCTTGTTCCAGTACCTGCCTTGTTCCAGTACCTGCCTTGTTCCAGTACCTGCCTTGTTCCAGTACCTGCCTTGTTCCAGTACCTGCCTTGTTCCAGAACCTGCCTTGTTCCAGAACCTGCCTTGTTCCAGAACCTGCCTTGTTCCAGTACCTGCTATGTTCCTGAGTTGCGGCCAGCGCCCCAGTAAGTGGACTCCTAAGTTGAGTACCCTGTAAGTGGGCAACCTGCCGTGTACCCTGAAAGAGGGTTTCCTGAGTTGCGGCCAGCGCCCCACTGTGGACTCCCAGGAAGAGTGCCTGCATCCGGGCTACCCTGGTCGAGTACCCTGCAAGTGGGCAACCTGCCGTGTGCCCTGCAAGTGGGCAACCTGTTGTCTGAACCTGAACCCGTGCCTGTGCCTGAACCCGTACCCATGCCTGAACCCGTGCCTTTCGTGTCTGCCCAGCAAGTGTGCAACCTGTTGTCTGAACCTGAACCCGTGCCTGTGCCTGAACCCGTACCCATGCCTGAACCCGTGCCTTTTGTGTCTGCCCAGCAAGTGGGTTACCTGCCGTGTCTGCCTTGTCAAGTGGCTTATCTACTTTGCCTTCGTCTGGATCTAAATGTCAGCTAGAGACAACTTCCTCAATCCTGTACAGACATTCTGATTCCTGTTTTTGGAGGAGATTGGTCTACTAGCGGCAGTGCTGGTCATCGAAGGACTCCTACATTTTTCAGACTGGTTCCTGGGTCGACTTGTGTCTTCAGTCTTCCGTTAGGAGCGGGCCTTCCTTCTGTTGATGTTTCTGTTCGCGTCCAGAGGCCGCTCTTTCGGAGGGGGATTGTGTCACGTTCTGCCCAGGCTGCGGAGCTGCATATCTGTCCTGCTGTAGTTTCTCTGCTTTGCTTTGATCCATTCCTGGATTTCCTTTTGCTTTGTTCTATTTTCCATTCTTTGCTTCTGCTCCGGCTCTTTGCTTCTGCTCCGGCTCTTTGCTTCAGCTCTGCTTCCTTTATTAGGTGTGCCCCACCTGTGTTCTGTTTGTCTCAGTCTGCAGTCTTCAGTCTAAGGTATGTCTCTGTGTTGTGTTTGGTTTACATGTGTGGTTTGTTTTGTATCTTGTCTGCAGGGATTAGCGTTAGGACCCACCGTCATTGGAGTACTTTGGCGTAGTGGTGGGCTAAGCATACTATGGCCATATCATGTGACGAAATCTCCAATAGTTATCTTGTAGTCCTAGGCTAGTTTCTGTATTCATGTTTGTCTGTCTCTTATGTACCTTTGCCCTTCTTCCTTGAATCATCTGAGGATTCCGGTTCCTCTCTCCTCTCCCCATGTCCCAGTTAAGATTTCCTATCCTTGCTTAAAGGAAGAAGCGTCCGAGGGTTCCGGCTCCTCACTCCTTCCCCTGTGTTCCTTGCCTTCTTCCCTGTCCTTTGTTGTGCCCTGTAACATGTATGTCTAGTCTGGTTATGTTTATTCCTTGTCTTGTGCCCTGTTTATACTTTACGCTATTCATGTCATGTTTCAAGCCACTTCTCGTGTATATCTTGTATCATGTTTCTTGCCTGGTCTCCCTTTCCCTTTGCTTAGTCTTCATTCTCCCAGCCTGCAGCATCCTGCTCGTGATCCATGTGATATTCTTCATGCCTGCTCCAGGGTGCCTGCAGGATTCGTTTTGTTCTGGTCTACATCTGCTGCCATATCAGGGCGCTGGTGTTTGGCTGCATCCCTAGGTGCTCAACGCCTGGGCGAGTGTGGTCACCCTGCAACCAGGCCCTGCCCCAGACTCCACTGCTGCATCGTGACTCCTGCAAACAACCATCGGGCGCGCTGGGTCCTTCCAGTCTCCAGCTTGGACCCAGTCCGTGACACCCTCTATCTGGAACATGTTATTATGCTCACTTACTTAGCTCACTTAACTTTTTATATTGTTTATTATTATTATTTATTTATTTTTTTTTTACTTTTTCACTTGTGAGAAGTGGGAGAAACATTATTTCTCACTCTCTTCCCTGTGATCACCCTGCACTGATCATACTGCAACAACCAAGCAAGTTTCCAAGCAGGGTCTGGATATTCTGTCCTCTGATGACCTTCCGGTTGATGTTCACACTGGTAGCTGTTAAAACGATCGGTCAGCAGGAAGGTCAAAAGACAGCCTGATCTGTAGCAAGAAAACATACATGTACGTCCATATAGGACTGAAGGGGTTAAAAATATACATACACTAAAAGTTTGGGAGGTCAGGCACTGATGTTGGAGAAGAAGGCCTGGCTCACAATCTCCCTCCCAGTTCATCCCAAAGGTGTTCAAAGGGGGTGTGGTCAGGGCTCTGCGCAGGCCAGTTAAGTTCTTTCGGATCAAACTCATCTAAACATGTCTTTATGGACCTTGCTTTGTGCACTGGGACACAGTCATGCTAGAATAGAAAAGGGTCTTTCACCGAGTATACCAAGACAGATTTTGAGAGGGAAATATTATTGTGCAACCTACAAATTCAGAACAACATATGGTATGCCTGAGGGAAATTGCCTATTGAATCCATTCAAATCCTTCAAGGATTGGCCAAACTTGACTCCTGACTCTGAACTGAGAGGTGGGCACCCAGAAAGGTCATTTAAGGCAAAATAAGGTAGCCCTGCAGTGGTAGCATGAAAGCTTGCACTGCATGCAAGCAGAAAGGTAATAACCTATCAGAAAAACCAGGGTTCGGTGAGGTGTAATTGAGTGAGTTTCGGAGACAGCGTGTTCGAATGTGAGAAGGAGTGTGTGTGCCAGTTTAAATGCAGTAGATATAGAGTGTTGTGGGGCCACTCAGCTGTACTTGTCTATTGGGCCAAATGGTGCCTGTCTACCCTGTTTGTTAGGATATATGAACCATAGATTTTGAAATGTTCATATATTTACCTCTCAGGGCAATCCTTAGTGAGTTGAGGGCAGGCCTGGACATACTTTCTGGTTCACCAGGCAAATGCCCAGTGGGCTGCTTTCCATCACTGCCCCATACACATTCAGCAGATGGATATGGCTGGCCATACGCTACATGAGCATAAAAATGTTGCATGAGCCCGTGCAAATTCAGCCGTCGGCTGCACCTATGTCATCAGGAGGCTACTGGCATTAACCACTGAATTCTTCCTAGTGGTTAATGCCAGTTGCCTCCTGATGACATAGGTGCAGCCGACTGCTGAATTTGCACAGCCTCACCGAGTACGTAAGAGCTCTGTGTTTTTGCACAGTGACTTCCCAGCAACCGGACAGCAGGCCCATTTACATCTGATTATGTAGGCAGGAAGCAAAGGGCCCCTCGTTTTGCACATAAAAATGTTGGTCGAGTACCTCTGTGCCAACAAATGAGGGAGACTGTGTTTGCAGGTGTTGGTACCCTGTTTGTGAAGATATATGTACGATGGATATCTACCTCTGTGCCAACAAAGAAAAAAATGTGCTAATAACTTACGATTACTGAATTCCAACAAGACTGTTCATTGCTGGATTATACATAGTATAGAAGAGTATGTGGAACTAAGGATGCATTAAAACAAATTCTATTGTGTATCTATTAAAGCCACAAAGTTCCTTTCAGCTATGTGTCACTGCCAGTTAACACAATATGCAGAGTTGCTGGAATGTAGTTTTTAGAGACAGAGCACTGTCATAAAAAATAATTGGAAACTACTAAATATGTGGAGAAGGTTGTTAAAAGCAAACTACAACAACCTAAAAAGAGAGCCTGCAAATCTTGCAAGTGTCCTGTTTCCCACAGGGCAGTCCTGGTTTTCAGGCATTGTCTCACCTTCCCACTGAGAGGCAGGCTGGTCTAGGGGCAGGGGGACAATTGCAGAGGTGGGAGTGCAGTGAGTTCACACTATATGACCCTGTAGTAATACTGAGACGGCACCCACTATGTGGAAAGGAAATGCTCCAGATAAGATAAGACTGAGTGGTGTGAGACGTTTGTGAGGTGTGATGGTATTATGATAGAGGTAGGATGTTTTAGTGTGAGTGTGTAAGTGTTAGAGTGAGTGTGTGTGTAGTACTGCATATATTAGAAATAGTTACCAAGGGGCTGGGGGCCCTTTACCTACCAGAAGGTACCAACCATCCCTTGTTCTGACTGATCTTCTGATCTCCATTGACTTGAGTTGTGAGACCTCAATCACAGATTCTATGTGGCCTTCTAGTGTTGTAGTGAAACTGTTTGTGTACATTGTGTGGAGTAAGGTAGGTGCAGGGTCCTGATTCTTCAAACAAGGCCAGCCATCATGCGGAGGCGGTCTTAGTGGGGTCACGTTATGCAATGTTACATGACCCCACAGAAGTAGCGCTGCTCCTCACACATTGCTCTGTAGACCGCCTCAGTCTCTACACAAAGGTTACTGAGTATGATTGTGTGGGTGTTAAACGGTGTTTGTGTGAGTTTATGTGCAAGTGTTTTACAGTATGTGTGTGTATAGATTACCAGGGAGGGAAGAATTGGAGGGCCACTTGGATTTAGATGCCCACCAGAAATGGTGGGAAGATATGCACATGGGGATAAAAGGCCCTTTTATTTTATGGTAAACAACCTGTAGTAAAACTGTAATAAAATCTAAGAAGTTATCAAATTTGCAAAATGATGAGACCTTGATGAGTGTATGATGCCCTTGGGAGTAATGACATAGTGGTAATGGTGTAACATTCCATGCTTGTTTACCAGTCACCAATGAGTCAGCGCTCGTTAAATGTGCTTTAGACAGCTAACTTCCGCATTGATGACAGAACTCAGGAACTCACTCTAAGGCTGACCATCAAAAAAGCTGGAGGAAAACAAATCCTTATGGCAGTCAAAGTGGTCTAAAGCAGTAAAGTCCTCTCTTTTTTATACCCCTCCACAATCCCTGTTCACAAGCACCACCCCTTTGTTGAACATTGGGACACTTTATTTTAAACTGTGACAAAGTATATGATGCAACTTATCAAGCTGGATAAGCTAACAGGATTTTGATGACCTGATAGGGTCCATGACATAGGCATAGAATCAACAAATCATCCCCTGAATGACAGACACGTTGCTTACCCCTCACCAGGGACCCAGACCATGGTGAGTCCTGCTACTTAGTACTAGTGCAACCATGTAACCAATCCTTCAGATAGCTAAGGTCCAGACCGATCCTAGTCTCAGGGATCCACAACACAGCTAATATACAAGACTCCTTATGAATCATCAGCACCCCTATCAGTCTTGCCTTGTCTAAGCTTGACTGTAATGTAAAACATGAATACTACCCTTGCAAAACTTAACAACCATGCCTCTGTGCTCAAGGAGAGCTGCACAATATGTGTTTCCATGTAAACATCATACCATATGGCACACCAAACAAAGCAGATAAAGGACACACATATAATAACTATTTTTTTTAATTACCACATTAAAATGAATGAAACTAACCACACAATGATCATGTCCCATCTAGTTTCTGCTTTTTTGCTGAAAAAAGAATGCACACTGTGTTGTTCCGTAATTCAACTACCAGGGCAAGCAGTGAATTGACTGCTCAAGTTATGTGTAGCACACATTACTTTGTATCTCCTCACAATAAACACATCAAATGCTATTTTCACTTACAAATAGATGTTGCCTCCTGGCAGCCGATTAACATCAAAGAAATTGAACACTTAGGTTAAATTACAATAAACTAGCTATAAATTGTTGCCGAAATCTCTTTGATAGTTGAGGTATAAACAGTATAAGTTGAAAAATATAAAAAGGGAAACACACCCTGGAAAAAACATATAAATTCAAATATTGAAGTGCTGCTGAAATTAACAATAAGGTCTTACAACAAAGCAAGGAATCAGCCCACACCCAGCAAATACAATTTCAAAACACCTTCTGAGGCCTAAAGTAACTATAAGCAGACTCAGAATTGCAAACTATAGGCAGACTCAGCATTAAGGAAGATGTGAGCAAATATAAAGCCAAGCTTAAAAAACGCATTATTAGATGCGGCAAAGCATGCATGAAGGAGAAAATTTCTAGGTTAACAAAAAAGGGTGATAAAACCTTATTTTAGATATTTAAATAAAACGAGAAAGTTTAACCCCTTCGCGACCTTTGCCGGTTCAGGACCGTCATAACAAGAAGGTCACTAAATGACCTTTGACGGTCCTGAACCGTCAAAAAATTAAATAAGCTTAGAAAGTGATCAAGGATCACTTTCTTCGCTTAAACGGCCTTGCTGCAATGCCTCGATGTCGAGGCATTCAGCAAGGCCGAGATCGGCATCGGGGGCCATGTCTGGCCCCTCCCCGGGGCGTCAACAGCCGCCATACATTGTATGGCGGCGGACGCCCGTTTTAAAAGCGTTTAGGAGGCGATCAACGATCGCCTCCTAAACTTAAATGGTGTCGCTGGAATGCCTCGATCAGGAGGCATCCAGCGACACCAAACACTTACCTCTAGGTGGGCTGTGACCGCTCCGGAGATCTTTGCCATCAAGCAAGATGGCGGCGGCCCGGGAAATAAAACAATAGAGACGAAAAAGTTCGCTAGAGGGTCTCCAGAACCTCTAGAGAACTGGCTCCACTTGCTGGTTGAATACAGGTACTGCATTCAACCATGCAAGTCAATGGAGCCCAGCTTTCTAATCACTATGTGATTAGTAAAATATTCAAAAAAAAAAAAATGGAAAAAAAAATAAAAAAAAAATGTGCTAACATTTAAAAATAATTATGCAGTGATGTCACTAGATGAACCATCCAGTACCAGCAAAATGTGTAAAAAAAAATATAAAAAAAGTATTAAAAAAATAAAATAAAATTAAAAAATAAATTTTATTATTTTGAGCAAGTGCTAAAATTTCTCAAAAATCTCAACAAAGAGTTAAAATAAAAGCACTTCAAATACCCAAGGGGTGTCTAATATATAAAAAAAATGGCTGATGGGGTAAATTGGAGTGGCCTAGCTCAAAGATAGGGCATAGGTACAGACTGACCAAAATGGAGAAAAAAAGCGCACTTCCCAAATGTGGCATTTTAAATCTGAAACAACCCGACAAACCCATGCATGTCGGGTATCACTGCACTCAGGAGATGTTCCTGAACACACATTGGGGGGGTGTTTGACAGTGGCATATACCAGAACCTGTATATCTATAACTAAAGTACAATTTGTGTGAAAAAAAAATAAAAAAAATTACTATTACAAAGTTTAATTCTATAATTGGTGCATGGAAAGGGTTAAAATAACAGCATTTGGAATACCCTGGGGTGTCTAGTTTTCAAAAATATATGGTTTGAATGGGTTAAATTGAGTTAACCGGCTTCAAAGATATTCCAAAGAGGAGAGGGAGGCACAATGACCAAATGACCACCTGAATTACGCATGCCCCAAAAGTAGCCTTTTACCAGCCAAACAATCTGACAAACCCATGCATGTGGGGTATCGCTGTACTCAGGAGATGTTCCTGAACACATATTGGGGGGTTGTTTTACAGTGACATATATCAGGACCTGTATATCTATAACTAAAGTACAATTTGTTTTAAAAAAAAAATAAAAAAAATTACTATTACAAAGTTTGACAAAGTGTAGTTGTATAATTGGTGCATGGAAAGGGTTAAAATAACAGCATTTGGAATACCCTGGGGTGTCTAGTTTTCAAAAATATATGGTTTGACGGGGTTAAATTGAGTTAACCGGCTTCAAAGATATTCCAAAGAGGAGATGGAGGCAGACTGAGCAGATTTGTTAAAAAAGATTTGGAAATCATAAAACGCTGCTTGTACTTATTGCCCTATAACTTACAAAAAACAGCAAAAAAACATAAAAACATTGGGTATTTCTAAACTCAGGACAAGTAGTAGAATCTATTTAGCTAGTTTTTTTACTTGCTTTTTTAGGTGAGTAAAAGATTTTTCAAATAAAAGTCATAAAATGTCTTTTTTTTCAATTTTTCACCATGTTTTTTTTAATTTTTTTTATAGTAAATAAGATGATACGATCAAAATAATGGTATCTGAAGAAAGCCCATCTTGTCCTGAAAAAAACAATATATAACTTATGTGGGTACACTAAATGGGTGAGGAGAAAATTACAGCTGAACACAAGCACCACAAAAGTGTCAAAACAGCCTCGGTCCCACAGGGTACAAAACGAAAAATGAGCCCGGTCCTTAAGGGGTTAAACAAGGAATAATTAGAGAAACAATGAGACACGTAAAGTTTGTGTGTTTACAGAGGAAGAAGCTCTACTTGAACTCTTCAAAGTCAAAACAGACAAATTCATGGAACCTGAAGCAATACACTCAAAGTTATTTAAAAAGCTTTGGAATGTCCTGGCAAAACTGTTAGCAGACTTAGTCAACCAGTCGCTACTGATAGGAGTAGTTACAGAAGTGCCCGGATTTGACTAGTCCTATCTAATCCTAACAAAACTGTAATTCCCACCATGAAGCTGAAACAGTGGGACAGCATGGCCCTTTAACCCATTGAGACTCTCCTGCAGTTCAAAGCCTTCTTCGGACACCATTCATGAGCCACCTGTCAGCCGTAAGGTTATATACACAGATAAAGGAATCACGGAACACTAAACTATTATATAAAAGCATTTAGCTGAGGCATAACTATTGGGGATTCTGTCACATTACCGCTGTCGGGACCGAAGCACCCAAAATCCACTACTGTGCCACAGAAAACAACGCACATGATTGACTTATTGCATCCCAAAAGTGAACAGTCCAGCAAGAAAATCCACATAGCTATTACTTTTTATATATACATTTAAACATGTTATGTTTTAGTTGTGGTTAACCAAATCAGCTTCTCTTTTGAATAGTATTGTTACATAGAATTGTTGCAGAGAAAACCCTTAATGCTGATCATTGAGTTCCCAATTATACCTGAAAAGAAGCATTTACATTTTACACAGGAAAATACTTCATGTTACTTCTGAGCTTGATTCATGTGTGGCTTGAACTGGCCTGACCTTTCAATACAGCAACAAGCAGTCTCCCTCTTGCACATATTCCAAGGTCTGGAATTCATTTATAGTCATCCCTTTAAGTTTTGACCTTGACCAGTTTAGTTGACCTGAATGTTATTGTGCGATATATATCATGTACAAATGAAAGAAATAAAATCAAGCATAATCTGTTAAAATATGTTCTTTAAAAAGTTGCATTTATATTTTGTATATATATATATATATATATATATATATATATATATATATATATATATATATATATATATATATATACCTTTAAAGTACTTTACATCATATGCTTATCTGATTATTCAATTATGGATTGTGTTGTTGACTGCTAGACGTTAGCATTTTTTATAAGCAATGTATTTACAGAAACCCCCCCCCCACACACAAATATTTATATCGAAATGTTTTTGTACATTACCAATATAAATGTTGGTTGTCCTATGATATAAAAGTTTACTTATCTTGAATTGATACTTATTGTGATACTATTTTTAGTAAAGAACATATCATTTTGTTTTATTTTAAAAAAGGGTTAACATTATTTTGTTAAATCATTTTGAAATCTCTCTTTCTTCTAAGAGTAAAAGATAAATCTAGCATTTATTGCAACTGGAAGCCAGATCCAATATCGAAATATAGCTTATAGCTGTATTTAACATAAAGTAATATTTGCAATACTACCTATTTAAATATGATTAATAATTGGACTTGTGTAGAAGTTCCCCACAGTTACCTAGACGTTTGCATAACCCATTCAGCAGATTCCATTCCATTTTATGCCAAAGCGGTAAACCCTATGAAACTTAAAAAAGTAGATGTTATATATGTGAAATGTGACCGACTTGGTAAATAATTTTTCCTTGTAACAGAAAATACATTATAACTAAAGTGGTCATAGTTTTGAAGGTCCTACATAGTCCAGATGTTAAGGACTGTGGGTTTTTCATTTTGTGCCATCAAACCATGGTGTTTCTGATGTCCATACACTTACTGCCAAAAGGAAAGGTAAGATGGATCTAAGCAGATTCAAGCAGAAAATTATGGAGAAGTAGATGGGATTTTTATGAACAATGTCACCCCTGTTTTTATGATTTATGACATATTTTGGTAACTCTGCTATGGCCAAATGTTTCCAAGGTTCATGTAGTATAAAATGACTACATAGGCTTTTAAAATTATTTATGGATCACATTTTCTTGCTTTCATTATTTTAGGAATTCCTGGACCTTTGACCAGGAGTACGTATTAAATTACGTGGATCCAAGTTTTTCACAATTATTAATTAGTTAATTTTGTTTGTTTTAAGAACTTTAAAATACTATTAAAAAACCTCAGATAATTTCATTTACATTAATTATTTTTAAATTTGAAACCAGATTTATGTGGCATTAAAGCTGCAGGGAACATGAGAAAGAAGTAAACTTTAGATGCAGTACAGGAAATTCAGATTGCATTGTAGACTGAGTCACAGGAAGCCTTTATTTTATTTATGTGACTATAAGCTAATAGATACCAGATGTTAACTATCCCATATTATCTATACTGCTCTGTGGTTTGTTCAGTGGTTAAAAGACAAAAAAGTGGAGAGCATGTGAATACATTTTACTTTGTCATGAGGGCCGAAATAAATTTGGGAATAAGAAAGATATATGTGTAAGTTGTGTATATTGCATAAAATGAATGTGACCCTCTGATCAGATCACAAAGGTAAGAATATTATCACATTGCTGTACTTTTAAATCATTACTAAACATGAAACTAGATACTGAAAGTAAATACTGAACATTTTTATTATTGACTTGATATGAGAGGGTTATGGCGACCATAACCATTCTAATCATGTAAGATTATAAAACATTAGCACACTGCCACATTTCATAGGACTTAGGCTGTTGCAACTATATATTATAACTATAATTATATGTCTTCAACAATCTAGAGGAAAAAAAATTGGGTTGCGCTTTTCACAAGAAGCAAATACTATTGCATATCCCACATTTTAGGTGTTGTCAGTGGGTTGACCCCCAGATGTTAGAGGGCAGTCCCACCAACATCAATGGGTGGTCCTGCCACTCTTTTTTTAATGGGGAAGTGGAGGGGGGGTACAATGACGCTCCAACGACCCTGTATTTCCCCTTAGCGAACTGGAGACCAAAGAAGTGGTGCTTCACCTGGAGTTTCTGGGTGAAACCCGGAGAGTTCCCAGATGTGGTGACAGTGCTGAGTTGTCTTGGCCATGGACATATGTCCACACAGTACATCCACTTGGATGTAAGTTAAAAATCCAGTAGGTGGATCCAAAAAAATATTTGCCGACAACCAAGCTAGCACAAACATATATGACAAACTGACAAATTCATACATTTGTCAATGTCGCTCCAATTTTAAGTCAACCATATGGATAATAATTTTGAGCTGAATGTTCTCTTTTGGAAAACATTAAGAAAAATGGTAGCTAAGTAATACATCTGTTTTAGAATTGTCCTATAGTTAAGATGCCTTTGATTGGCATCTTAAGAGTGCCAGTGACTATAATGACAGGTTATAGCTCTCCAGTTTACTCACATGGTACACTTTGTGGTTGCTGTAATTATAATAAAGCTTTTGCTACTCTCTGTAGTATGTTTCACATTTGCATCTTTAAATCCACAAAACATATGGTTTGCTCAGAAAAGGAGCAGCCATTCACTGCATTCATGATAATCATGTTTAACCTTTTTTAAATGTACTAATTAAACCTAGATTTATGACAATATACACAAAATACAACCTACCAATGCAAAAAGCAAGTTCAAGCTGTATTTGCAGACTTCTATGATAAAGTTTCTTAAAAGAAGAGCAAACAATTATCTGTGGTGCACAACCTCTTTAGATATGCTCATTAAGGTCCCAGAGCTTTTCCTTTCAATAATATATATATTGGAAGAATGTTAATAAATCATCCTCATATGAATATACACTTTAAAATTAGCCCACCTATATTATAGTACTGTATCCCAAACCT
This sequence comes from Spea bombifrons, assembly GCF_027358695.1. Lineage (NCBI taxonomy): Eukaryota > Metazoa > Chordata > Amphibia > Anura > Pelobatidae > Spea > Spea bombifrons. The sequence continues at coordinate 106,705,915 of NC_071087.1, read as the reverse complement.
TTAAAAAGTGAGACTAAGTCAAATGCAAATACAATGCAGACTATTTGTCAGATACTGATCTCAACCAGCCATTGGTATCTGTAAAACCACAAACTGTAAGGTATATAAGGTCTCCAGTTGTCAGGCTGTATGCTGGTGTATACAGCATATCTGGCCTAGAATATCCTGAACCCCACATGGAGTAGAGTGAATGAGCTGCAGCTGTAGGGGGGGGGGGTGGTGTCCAATCAGTCCAAGAGCATTCCCATTGGTGGAGATACCAAGATGGACATAACTGGCTAATCCTACTCATCAAAGATCAAACAACTTTAATAACAGAGAGGAGCTGGCTACCTGTGGCCATATTTGACCCTGTTAGCACTTACTGCATTGTTTGAGTATTGTAATACCTGTCTACATGCAGTTACCAACCGCTTGTTTTTGCTACAGTTTATTACCCTACTTGAACCTGCTTGACCCCCTGGCTTTTGACTTTGGCTTGTTACACTGATTACCTCCTGTTCCATGACCTTGGCTGTTTAAGCCTTTGTGATCCTGTGCTGCCTGCATTTGACCTTCTGGACTGATTATTGACATTTGTTTTTGGACTGCCTGCTACTGGGTGTCTACACCTTCTGCATTAAAGCTCCCAGCCCAATCCTTACATTAGTACTCTTTGATACAGGAAGCACTCAACCCCCCCTGATAATTTAAAGAGGCCCACTGGAGCAGGAGAAGGGGAGGTAGAAACAGTAAGCTGTTTAGAGTAGGTGAACTAGACAGAAAAAAAAAAGTGGGTACTCAACAATTGGAGTGCCAAAGGTTAACTTTATATCATTATGCATTGGTACTGTAGTGGAACGTACATTTCATGATTCTCAGCCATCCATTTGGTTTGCTGAACATCAGGAGAAATGTAATAACAGCACTGCGGGTGCCAAATGTTAGCCACAAAAGCTGCAAAACTACCAAGTGTCCTATTTTGGTTCCAAGCCTTTATGTCCGCTTTAACTACACTCTAACTATCCCCTTTGTTTGCTATTCAACACAGAGCTACACTACACAACATTAACTCTTCCTGACTGCAACTCCCATGATGTTGATCAAGCAACATTGCTAGTGAGAATAGTAGCTAGTAATGGTAGATTACAGAGAGTACAAATGCTATTTTTTTACTGCATCTTCAATATTATTTAACCAGTCATATTTTCATGGGAACTGTAGTTATAGGCTAGGGCTGAGGTGTATTACACTACACACTAACATTTTTATTGTTGACTGCAGCTCCCATGACATACAGTCAGCCATTTCTGACTGAACACCATATGAATTGTAGGCTGAAGTAGTTGTCGCTAATCACCCTAACTATTGTAAACTAAAATACTTATGCTGTGCACGTACACAGAGGCGTATCTACTGAAAATAGCGCCTATGGCAAGCACTGTAATTGCGCCCCTGTCCAAATATCTAAAACCCATTTATTAGCCCCTGCTGTCCATATATATATAAATATTAGACCCTGCTGCTGATAGCAGGTATAGATCAACACATTAACACACAAACCCAGCTTTGCATGTATAGATCGATTGAAATTCACTTGTGATCTCAGCACTGAAGGTATATATCAAATAAACAGAATCAGACATACAAATCCTGTATTTGCAGGTATACAATAATAATATATGAAACGTAGCATTGCAGGTATAGATCAAATAAATACATGGAAACAGCATTGTAGGTATTAATCAACTGAATATGACATAAAAACCCTGTACTTGCAGGTATACATAAATAATGTATGGAAACATAGCATAGCAGATATGGATCTACAGAATAACACAAAAACCCAGTTTTGCAGGTATAGATGAATTGGAATTCACATAAAAACACGCATTAAAGGTATATTTAAACCCCCCTAAATTACAGTCATAGATCACAGGTTGCACACCCAAAAGCCAGCCCTGGCGTCCACACTGCCCACAGAACCTGACCAGCACTCAGATTACACACATAAGATTTGCCATCTTTGTCCCCAAATAACCCAGCACAAGTCAACTTTGTCCCAAACCATCCGACCTGTGCCATCTTTGTCCCATATACACCCTGCCTTTGCCATCTTGGTCCTCAAGGCTCAAGCATCCTGCTAATGACATCTTTGCCCTTCCACAATTATACTTCTATGATACACACAAACACTTTTACAGTCACTCACTAATTCACACTTTCATTCAGACAATTCATCCACACATTAACTCATGCTTTCCCTCATTCAGACAATTCATCCACACATTAACTCATGCTCTCCCTCATTCAGACAACTCATTCTCTCCTTCATTCAGACAATACATCCACATATTAACTCATGCTCTTCCTCATTCAGACAACTCATGCTCTCCCTCATTCAGACAATTCATCCACATATTAACTCATGCTTTCCCTCATTCAGACAACTCACCCACATATCAACTCATGCTCTCCCTCATTCAGACAACTCATGCTCTCCCTCATTCAGACAATACATCCACATATTAACTCATGCTCTCCCTCATTCACTCATGCATCAATGCATCCACACATTAATTCACACTATTTACTTATTTCAATATACTTATTACCCTCTTCCTCAATATCTACCCCCGCTCCCTTTCTCACTATCTACCCCCTCTCCCTCCCTTATCACTTTCTACCCTCTCTCCCCCCTTTCTCACTATCTGCCCCTCTCCTTCCCTTATCACTTTCTACCCCCTCTCCCTCCCTTATCACTTTCTAACCCCTCTCCCTCTCCCTTATCACTTTCTAACCCCTCTCTTTCTCTCCCTACTCACTATCTACCCTCTCCCCCTTTGTAGTTCTCTCACCTTAAGGTCCAGCGACAAGGCTTCCGTCTTCCTGCTCTGCTGCATTGCCCACTGCTTCACTGCTGAGGGCTGAAATATGATGTCATATTCCGGCGCTCAGCATGAAATGCCGGCACCGGGATGGAGGTAGAGGCCTCGTGGAGGAGAATAAGGGGCGCCGAGCGGTTGCTAGGCGCCCCTCTCTCTCCTCCGCAACAAAAAACAGACAGCATTTAAAAGCCGCTCACTGGCGCCCCCCTTTCAAATAGCGCCTATGACACGAGCCTCTGCGCGTATATGCTGGTCCAGTAACTAACATTTGCCTCCCACCAGGAAACCCCTCTCCTGAGCCCTCAAATGTACGCAATGGGGATATATGGAGGTTTGTGCTGGGGAAGAGGAAAGTTGGGGAGCATAATCGCCACTGGAAAATACCTCTCTAAAGCTAAGAAGATAAGAAAGGTGAGAGATTTACTTCAACCAACCACATGGAGCTCCATTGGTATAACATTCAAAAACAAATTCTAACAAACAAGATTTTGAACAAGGACAAACTCAACATGTCTTATGGTAGAAACTCACTAGAGTTGGCTCCTCACAATAAAGTTCACGAGTTAATCATAAAGGACAAATATAGCAAGTTTGGAAAACTTAAGCTCACCTGCATACTGCTTCACCTACTTTAATCTCTGTTCAGGTATTTAATCCTAGGAATACAATATTTTTATGGTAATACACAAAACTTTTGTGAACCAGGTTAAGGTATAATGCACCAACCAAGTAAGCTGTGTCATTTTATCTAATAACTGCCTGTGGAATGCAAAGAACCACCAAACATTAAAATGTATCCAGTTATAAATTATGTGGTTACTATAGAGGAGAGATTATATTTGTACCTATACATTCTTTTACATATCTAACAAAGTACTTATGTATTCTCTTCCTCCAATGGTTAATGGGAGGATCTATCATACTTTTTAATGAAGGACTTTTTAATGAAGGTCTCATTCTTATGTTTTAGCCTCTTCAATTGGCCATATGTATTCAGTCATAATATTTGATGAGAGGACTGTTGTCTAATCATTTGCTCATAAAAGAATTCACTGATCTTTTTTCTATTGTTGTATGTGATTTTCTTTTTTGATGTTGACACATTAAGGGTCATCTCAACTGACCAGACCCGAATGAGGCTGTAGGCTTATTATAACTATAACAAAACTACAAAGACTGGCCTGGTCTTCCAATGGAAAAATATGAGTCACTTAAAGGGTTAAATGTGATTTATTTTATATATTTAAATAAACACTGCATTTTCCCAAAAACATGTTCTAGAAAAATATGCACATATGCCTTGTCTTTAGAAATCACATTTGAGCTTTAGCTTTGCCCCAGTAAAATATAACCCATTTGTATGATCCCTCGTATTTAGAATGTTAATTTGTCCTTTTCATGCACATCTGGTTAGCACAACAGGTCATTTATCAAGCTATCTATATAGGACCAAAATCACGAGCTATGTTAAATTTCTGTAATTTTTCACTAGGGAGTTAAAACTAGTGCCGATCTAAAGAATTCAGTTTTGTAGCTTTTGCCATCTGCCTGAAAGTCATAATTCTATTTTCGGAGCTCCGATAATTATATTGATGAACTTTAATGACATATAAACAGTACCTTATTAAATCACTGTTTCTTTTATCCCAACAAAGTATATTATATGGGATGATTTGTAAATGAAACCATATGATAGATGTATAACAGACATTGGAATCCACCCTAACATAAGCTGCTATACTGAAATCATTTTGGAAAATGCAAATAAAATTTAGCAGCAGAGCTTTTTATTCCATTGAATATAAAAGGTGCAGTGATGGTGTTTTAACTGCTTCCTGTAGCAGTTGGAGAGGGCTGTCTATATAAGGTGGTCTTATGGTCACAAACCAATGACATCATCTCCATCCTATGGAAAGTAAATGTTGCTGGGATTAAAATAAAACATTTTGAAAAGCTGCCATTTGTTTTTATGGGTTGTCTGTTTCAGTTTATGCTGGCTAAATAAAAATAACTATGTTCAGCATTTACATGGTGGTCTGCTACAGAGCATCATCAGATATAAGTAGATAGTAATCTTAGATGATAGATAGTAATAGTATTTCAAACTTAAGATATAAGATTTTCAATATGCAGAGTGGGGTGCATCTTCTTAAGGTGGCTCTATGAGATGAAAACAAGCCCACCCATTCTTTGTGATAATAATAATTCCGTCAACATGTACGCTTCACCGGCAGGTGATGTATATATACTGTCTTGCCCTTTGCCAAGCTAGGCTCAAACATCATCATTTGGCAAACAAGGTCTTATAACAATGTAATTTTAGTTTTCCAAAGTATACTTTGACAGTCATACTGTTGTTGCCTGAGTGAAGTAATCCATCCACCTAATACCCACAATGTGTGTTGTAAAAGAAACCCTCTTCTCTCCCCAACTTTGAGCTCTCAATACCATTGACTTTTCCACATGACCCTTGCTACAATCAAGTCATCCTTGCGCAAACAATCCCTCACCTTCTGTCTCAACCTCCCAATAGATTGCAAGCTCTCAAGAGCAGGGGGCGTTTCTCCTCCTGTAACAAAATTGCATTAACATGTGTTCATGATATTGGTAAATGCAGCCGAATGTCTTGCTTCAGATTAATTTCTTCCTTCATGAAAGATTTGTGCTATATGATGTTATTTTTTCTGAATACATTTAATAAAGCTGCAGATCTATCACAGATGGAATCCCTAGGAGATCTTTAAAAAAAAAATAATCAAAAGACTGTTAAACATTCTTGGAGGATTCATGTTTCCTGTTATGCATTGAATTATTGTTCTTAGTCCTCCTGTTTTTACTTTTTTAATTAAGGAGTTCATACCAAAAAACTCTGGGAAAGTTTGGTTTAATAAGTGATATAGCATTTTCAATATGTTTTGGCAAATACCCAATTACATTTTGTTAAAGGTACAATAATAAGGCCTTTTACTCATTGAAATGAGAGTTGTTTCACTTAGATGGGAGTCCGCTGCACCAGCAGCTTGTGGCTGGTACTTGGTAGGCATCACCTCCTATTGTGCTGTATGCTGATGCACTTCTCCCCTGGCATCACTGACGCTGCTGGCATCTGTTTGTGCCAGTGGCACTCCAGCCTGCCAAATAAGTGAATATACTATTAAGCCTAAAGGGGAAATAAGAAAATAAGAAAGAGTTAATAGGATCAAAAGAAGGAAGAGAGTAGAATAGGTTACAAGTCAAGAAGAGAGAAAACAGGCAAGGAAAGTTTAAATAAGCGAGACAGCATTATAGGTAATCTAATGGAGTTAACCCATTCAATCCCATTGCTGATTTTGAGATACTTACTAAAAGATACATTTTTGAACAACAATATTATAAGCAGGTTCTAGCATGGTTTTATTTTTACGCAAAGAAGCAAATAATACTCCGGACCAAGATGTTGCAATAGAAAGGGGTCGATTTGATTTTAATAAATTATAAATAATATTTGTTAGATGTAAACAAATTCCCATAAGAAGCCATCTATTGGCGAAACGCGTTGTGTGCGTCACATGATGGGAGTGGCTTAGCAATGTCAGATGCCAGGAAGCGTTGCAGGAGTAAGTGACTAACAAGTTTTATTTTGACTTTTATTTCAAGGTTCTGGAGAAAGTGAGTGCAAGTCTGAATATATGGGATATCTGTTTACATAAATCATACAGAGTCATACATTTGTATTGTATATATTTTTATTTTCTGTGATATGCTTGGAAGATTTCTCTGGAATTGCAACACAGATATTATGAAAGATAAGTTATGACAACAAATTCTCTTATGTGTAACACTTTTTTTACTGACTTTTCATTTAGGTGTGTATTAGAGAGGCCTGAATAATGTTCACTGAGTGCATGAACCATTTTTGAAGAAGCAACACATATACTGTATGAAATATAACATAATTTTCTCTGTGTTCATTTTTTGTTTCTAAAAGTGCTACATTATATTGATCATGTATTTGTATAGGACGTCAAGGAAAAAGTTAACCACAGAATGTCTTATTTTTCTTATTAAAATGCTAATAGCCCTTGTCCGTCTAAAGCACCATATTCAACGTAAATGTTTTGCAGCAAACCTAAAAAAAGAAAATCTATTTACTATTAGGTTGCATTAAATAAGTGTTACTAAATCATAAATTGGTCAGGCCAATTGATTTTATGTTGCATACATTACAACTTGTTTCAGGAAGAACATAAATTATGGAAACTATCCGTCCATACAACAAGTAGGTTAAAATGTACATCATTATGATCATAAACCTTTAAAAAATCAATCTGCACATTTTTTAATGGTATTTTGAAGGAGTCAAAGGAAGTAATGTAGCAAATTGATCCAATTAACAGTGAATATGGCTGAACATCAGCATTAGAAAAAGCTCAACTTTCCACCCTACATTCAGTAGCTAAATAAAAGCTGCAGTTTAACATCACAAAAAATTAATTTTCCCAAAACCTGCATAGGATTGAAAATGTAATTGAATAAAGAATAAAAGTGGCTTATGCTTCTGCCTCTGAAGTGCTCAAATTTAATTCAAATTCCCGTACCAACAGTTGTTGGAGGTTTGGATAAGCATAATTTTCTCCTTACCTAATGGCAGTTTGCCTTAATTGCATACTTTATAAAAGACGTAAACAGTGAAGGGGGTGTCTTATAGACCATCAAGCTAAGATATGGGAAACTGATGCATGAGCTTTGGTAGCACTTGGATATTCTACAAAATTTACCAGCCTAGTGTAATCAATATCAGCAGTGGGTTATGATCCAAATTGTTATAACATTGTGAAGTAATCTCCAACACTACATATTTTGGAAATAATATCCTAGTAATGCCCAAAAAGTGCCCTTCTTCCAAATGATGAACTTAACTTTTTAAAGATTTAACTTTAATTTTTTTCTAAATTAAGATGCCCAATCCAATTTAGAGTAATAAAGAGGTAAACACAAATAGCAGATAAGCCAAAAAAAAAAAATACTAAAAAGCATTGTACTACTTGGAAGAAATTGTAGTAGCTAAATAGTCACTAATTCATTCCCTCGCTGGAACAGATTTTCCCTGACTGCAGAATGCTAAAATAATAAACTAGTGCAAACTATTTAAGTGTTAGTTTTTTTAGCTCTAAAAAAAATAAAATATTGCTTGCCCATACATTTCAATGGAATATTAAATAACAACATGTATAATAAAGATTAATGAGAGAAATACTACTAAGCACTGATACTGGGCTGTCAGTCTTTTCACACCCAAATGCCAATGCTGGCTTTGTTGTCATAATGAGAAGGCATTAATACATATTGTGATCCAACTTTGAACTGTAGGAAAGTTAATCTCAATTAACCCATCACATAGAACTGGTGGAAAGCCTTCTTTTATACAAATTCCTAACTAATCTTCTCATTTTTCTCAAACCTACATTGAAACCTACATTACTTTTAGGAAAGACTACAGAACTGTGCAATAGTAGGTATTGTTTATAGGAAAGCATTATGCAAGATTGGTTAATTGAACATTTGGGTCTATTCACGTCAGTGGTCAGTGGAGTTATGGGTTAAGACTTGACTGACAATGCATGCTCTAGCAAAACAACTTGCATATTCACTAAAAGAGAGTTTTAGGTGAGGGCATGTAGGTCCATTAAGAACTTGAAAGTCCTTGGCAGAAACTTGCAACCTTCCTCTGCAAACAGTGTCCATGTTTTCAATCCGTTGAGGTATTTTGGTGTTTTTTGGTTAACCTAACTCCTTTAGTGACATTTTTTAACAAGAAAATGTTGGACTACACATCAAAACAGGATATCAAAAAAGCCTTATCTGCCCTTCTGGTTGAACAAACATCGTAAAAATGCAAAAAGGCTCTAGGTTTTTGTGTACAAAATACTCTCCGTAAAAAAAAAAAGAATTAATAGGAAGTGTTCCAGCCCCCTGAAATGATATCATAATTCGAGTATATAAAAAAAATATTGTAGATACATGAACAATAAACATCACTTTTAGTTATTTTAAATTATGTGTGTAGGAAACCCTCATGATATTTGGACCCTGACTCAATAAAAAACATAATTTTCATTTATATAACTGTATATTAAAAAAAAATCTATATGTATTCAAAACTCACCTCAAGTATATATGATTGCGGTAATAAAAAACAAAAAACAAAGACTCAATAAAACTTAAAAAAACATTACACGCTGAATAGGAAAAATATCTAAAAATGAAATATTACAACAATACATATACAGTTAATCTTGGTTATGACACATTATCTGTAAATGTAAAATCTAATGTTACGTGCGTGAAAAACTCCTCTACTACATTGTTTGATAAATTACCCTAGCAAAGCAATCATATGTGTGTTTGTAAACAAACCATCATAAACTAATATTAATAAAGAGTATTATGTAAAGGGAAATCCTGACAGCTCTTTAGTCCATTACAAACTCTAATTACCTCTTATGCTATCTAAACAACTAACAGATATTTTTGAAATGATTTCTATTTCTATCTTAATTGTTTAACTAAATTTACTGCATTTATTGTTGCTGATTATAGGATCCGCACAGATGCGGTTATATCTAATAGCTTGACTGTGTATGATTGAGTTTTTGGTATGTCTGGGATGGAAGCTGTTGTGTTTCAGATAGGTTGGTCTATCTGTTGGTTTGCGGTAGAGTGAAGTCTGAATGGTCTTGTTCTTTATGTAGATGGTAGTGTCCAGGAATTGGATGTTGGTGCGGGAGAAGCTCAGTTTCAGGTTTATATTGTGATGAAGGCATTATAGCCTTCATGAAATCTGATGAGTTCCTCTTTGCTACCAGTCCAGATGATTAGTATATTGTCGATGTAGCAGAGATATACCAGCGGTTTGTTGTGGCAGGTGGAGATGTAGTCCTCCTCCAGTTTGGCAATGAATAGATTGGCATATTGTGGTGCCATTCGTGCGCCTATTGCAGTCCCCATTTTTTTGAGGTAAAAGTCCTGTCCAAATATGAAGTAGTTGTGGTTGAGGATAAACTGTATTAGTTATGTGTTATGGGCTCTATTCTTAGGTTCTCCTGTTCTAGGTATTTGCGGCAAGCTGCTATACCATCACAATGGGGAATGCTGATGTAGAGGGATTCTACATCCATGGTAGCAAGAATGGTGCCATCAGGAACTGTGCCAATGTTGGTAAGTTTGTTGAGAAGATCGGTGGTGTCTCGGAGGTAACTGGGCAATCCCTTTACTAAGGGTTTAAGGATTTTTTCAACCCAGCCAGAAATGTTTTCTGTAAGAGTTCCGACTCCTGAAATTATGGGTCTTCTGGGGTTTCCCTCTTTGTGTATTTTGGGGAGCATCTAGAAGGAGCCCACTTTGGGGTCAGTTGGCACCAAGCCTTCATTATGCCTGAGGAAGGGACCTAACAACTTGGTCTCGAAAGCTCGCAATTAAACTCTCAGTTAGCCAATAAATGGTATCATTTTAACTATACTTTTCTCCTGTTTTCTCAATGGCTAACATGGTACAAAACCTTTTTATCACCCTATGGGATGGGCAACCAATCTGGGAAGTGCCTGCTTTCTTAGTTTTATTCAATGGGGATCGGCACAGGCAACCCAGCTTAACCTTTACTGTATGTGGTTGGCCAATGCTGATACTGGACCCGCTCTCTCATTTTTGGGCACCAGCACCTGCATTCCCATCATACCTCTCCAATCTGTCACACTAACATTTCGGGATAACCAGCCATAGTTTCCAATAAATTTGTACTCCCCAGCTAATGAATCCCCTCCAAAATCCCACTCAGTTTTTCTGGGTCTTTGACTGACAAGGAAAAAGAAAAATGTCGGTGCGCTAAGCTAGTCACAGGCTCAAATAATACAAATGTATAATACGAGGCCTACCAACAGGTGTAAGCATGCTGCAACAAAAAAGTGTATTGGCTGTACAATGTATACAAAAAACAAAAACTGTCTGCGCTTCTTAACCTAATAAAGTTGGCAACAAATATATAAACATAATGTAAATGAGAGGTTTTGGTTATATGAATTGGCCAAAGCATAATTAAGCTCACCTGCCACATTTACATTATGTTTATATATTTGTTGCCAACTTTATTAGGGTAAGAAGCGCAGACAGTTTTTGTTCTTTGAATGACAAGTCTGTTCTACTACCAGGGGCGGGCTGGGCCGGGGGGCAATTGCCCCCCAGGCCGCCCAAAATCTAATCTAAACGGCCGCTGGGTGCTGATGCCGCGGCGGGCCGGCGCAACTTTAATACTTTTTTTTTAAATGTAATATGGCAAGCCGGATCGGCTATTAAATGGGGAAAAAAAGTATTAAAGCAGCGCCGGCGGCATCAGCACCCAGCCGCCGTATGTGATTGCCGCCAAGTGATGGGAGCAGCGTGAGGGGTGAAAGGTCAGTGCGAGGGGGCGGAGCTTTCACCCCTCACGCTGCCCCCATCACCATGCGGCCATCAGACTGCTGGAAAACTGAAATAAACTTCCGATGCGTGCTGATGCCGCCGGCTGGACCTACTTTGATACTTTTATTTTTCATTTAATAGCCGATCCGGCTTGCCATATTAATTTTTTTAAAAAAAGTATTAAAGTAGCTCCGGCCGGCGGCATCAGCACCCAGCTGCCGTTTAGATCAGTTTTCCAGCAATCTGATGGCCACATACTGATGGGAGCAGCGTGAGGGGTGAAAGCTCCGCCCCCTCGCAGTCAGACTGCTGGAGCACCGGATGTCGTGTCCTGTATACATAGAAAACAGTCTGTTGCTACCAGGGGATGGAGGTCTAGACGAAACGCCCCAAAAGTGGAAGTAGAAGGTTAGTAAACCAATTTATTTTTGTACAAGCTATATAATATTTTTTTTGTATTCATTAAAAACAAAAAAATAGGTATGTGTGTGTGTGTCCAGTGTCACTTCTGTCCCCAATCAGCCCCCCATGTCATTGCTGTCCCCATTCAGCTCCCCAGTCTCGCCTCTGTCCCCAATCAGCCCCTTCCAGTGTCACCTCTGTCCCCTTTCGACCCCCATGTCATTGCTGTCCCCATTCAGCTCCCCACTGTCACCTCTGTCCCCCTTCAGCCCCTGTGTCATTGCTGTCCCCATTCAGCTCCCCAGTGTCACCTCTGTCCCCCTTCAGCCCCCGTGTCATTGCTGTCCCCATTCAGCTCTTCAGTGTCAACTCTGTCCCCAATCAGCCCACTTTAAGGTATGATCCTGGTAGGGTACTCATAGTAGCCTTTACAATTTTCCTGCTGCTGTGTACTTTCCTTCCCATAATCCTCAGCCAGTATCATGGGGGACATTTAACTGGCTGAGCATCAGGGGGACATTAGGTTTTGCTTTTTTTTATCATCCTTTGTTGCTATTAAATTTACTTATGTTGAACCACATTTAAATCATATTTGTATTTTTATAATGAATATGCGTTCAGGAAAAGATGGGCATGTATGGTGGGCTGATTCGTGGCACAACGGGCCACTTCACTTGACTTGCCCCCCAGTCCTTAGGCTGCCAGCCCTCCCCTATCTACTACCCTAGTACTGCCTCTTGCAGTAAAACTAAACATTAAAAATGCTGTTTTGTATCTGCATTTCTTAAAGCATTTTTGTGATATACTTTAAGAACAATCATATCTTAAATGTTTCAGAAGAACATCAAATGGTTTCTGAAGGAGGTCAAAAGAAATGTTGAAAGTTTACCCTTTGTGTTGCCATTTTAGAATCTACAAGGGAAATTTGAATGCTACATTGAGTAAAATAATTACCACTATTATAAAATATATACCTATATAATATAATAATATAATATAGATTAAATTACGTCGCTTTTAAATAATAACAAGATCATCAAAGCAGTTCATAAAAGCTCATATTTGTATGAAAATTTGCATTTAGGTTCTGACTACATATGAAAAAACAACTTTGGGAAATCTCAAGTGGACATCTCTTTTTTTTTTTCATTTTCCAGTTCCATAAAATCTCTTTGACTGAAATTATGTTGCTGATTTTTTCGACAAAATTTTGAAATTCAGTTCTGCATTAACGCTTTAAAATGAATCCTGCATGGCAGCTTTGCAGATTACATGTATTGGTTTGCCATTGAAATACAAGGATTATTCTGTTAAAATAACATTTTTGTCACTAAAGCATTCTGTTGAATTAGAAACCCACGAATAGCCTTTTTAAAGATATGAGCCGAGTTTTGTAAGAGATGTTAAGGTGACACTTCAGTCATCTTTTACAATTGAATGCATTTGATAGCTAAGAATTTTTGTGTGGTTCTACCTGGTATATACATTGATGGATTCTACAGTATACCTCCTTATGTATTCTGCCAACCTGTCCCTGTTACTTGGCTTGAAGCCAGTCAGCTCCAGTGCTGGCTTGGCAAGGGTTCCAGGGATTGTCTTATAAAACCCCCATGCACAAATGCAGAAAACATTCCCATTGATGAAGGGAGCGCTTTCCTGTCACAGATTGGTTGCTTCCTTTCCTGAAAAAGAATCCGCTTGCATTCTTAAAATCAAATTCAATCACTTTATAAAGTAATTTTAATCATTGGACAATTTACTAGAGTTGTCTACAGTTGATCTTTAGAAAGATTGTTCCATCTAAGTGAGCAGCTCATGTGAATTGTTGCTCCATCACTCACACAACATACCACGACATCTGCTGACTGTGATGGATATTTTTGAAAACATACTGCCCACAGATAATGTATATTGGAATATATATATATATATATATATATATATATATATATATACATATATATATAATGCTGATTTCTTCCATTTTGCTTACTTGTCACATTTAAATGTTTCGGATCATTTTACTCATTTTAATATAACACAACATAAGACAACATGAGTAAAGATAAAAAGCAGCTTTTTAAATGATCATTTCATTAATTGAAGGTAAAGAGTTAATCAAAACCTATATGAGCCATGTTAAAAAGTAATTGCCCCCTAATCATAATAACTGATTGTGCCAACCTTGGTGGCCACAACTGCAATCAAACATTTGTGATAACTTGCAATGAGTCTTTTATATCCAGACCCACTCTTATTAGCAGAATTGTTTTAATTTAGAGGATTTTCGAGTATGAACTGCCTTTTTTAAATTCATGCCACAGAATCTCAATTGGATTGAAGTCAGGACTTGGTCACTCCATTTTGTTTAATTTAAGCCGTTTAATGGTGTACTTGCTTTGGTGCATCAAATCATTGTCCTGTGCATAACCCAACTGCGCTTGAGCTTTAGGTCATGAACTGATGGCCGGACATTCTCCTTCAGGTTTTTCTGGTAGAGTGCAGAATTCATGGTTCCATCAATTACGGCAAGTTGCCCGGTTCCTGAAGCAGCAAAGCAGCCCCAGATCATCATACTACCACCACCATCTTTGACTGTTGACATGATGTTTGGTCAGCAGTGGTTTTCACCTTGGAACTCTCCCATGGATGCCATTTTTGCACATGCCCACAAGTTTGATCCATGTGCACAAGTAATGTTTGTGAAAAAATTATGTTTTGTGGCATTGTTACATGTGAAATGCTGTTTCCATGCATTGACAGTGACAAAATATAACAGAACAAGTTACATTTTATTTGTTAGGATTATTGTTATTATCGTTTATTTATATAGCGCGGTGTGACAAAACTAGAAGTAACTAAGATAATACGATACATTAGTTTTTTTCTCTATGTGCCAGGGAACGGAACTGAGCAGTGTGCAAATCAGCCTCAGTTCACAAAAGACTTACAACGCAGTGTACATGAGTCATACGGTCTGTGGTCAAGAAATGTGGCTTTCATTAGAAATGTGTGACATAACATGGGAATCAGATGGTATGTGTGTTTGCTTACAATCTTTATATATATATACAGAGACATAACATATGTTCACAGTACATCTCAGGCATGTAATAAACACATTTTATACAATTGATATCCCTGCATAATTACTTTAGAAGTAAAATCAGGGTAAGACTGCGATTAAAAAAAGAGTATATAATTAAGGAACAAATTTCATAGGTCATATGACTACATGTGTACAATTTAATATAAACACTAGTACAGATGCTTCATGGCATTTCCACCATGTGTTCCATGTTATCCAGGACCACACATACTTTAAAATTCAATATCAGAACTTTGACCTTGGACAGTTGTGAGTTCTTTACTTTTCTATCCAGTAGTACTGCTGAAAATAGGTAAAGTTCAGATTAGAAAATTAACCTATATATATATATATATATATATATATATATATATATATATATATATACACAGTATATATATTCCTTTGGACCGGTATCCACAATGGCAAATGAGTAGAGGAAAGCATGTTACAGTAACCCTTTTTTACATCATTTTATGTATTTTTCCACTGACCATGAGGTAATGGCACAAAGTCTTCACAAACTATAGGTATCTTATGATATCTAGTGGTAAAGAGTAAGTATTGCAACATATTAAACAATCATCATTACCATTTGGGTCAAGCAGAAATGAGTGACAGTTGAAATGTTTTTTTGGAAACTACTTTAACCACAACTAACCGATCATGTTACTTTTAAAAATACAAAGTCAATTACTGTAATATGAATCAGCAATTGTTTCTTGTAATATGTATTCCATTATTTTTCTCCAACCTAGAGAACAAGCCACAAAATTTAAATTGTAGAACCCTGGAGTAAAATTTGCAATTCCTCTATCTCACCAAAAGTATATTTAATGTAAAAAAAGATGGACAGAAAAATCTAAAAAAGAAATTCTAAAAAAAAGACCCCAAACCCTATATCATAGTTGCCAATATTTGAATAAAATTTCCAGGGGCACTTTGCAACACATCTTGAAAATGTACCACACCCACTGTCCCAAAAACTCTGCCCAACTCACACAATTAGCATTATTTAGCTCCGCCTAGTAATTATGGCACATATTATATCACCAAATTAACACCAACACTACCATACATCTTTGATATGAGGTAGATACCTTTTCAGTGCAGCATCCATATCAGACAGGTGAATTTTTTGAGAGGTTATTTTGAGGAATGTAGATAATTAAATAACAAGGAAACCAATGATATTAGAGCTGCAGAGAATTTAACCCCTTAATGACAAAGCCCGTACATGTACGGGCTCAAAATGCATTGTTTTCAATGAGTTTAGGGACCGCCCATTGTCCTTAAGGGGTTAAAAACAGTGAAACAAATTTCCCCAGACACAGTAATTTATTCAAATGTTGCGCTGGTCGGGCCAGACCAAGTGCTTTGCATGAGCTTAATGGTATATCAGAGACATGGCTCATTAAAGTAACCTTTGGCACTCTTGAGATTGTGCACTATAAGCAAGCCTGCGCATGTGTTATAGCATAGCCTTCATCAGCATACAGTTTGCCAGATATAGATTTTTGTATTTACTAAATGCTAACTTCTTATTTTTTACTATTCTGGCCACTTCTGTGGAGTACCACAGTGGTTTCTTTCGCTTCTATATTACCTTCAATATTTCAACTTTTAAATAATCCCATTCCTCCTGGACTCAATTTAAATGGCACCAGTCTGATAGTGACACATTTACACATATTCCCATTTTTAAAAAGTAAGCTTTTGTTTTTGTGTTGGTATAGTATACCACACAGACTGATGATCACTAGATCCCAAAGTATATATCAAGTCAGGAATTGACAATGGTGCAGCATACCTCATATAATTAAATAGTAAGCCAGTCACAGTGACACAGCATAACTCTTATCATTATATACTGAGTCTGAAGGTGGAACACCACAAATCCCATCATTACATAGTGATACAGACACAGATGGCGGTACAACTTGACTCCTATCATTATATAGTGATCTAGATACTGATGGTATTCCAACCATTGAATAATGAGCAAGACAATGGCAGTGGTATAATATAACTCCCATAATTATGTACTGAGACTGACAGTGGTATAGCATAACTCCCATCAATAAATACTAAGTCAGACAGTGGTACATCACAACTCCCATCATTACATATTGATTGAGATGCATATGGTAGTACACTGACGGTGGTATAGAATAACTCCTATCATTATATCACAAGCCAGACACAGTACATGGTACAGCATAACCCCTCCCATCGCTATTTATGCATGCTCTCTCACACAATCACTCATGCTCTCTCACACTCTCACTTACTCTTATTCATGCTTTTGCACACTCTTACTCACTATTATTTGCACTCTCATGTTCTCTCGCACTCTCTCTTACATTCACTCATGCTTTCTCATGCTCTTTCACATTGTCTCTTATTCATGCTCTTTCATACTCTCACACTCTCACATAATATAACATGAACTTGATCCTATTTGCTTCTGCCTTCAAGACTGGTGTTTGTGTGTACATGTGTATTAATGTGCTGTTAGCATGTGTGAGGGTGTAGTGTGTGTTACTGAATAGCATTAAAGTGTGTGTTTATGGACTGCATGCATGTGTGTGAAAACTTGTGAGCATTTAGTATTTGCATGTGTGTATGGTACTGTATGGTGTTAGAGTGTGTTTCTGTTAGTATTTGGTGTTAGCATGCATGTGTGTGAGTGTATAGTATTAGCATATGTGTGTTATTGTCAGGTTTTAGTGTTTGTGAGCATATAGTGTTAGCATGTGTGTCTGTTACTATATGGTGTCAGAGTGTGTGTTCGTCTATGGTGGTCAGCATATTGTGTTAGTTTATAGTTTTAGCTTGAGTGTGTTTCTGTTGTATTTGATGTTGGCAAGTGTGAGTGGTTGGGTGTTGGGTGGTTATGGTGTTGTAGTGTGAGGGGTGAGCCTAGGGATATTGGTACCTGGGAGATGGAGAGCAGGGGCAGGGGAAATAATGTTCATATATGTAGGAGTAAGTGTAAGGTGCTAGAGTGAATTGGCATGTTTGAATGTGTGCATGTTAGCTAAGGGTAGGCCACTGAAAAAACTGCATCCAGGCACCACTAACCGTAGGCTGCTTTAAGAAGCTAATCATTGACACAAAGGCACGCCTCTTGAAATGAAAATGGAGCTGACTAGATATAAGTATATCACGTGCATGGAGATGTCTGAACACATCTCCTGCGGGGGGAAATAGTGTGTGTGGAAGGGAGCAAAGAAGCAAGTGCATGTAGGGGAATTGTGTAGAATTTGCAAATGCAACACCATGCAGATACCATATGCACTAAAATGCATATGATGGCTGGAGTGTTCTTTTGGTGTTTGGTGTCTGCCTGTATATGGAATAATTTATTTCTGCTCAAACATAGGCAGTGTGTGTAAGAACCAAGAGGGAGCACCAGAAGAGAGCTGCCACCAGTTGGTGGACTGCCCCCTCTTGAACCATGAAGGATTCAACAAAGGTTGTGTGGACATATGTTATTGTGTGAAAGTATGTTAGTTTTTAAAATAAGATAAGCAAGTGTAGAAAACACACACAAACACACAAACCAGAATCACATATGTATACAAATAGATTCAAATTTCCACCATGTTAACTGAACTAAAGATGTGTTTGCATAGTCATACATGTTTATATGTGTGAGCATGAGTGTATGTAAATGTGAATTTCTGAGTTTGTGTGTGTGCGTCTGATTCTGTATGTTTCAACGAGTGTATATGAATATATGTTAGCAAGTG
Organism: Spea bombifrons; assembly: GCF_027358695.1. NCBI lineage: Eukaryota > Metazoa > Chordata > Amphibia > Anura > Pelobatidae > Spea > Spea bombifrons. The sequence continues at coordinate 106,687,370 of NC_071087.1, read as the reverse complement.
TAAAAGGAAACAGATTACAATATAGGCACTGCAGGGACAATACACAGGCTGGGGGGACAATATGATTAGGGGCTAGGGGAAATGTGACTAGGGGCTGGAGGAAATGTTTATGACAGGGGGTATGGGATCTGGGAAATGCCACTTTATCTAACAGAGAGCTGTGGTTAAAACATATGACAGAGACAGGGTATCTGAGAGCTAAACGACAAGGGCAAGGGATTTTACAAAAAGCTGGGGCAAGGTACATGATGGGGGCGGGTTTACAAAATGTAATTTAAAAATATGTCTAATCTTCTCTTCTAGTTATCTTTGTGCCAGGGTCCTTTTACATATCTACATTATATGTAGATAAATGCTACCCAGTGCTAGCATTTGAAACTAATATAATGTAGCAATATGTATATATATAAATATATATATGTATATATATATATACAGATTATTTATTTTTTAATTATATTAAAAGGTGACATAGATGGATCAAATGTGTCCATTAATTTTAAGTACAAGAACAGTGTTCCTGTCAGTATTATGCTGCAACAGGGTAGACATTTGATAACAAAGTTTCATATTCCTTTTTGTAACTCATGTTAAAATATTATACATTTTCTTTATTTTTATTGCCCCATCATATTCCTCAGTGCTAACCAATGGGTGAACAGAACATACAAGGAGATTACAATCCTGTTACATAATATAACACGCCTTAAGCATTTATTGACTACTTTTCCGCAACATGATTTGATTGTCAATGTATTTGAAAAGAAGATATTCCAGATTTCAATCATTAGAAATGTAGGTAAAGACAGTTCAGTCATTCTGCAGATTTTAACCTAAGATTGCCTAAATAGATATATGAAATGCTACAATAAAGTAAACATCTGTAGTGTGGTGGTTAATACAACAGAATCATAAAAAATGTGGTATGAGTGTCTTAAATCTGTTGATATGCTTAATATCAATTCTTTCAAAGATGGGTTTGCAAAAGGCTGAAATAAAATTGCAATTTACATTGAGTAGCAATCTTTCCTTTAGACAGTAGAGGGCACTCACGCAGTTACATTGGGTTGTTCAATTTTTGCATGAATATATATGTTACCACCATAGCTTATGTGGAGAGAGAGAGACTAGTAGCAGGATATGTCAGGGCATCAAAATAAGAAGACCATGGGCAAAATGCCTGTATATTTTAGTCAAATTAAAGAAAAGGCAAGTGACCAGGGAGTAGGAGGGGGGACCACAAGCCTGTGGAAGAAGCATAGGCCTGCAATGTACATGACAACCTGTTGGAAAAACAAGAAGCTCAACTTTTAACTGTACGGATGATGAGGTATATGTTAGAAGACATGAGAGAAGGGACTAGAAAGGGTATTTCATACATTGCTTCTGAATGACATAGGGGAGTGTACTACCCACATAGAAGCAAAGATGGAGGGAATAAAAGGCATATCAGAGGAGCTTGTTGGTGAGGCCTTGTCAGCTTTTGTCCAGGATTTATTTTGAGCCCTTTGTGGCCGACCTGAACTTAAAGGCCTCCAGCAGAATATCCCTAGCGATGTAATTACCAGAATTCAGCTTTTTTTAAATAAAAAATTAGATTATGAGAGCAGCCTCGCAGAAACCAGTCAGATATATTTTAAAGGATTTTGCTATTTTCTGACTTGTTGGGATAAATGCGGCAAAAATGCAGAACCTTTCAAAACATTGTAGAATTGTAGAATTAATAGTGTTGAAAGATGGTTCTACCTATATCTTTACTTATGCCAAGGAGGGTCATCGGGTGGTTAAGGAGAAGGGTTTGTCGCTTCATTTGGATCCATCATCTTCTAGGTCAGTGGTATACTTCCCTGCCTGATTGACTTTGGAGTGGTCAACGTGCCTAGAAAGTAGAAAGAAAAAAAAAGAATGACTTCTCCTCTCTTATGAATCTGTGTTTGTGTTGAGCAAGTTTTTCAACGATACCCTGGAGCTTCATACATCATCCAGATTTCTCCACACTTAATACTTTGAGATTGATGATGATGCTTTGAGAATGGTGTCTTAGAAACCAGTCCATGGAGACCATAAATTTAAATTGTATATTCAACACAGTTAGATTAATTTTAGACGGCTTATTTCTCCCACATGAGTCAATGTGGTTGGTAGCACTATTAATTGATTTCACTTACATTGCTACTGAAGACCAAGTCCAGGTTGAAGATCCTGATCGGTGTTCACCTTGACTAATAGGTTTTATACATTGGATTGTTTAATGTTGCTCTGCAACATGGTGTAGGATTATCACGAGGAATGGATCAAATATACTAAAAGTGACTTTAATGATACTGAAACTAAGGAGGTTTGCAGTTCAGCAGCCGGGTCAGCAGAGTTTTCTGCCAGAAGTAGCCACATGATTGCGCTCCTGAGCTTAAAGCTGCTGTCTGATCTAGTTAGTGCTGAGTGGCTGGAACAGAAGGGTAGAAACTATAGCCAGGCAAACCAATGTAAGTTGGTAGGAGAAGGCAGTGAAGTCAGATGGTCCAGAATCGGTAACAAGCAAGTATAGGCAGCTGGCTTGATTTAAGGGCAAACAATAGTCTGTCAAAGACACAGTCAATAGAGGTGGCTTTTATAGGCATAGAGCAGATACAGCAGATACAGTTGAGGAGAATTGGCAATTATATCCAAGCTTGTAGAGTCGTGGTTACCAAAGGTGAGGCTTAGCTATGCAAAACAGGCTGGCAAACTAGTAAGGATGAGGGTCACCAACATGGAAATCAAGGTTTGAATCCTGGTGAAGTCCTCCTCTGCAGGAGAAGCCTCCGGGTGTTTTTTCTACTTGTTTTTCAGGATACAATTGGTAAAAAGTCTTTATTAAATGAGGAGCATGAACATTCTCTGCTGGATTCTTTGATCTGTCCTGCTCACCATAGTCTTTCCAATGAACCAGGTATCGGCACCCGATGAAGACAGAAGTAATCAAATAAACGTATAATATAAAAAGGTATCTTTTGTTCGAATGCTTGATCCCATATATATAAAAATACGATGTAGAAAAAATATATAACCAAAACTATACAGAAGAAATAAAAAAATTTAAAAAAAGAGTGCAATAAATATACCAGCCACAGAAAAAGAGAGACCGCTTGATGTGTTTTGCACCTCAGGTGCTTTATCAAAATTTTTGGATAATAATAATTTTGGATATATATTTTTTCTACAGTCATTATTAATTTTTCGATCTCATGATTAAGTACCTGGATACTACATCTACATTTATATTAATCTATTTGGTTTTTCAGTTAACTACAAGTAGGTGACTACAGTTAATTGTTTTTTAATGTATTACTTTTGGGTGACTCATGGCATTTTAGCCTAAACTGTTACCATGTGCATTCAGCTACATGTACTTTATTTTCTTTTTTGTGTGTTTGTCTTAAGTTGTTATACCTACATTTTTGAATTTCTCTTTAAATTGATTTGTACCTAGATTTTAAACATTTTAGTTCGACACTCCCTCACCTGCAATAGCTGACTGACTATTTAAATCTTTGCTGACTTTAACTGAAATGTTTGATGTTCAATCTGTTTGTATCAGAAAAACGCTGGAACTATGTACTGTGAGCATTTGTTTGTAAACTCAATAAATATAATACCTTAAATTATGAAGGGCACTCCAGCCATCATATGCATGCATAATGCATATGATAGCTGAACGGTCCCTTTAAATATTTGTGATGCTCCTCTTGCAAATGCAATTTATTTCAATTGGAGTGCTTTCCTGCCACTCAGTGGGGAGAGCCATTGAACTTTGGAGGAGGTGTGAACCTGCAGCTCTGTATCTGGAGCTTTTCCCTACGCCTATTTATTTATTTCACTTTTTCAATAATGCATAACAAAGTTGCCTGGAAAGTAGATGAATATACATTATTCTTTGCAATATCTCCCTAGGACACTAAACTGCCCTTTGTGTGATTTCTCTGGAAACAAGCATGCACAAACATTATTGTAACACAAATTTAGTTTTATGACTATTTTTTATTATACTAGTGCAGCAGATTTGTAAATGAATTGTCATATTTATTAATTGGATGAATATTCAACCTGAAAACACACAGCTCTGTCCTGGACAGGTATGAAGATTTTCCTGCAACCATGGAATCTTTCATGAAAGACAATAAAAAAAACACCCCGAAGCAGAAGATTACATGTGCTGCAAGTCATTGAAAAGAATTCCTGTAAGAGGATTGTTGTTTATAATCAGATTACGGTTGAAAACATTGGACACTGTTTGTAGAATTCTCAGTGGTCATCTTGACTCACAATTAATGGAATTACAGACAAATCTGCACTTAGACTGTACTCTTCATACTAAAATATGACAAATAGGTTTCATAGTTCCTTTGAGTAATTCTAAATAAAGTATTACAACTGAACAAATGACAATTTTAGGCCCTGTTTAAATGAGTCATTGGAGCTTTGTTTTGTGTTCTGCTTATAGGGAAATGACTTACTCTGTCAGGGTAATTATTTTTACCTTCTGTTCCACATACGCAATGAATTTAAAACACTTTTAAGCCTTCGTGACAATGGCTGATTTTCTTTTTGTACCCTTTGTTTTAACATTTCTGCGGTGCTCACACACCTCACAGAAGTTATATATTGGTTTTTTTTTTCAGGACAAGATGTCATTTAAATGTTATCATATAATTTACTAGAAAGAAGTATAAAATATGGTCTTTTCTGACTTTTACTTATCTATAAAAGCTAATGAGAAACCTGATAAATAGATTCTACTATTTGTCCTGCGTTTAGGAATACCAAATGTTTTTTGGTTTTTGTTATAGGGCAATAAGTACAAGTAATGTTTTGCTATTTCTAAACCATTTTCCCAAATCTGGTAACTCTGCGCTATTTGGGACATCTTTGAAGCCAGTCGTTGCAATTTACCCCATCAAACCATATATGTTCAAAAAGCAGACAACCCAAGGTATTTCAAATACTGGTGTTTTAACCCTTTCCATACACTAATTTTACTACCAGCTGTACTCCAAATGTGTGGTAGTAATTTTTTTGTGTCATCAAGGCATTACAACAACACTGTTTGGATGAAGAAAATGATGTTAGATCACTTTATACACCATTTAAAGTTGTGATGTGCCTGACATGTCAGTTATCATGAAGAGGCTAACTAAATGCAGCTTTGGAAAAATCTTTTAGAGTAATGTTAAATTTTCAACTATTTCATTTCCAAGTATTTCTAAAAAAAAAATCTACCTCATTCAACATTTTAGCTGGGAACACTTGTCATGTGACACAAAGGCAGGTGCTGTTAAAATGATACTACTGAAACTCAAAAGTGTCTGTTTTTTATGTTTATACAAATAAATGAGCTTTCCCTACAAACAGAAGGCAAATAAAGAATACAACCATTTTGTGTGAAAACAGTAAAACAAAGTGAGAGCAGGACCCATGTGCAAGTTGATCAGAGAATACACATTATATTAATCCAAATACAAGAACCAGCAAAGATTAGCAGTGACACCCCTACTCTATCAAGACCTCAAGAGTATGGTGCATGTATCTCTCTGCCACTGCCTGCCTTGCCCCAGTGTCCTTCTACTGCTGCTGCTTCTCTGTCTCCTTCCTTTCTCTAGCGAATCAATTTCTTTATTTTTTCATATATGGGTAGAAATTCAGTCCTGCACCTAGGGCTGTATGTGTCTTTTTGTCCATGTCTGTCCAGGCTACATGCCCTATCACTGCTGCTCCTCAATCTCCTTCCTTGCTCTGGGGTGGTCAATTTTTAAGCATTTCTCAGCTGGATGTGTCTGTCTATCTGGGCTTGTTCTGGCCCAGTGCCCTACTGCTGCTGCTGCTCCTTTGTCTTCTTGTACAATTCTACACAATCTGGATGTGTCTGCTTGTGGCCTGCCTCTGTAGCTCAATGCCCTTCCTGATTCTTCCTGGGAGATCAATTCTTTAAATATTTATATTTATTCTTTATACTACCCAGTTTCCTACTACTACTCCTGTCATATCATCTCCCTTATATTGAGGGACCAATTCATCAAAATGGTCCAATTTTTGAAGAAATTCAGTCCCGTAGCATGCCGCTGAATGTGTGTATCCATTGTAAAGTGCTGCTATTGCTGGTCGTGGTCCTGAAATGCAAAATCAAACCTGGATCTCTTCCTAGACCTTGCAGCTGTCAGATGCTGCTGCTATAAGTGAAAAGTGAGTCCAGAAGGTGGAAGTGACCTCCCCCTTTGGAAATGCCCTCTGAATTTGGTTTCCAAATCAAAACAGGCCTCCGAATTTTATCTGAACCAAGTGGTCAGAAAACAAAATTTGTTCTCCCAAAAAACTGTGTTTTTGGTGTCTATGGATTTAGTGCTTGTGATGTGTGTAAAGGTGTATTATGTGTAATTTACCATGCAACACTCTTTCTGATAGCGACTGTCAAATACCTCCGGTGTCAACTATCTGTGTCACTTTTTTATCAGTCTAAATAGCCTCTGCTCCTTTGCCCTATGTTGTAGCTCAATGAACTCACATACAAAGGCTATTGTTTATATAGTTTTTTTTTTAGAAAGGTTGTTGCAAGTTTCCCTGCATGAATGGCTGTAATCAACATTTCTTATGGTGAGCTCTAACGTCATTTTGAATTTTTTCTCTGATCTAGTTGGTGGTTAAGTGGTTTGGCTGTACATTGTGGTGTGATTATTATGATTAGTGATGTTATCCTTACTTTGTAACACTTACTTTGTTATATGCATTTTGGGTAAAGACAGTTGGCTATTTATTTTGAGTCTGGAGAATTGAATTTGTATATTCATACTGTGTATAGAATGACCATTCTGTATCTTCATATATAGACTTGATTTAGTTAGGTCATTGAATCGAAACCAATTTGTTTATACTTTTTACTATGACTGCATAAAGGTACCATTTGTATTTACTACACTCTATAGAGTAAAAAAAAAAAAATACAACAACATTTTATGAAATTTCCAAACACTGTCCATGAACCTACACATGATTTGGAATGTTTAGTCAGCTGTTTGTAATCAAAATGCATTGGTCATAACCAGTGCAAAGATATAGAAAAATAAAACATAAGTTCCCCCCTGGATTCATACATTTCTATTTAGACAAGAAAGATCAATACTCAGAGGTAGATAATCATACAAAAATAACATTTCTATAAAAATATTCATAGATAACAAGTAAACTATTACTTTGATTCATGTTTAAACTATAAAAATAACTAGTGTGCCTTTATTTGCTAGTGAAGTTTTGGAAAACATCTGCCCCTTCCAACCATGATCTGAAACACGCCAGCCCTCTTTCTCTTATGTGTTTTCTTCCTTTGTCGGTAATGACTTCTCCATTTGGCTTCACAATCACCAGTCTTGGAAGAGCTACTACTTTATACATGTTTTTTAGTTCACTGTAAACAAAACAGAAAGAATTACAGTGAGGACAATAAACCTGAGACCTTCTGAGCGACCAGCTTTTCACTCAAAATCTATGTTTGGAATTTCAAACATATTTTTTTTGAGAAGTTTATACAAATACAGACAAGATTTTTCAAGAAAAAGCATAAACCGATCCATCGGTTTATTTTTAAGGATAAAGTTTCACAGACGGAAGCCTAACATGCATGTTTCATTGCATCAGTGGTAGTCAACATAGGTTTGTGTTTTGGACAGGATAAGAAATTCTGAAACTCATAGTCCATGAACAATTGTTCACGTTGCTCTATGTATGACAAAAAAAGTTCTGCATTCTGTAGTGCTTAGAAAAAGTTCACTGGGGTAAAAAAAAAAAAAAGGATAAGCCATAAATAAGTAGGTACCAATTTCAATAAGGGTTTTTGTTCAGATGGTAATTTCCATTTGTACAACTCATTTGAAATTACATAACAATAATAAAAGTTTGAAAGATTAGTGATAAATGAAAAGATTGATACACTGTTTTTTGGAGATTTTTTGTACTACTTCTGCATCCAACACATTTTAATATAGACATTATTGAAAAACATGATTTAGATAAGAATGGCAAGAATAGGAAGCCTGTATTTTTTCCCTTTGCTACAATTGATACATTATGCCAATAAATTGTCAAAAAGTGGAATTTCTGTTGCCCATCAATAACCCAGAATGATTGCTCTTGACTATAACTATGAAAATGTTTGGGAAAAAGAAAAAAAACAAAACTTGTGTTAAACATAGCACAGAAGTCACATAATAAATTCCTAAACATGTGTCAAGGAATACGTGCCACAATGTAAAACAAGTACAAAATGTAATACACCAAAGCACACTAACAACCCCGGCCATGTGAGCATGGCAGATTAACTTTGTATAAAAATGGTACACTGCCAGAATGCAAAAACCAGATGTGAAACACAGGCTGACCTAAAATATTCTTCAGGGAAAGCTGCTTCCAGTTTCTATCCAGCTGAAGGATACTGTACACTCTAAGCATGTAAAACTTGAGTGCAATGTTACCTCCCCAAATGTTTTTTAACTTACAATAAATGTTCTTTTCTTACAGTGCATGGCTCTTCTTATTTTGTACCCCTCTACCCAGTCTTCTGAACATCCTGCTGTATGCCCTTTAGTCTATTCTTCTACTGTGTACTTTCCCTCTGAACGAATCATGATCAGAAACAAGGATTTGATATTGGTTGATAGAGACAGATGCTAACAGCAGGAGTATTGCTAGATTCCAAAAAGATCCAAAAGCCCAATAATAATTGTGATTACCTCATCTACTATTTGTAGTTGTAATAGTACGCATTATTAACCCCTTCAAGACCGGGACGTACCAGGTACGTCATCGATGATGCACGATCCAGCGTCGCAATGAACGCTGGGATTGCGAGAGGCGGCTGCTACATAGTAGCCACTCCCCCTCAATTCCGTGCACGTGATCACTTTGAAGAGAATCACGAGCACGGAATTAAAATATTTTTTAAAAAATTGCGGTCTTCAAGGGAAGACGCAGTCCGCAAACGTCGGTCCTGAAGGGGTTAAACAAATATTTTATTTACCCCTTAAGGACCAGGCTGTTTTTTATATTTTTTACCCTTTGTGACAATGGCTGTTTTAACACTTTTGCAGTGCTCATGTTTAGCTGTAATTTTCTCTTCTTCTATTTACTGTACCCACACAAGTTATATATTGTTTTTTTCAGGACAAGAAGGGCTTTCTTCATGTTTGATCATATGATGTCCTATAAAAAATAATAAACTATGATGACAAATTGAAAAATCTTTTACTCATCTAAAAAAGGTCATAAAAACCTGCTAAATAGATTCTACTATTTATCCTGTGTTTAGAATATCCAAAGTACAAGTAGCATTTTGCAATTTTAAAACCATTTTTTTCCAAACCTGGCCATGCTGTCCCCATATGCTATTTTGGACATCTTTATAGGCGGCTAATGCAATTAACCCCATCAAACCATATATTTTTGAAATCTAGACAGCCCAAGGTATCTCAAATGACGGTATTTTAACCCTTTTCTTGCACTAATTTTACCACCAGCCTTGTGGTGGTATATATTTTTTTCCCCACATTGTACTTCAGGTATGAATTTATCACTCCTATCACTGTCAAACAATACCCCAATATGTGTTCAGCAACATCTCTTGAGTACAGGGAATACAGCATGGGTTTGTCTGGATGTTTGGGGGCTAAAAGGCCACATTTGGGAGGTGCACTTCTTTTTGTAATTTTGGTCAGTCTGTGCCCTGTTTGGGACATTTGAAATGCTATTATTTATTATTATTATTTATTGTTTTATATAGTGCCATCAAATTCCATAGTGCTGTACAATGGGAGGACAGGTCCTAACAATTAGTATGTAACATAACAATTTGACTTTACAGAGACAACAGGTGAGGAGGGCCCTGCTCAAATGAGCTTACAATCTTAACCATGTCAGGATTTTTTGGAAGATACAGTGCTAATTTTAGCACTTGCTCATAAAAAAAAAAACATTTTTCATTTTTTTTCTACTTTTGGACTTTTTTTTTTTACATTTTGTTGGAACTGGGTGACATCGCTGCATATTTATTTTTAAATGTTACTACATTTCAATTTTTTAAATTTTTGTAATACTTTACTATTCACATTGTGATTAGAAAGCTGGGCTCCATTGGCTTGCATGGTTGAATGCAGTACCAGAGTTCTCAGGAGGGACTGGAGAGAACCTCTTGGAAATTTGTTTATTTCTTTAAAGGATGCCGCCATCTTTGAAGAGGCAAAATCGTTGATCGCCGCCTAAGCTCTTTTAAAAACGGGTGTCCGCTGCCATAAAGTGTATGGCGGATGTTTACATCTGGGTAGGGGCCACACGGGGCCCCTGCTGCCGATCTCAGGGGTGCTGAATGCCTCAACATCGAGGCATTACAGCAACACGGCTTAAGGGAAGTAAGCGTTCGTAGACTGCATTCTAAGCTTGTTTAATGCCATGATGCGCCATTGGTCGTCAACAGACTGTTTTTGCATGTAAAAATGAAGCTAGCCAAAATAAATGTAGAAAAAATATTGCTATTCTTATAGTTCTTTACCTTTTAAACATAAATGCTTACTTGTGGCTTCCCCTTTTTGTGCAACTTATATCATAGGCAGCGTGCTGGAGTACTGCCTCTGCTGTGTCCTTTGTCGTTAAAAGGGGAGCAATAAAATATGCACCCCCCCATACACACAGATTGGTGTCCTTCTTTTCACTGTATGATAGGGCCAGCCCGACTGTGTTCAGTGTACTCATTTGAATGCCCACTTGATCTAACACCATACACACACTTATGCTAACAACATATGCTAACATGCTAACATATACACTCCAACACCATACAGTAACATGCACTCACATGCTAACAGCCTACACATGTGTGGAGCCTTTCTCTTCAGTTCAGCTTGTAATGCCATTGGGGAGTCAATAGAAAATATGAGGTTCCCTCCAGATGGGAAATAACTATAGTGACATAAATGGGAAATTGCATGATTGTGAAAAGGCTGCAGTATTGCAAAAACTCTTTCAAACTGTGGCCTACTACATGCTAACGTTATGTTTAGTTGAAATGATTTAGACTATTGACCTTAAAAGCACATTGTTTAGGTTTCTAATCAAAAGCAAAAAAAAAAAAAGGTTTTGTTATCCCTATAAAACATGGTGTTTTCAAAACAGCATTACCATTTACATACCACTGTTAGATTGCCTCTCAGGGGACACTGTGTTCCCTGGGAAAAACACCTGAGCACTTACTGCTTGTATGAATCATGCCAGGGTAAAGCCAACCAGTCCCCGTGCATTGTGTTCATATAATCCACCATGTCATCCGCACTTTTATCTGAAGAGATAAATACAATTTCAAATGGTGGGGGTGAGTGGGAGTGATCCATCAATTCACTGTAAAAGTCACAGAGTATTGGGGTGAAATCTTTGCAGGGAGAACACCACCCAGCAGAAAAATACAAGCCAACAATCTTATTCTGCAAAACATCTTCTGGGTCCAGCCTGTCTCCATCCTTATTAACCAGTATATGCCCTGACAACACATCCATTGTAAGTGCTACAATAAAGAAAAGAAAAAAAAATGTAATACAATATAGCTGAGTTGTAAAATATAACACTTAAATAAGCATGAATAAAAAGTAGTGAATGACCCCTTAATTCTCTTGTCATTATATTTAACCCCTTAATGACAGAGCCCGTACATGTACGGGCTCAAAATGTATTGTTTTCAATGGTTTTAGGGACCATCCATTGTCCTTAAGGGGTTAATCCTATTCTGACATATTCTGCAGTGAAATCCCTTGTGCCATCTGTTACCCAACTGGAAAGTAACAGTAACTATGACAAAGAAAAGTAATAATTCTTTAGCCATTTAGCATAGTACATCTTGTAAAACACAATAAACCGTAGTAATTGTAGTAAACTGCTGTTTCAAATTGTACAAATTGTCACTGCGTGTAGGATATAAATAAAATAATAATAATAATTATAATAATAAATAAAGGAAGCGTGTTTCTCATGCTCTTAATTTTAAACCATGCAAGCTTCAGAAGCATACAAAGAAGTGCATTGCCACACTGGCACTTAAAGAGTTAACGGATGCAATGTAGAAGAAAGTTATAGGTTTTAAATTGATGGCAGTCTGCATCCATTTAAGTTTACGATATATAATGAAACTAGTAGGTGCCCTCTTCTGCAAAAAAGGACTTACCCTTATTGCCAATAATCACTGCAGGTGATCCTTTCCCTCTTCCTTTCAGCACCATCTATTCAGTGCCCTCTGTTTCCTCTGACCTTACCATAAACTCACTGTAACCTAAGGCTCCTCCTGCAGTTTATAATTAGCAGAGGTTGTGTTTATTTAATCTCCTCTCCTAATTATGTCTAATGCTGACCCCTTCTGGAAACTGTAAATGGTGCACATATATTTTCAATTCCTAAATTGAAATAATATTGATATTGATCAAAATGAACATGGTATCAACACACTCAATAATTTATGTTTTATTTTAAAAAACTAGCTACAGGTTAGTTTTATCAGGAATGGACGATGTGATAAAAGGTGTTTAAGAGAAAAATAAGCTTTGACATTATTTTCATATCATAAACCTAAATGGATACTCACCCTGTAAAAAGATAGGTCTAACTACTAATAAGGCGAGTAGTTAGTTTAGTCAAGCTTAATTGAACAGACTTGACTGAATTACCCATGCAAACTATGCAAGTTGTTTGCAAGTACATGCAAGAGCCTGTGCATGCAGAGGGCATTCAAGTTAAATGAAAACTTGCAGGTCTGCGAATGAAACTCTAAAACTTAAAGACGGAAAAATGATTTTTAAACTTCAGAAACCATTCTTATTTATTGGCCTAGATGCAAATTCTTGTTCTTGGGTAGAACATTGGCTTAGAGGTAGAGAACAGAGAGTTGTTATAAATGGTAAATTTTCAAGCTGGTCAAAAGTGGTAAGTGGTGTCCCTCAGGGTTCTGTTCTGGGACCAATTTTATTCAACATATTTATAAATGACCTGGCAATAGGCATTGAAAGTCATGTTTCTGTGTTTGCAGATGACACAAAACTAGGTAAAGTTATACAGGGCGAGCAGGATATTACTGTGCTGCAGAGGGATCTAGATAGACTGGGGGACTGGGCACTCAAATGGCAGATGAAATTCAATGTAGATAAATGTAAAGTTATGCACTTTGGGGTAGCGAATGCACAAGCAACCTACACCCTAAACAGTAGTGAATTAGGGGTAATGACAAATGAGAAGGATTTGGGAATTGTTATAGACAACAAACTAGGCAACAATGTGCAGTGTCAGTCTGCGGTTGCTAAGGCCAGTAAGGTATTGTCGTGTATAAAAAGGGGCATCAAGTCGCGGAATAAAGATATAATTTTGCCTCTGTATAAATCAATGGTAAGGCCGCACCTTGAGTATGCTGTGCAATTTTGGGCACCTTTTCTAAAGAAGGATATCATAGCACTAGAAAGGGTGCAGAGGCGGGCTACAAAATTAATAAAAGGAAGGGAGCACTATAGTTATGAAGAAAGGTTAACTAATTTAAATCTGTTTAGTTTAGAAAAACGTCGCCTCAGAGGGGATATGATAACGTTATATAAATATATTCGGGGCCAATACAAACCATTGTGTGGAAATCTGTTCATAAACAGGACTATGCATAGGACACGTGGTCATGCGTTCAGATTGGAAGAAAGGAGATTTAGACTAAAGCAGAGGAAAGGGTTTTTTACAGTAAGGACAATAAGGATGTGGAATTCTCTGCCTACAGAGGTAGTTTTATCAGAGTCTGTACAGACGCTTAAACTGCAACTGGATGGATACCTGGAAAAACATAATGTTCGGGGATATAATCTGTAATTATGGGGAAACAGCTTATTGATCCAAGGAGAAATCTGACTGCCATTTTGGGGTCAAGAAGGAATTTTTTTTCCCTGGTTAGTGCAAAACTGGAAAGAGCGAAGCCGGGGTTTTTTGCCTTCTTTTGGATCAGCAGCAACAAATTAACAGATATAGGAAAGGCTGAACTTGATGGACGCATGTCTTTTTTCAGCCTATGTAACTATGTAACTATGTAACTATATCTTATAATTTGGTAGGCAAAAAATGGAACTCCCCTCACATTTTTTCACATTATTATTAATGTTTTATTCAACAACATTTCATGGATAAAGCCAAGTCCCACATACATAGATATGCCGTTTTTTGGGATGCTATAGGGTCCAAATTAGAATATGCAAATTTTACAGATGGATTTACTGGGCTTATTTGAGGCAGTATAGTGGTTCCAAATTCAATTTAACCCAAGAAGACAATGTTTTTTTTAATATTTTTTTTTTGAATACTGCTAAGTAAGAGATGATTGATATTATGTTCTGATATGTAAAACCATAGAATTCAAAGACGGTGTACTTTCTTTTTTACACGACTATATATATTTATATATATACTGTATTGGCTCGAATATAGGCCGCACCCAAATATATGCTGCACCCTTAAAGTTTGGTGCTATTTAAAGAAAAAAATATTTTTTAAGAAAAAATACACATTAGTGGAATGGTAAAACAGTATTTTATGTAATGAACAGGCATATATATACAGTGTGTCAGCATATGTTATATACAAACAGAAAACCAATAGCCATTTTAAGGTCCCCCCTTAATTCTTAATGCACCTTACTTATAGATATGCCACTCTGTGACCCAGATATGCTTTATAACCCCTGATATGCAACTCTGCCCCTAATAGGCTTTATGCCCCCAGATATGCCACTCTGACCCCTTAGATATGCTTTATGCCCCCTAGAAATGCCACTCTGCCCCCCTGATATGCCACTCTTCTTCCTAGAAGTGCCACTCCCCCCCAGACTTACCAATGCACCCCCAGACTCCCTGGTGTCTAGCGGGGCCGGCCGGTGAACGTCTGCGTGATACGCGTAGACAACCTCCGCTGCCGGCGCTTCCACCGGGGCTTCTATGGTGTTGCACCGGAAGGTTATGTCACCTTCCGTTTGAGGATGCCCCACAGATGCTCAATAGGGTTTAGGTGTAGAGACATGCTTGGTCTCCATCACCTTTACCCTCAGCTTCTTTAACAAGGCAGTGGTCGTCTTGGAGGTGTGTTTGGGGTTGTTATCATGTTGGAATACTGCCCTGCAGCCCAGTCTCTGAAGGGAGGGGATCATGCTCTGCTTCAGTATGTCACAGTACATGTTGATAAAAGATGAGAGTTGGTACCGTGTTAGCCATAGAATTACAGGAAACAAGTGGGGTTTGAATGATACCTGTATTGGTTAACTGAGTAAATATAGATTGCAAGCTTTCAAGACCTATCAGGTCCCTTCATCAGGCATGTTCTACAAAAATGTGGAAAACCTCTCTTTAAGTATCAGTCAAATAACATGGTTAAGAGTGGGAAGCAGATAACATCAAAAAGTCTAAGGCAAGGTTCTTTAATCAGTCAATAGTGATAAAATCAGATGTGGATAGGAGTCATCAAATGGAGGTGTCAGCAGGGATTCACACCTCTAGTGGGGTCAGGTTGTGTGCCTGTCTGGTTTGTTAATCCACAAAGAGATAATGGGATACAAATTCCCTATCCAAGTTGAGGCCAGCATTGAAAGAGTTAAATTTGAGTATTAATTTAACCTCCCATATTTTTCTCTCCCTCTGCGTTTTGAACAGTCCCATTAATACACCCAGTCTGATGTCTCTGATACTATGTCCATTTTGGCAAAAATGTTCTCCCACTGGTGTCTCCGTTCTCTTGTTGTGTATGTAGAATCTGTGAATTAAACCTTTTGTGCAATGGCTGGCCTGTTTCACCCACATAGAGGGCTGTTGGACACTTTGCACACATAATAAGGTAAACCACATTAGAAGATTTGCAGGAGGAGGCACCATTGATCTTATGGTGTGTATTTGAATTTGGTATAGGCACCATGTCCACAGTGTGGATGTGTGTGCATGTTTTACACCTTCCTTGTAGGCAGGGGAAGTGCCATTTGTTGTGGACTTGTCCAGGGCACTCCTGGTTATCAGTTGTTTAAGATTGGGGTCTGTCTGAAGGAAAGTAGGGGAGGATGTGGAAAAATTTCCCTGAGTCTGTCATTGGTATGTAGTGTTGGATGAAGTTCTTTAGATATTTTGCGTAGAGCTCCTACTTGGGGGCGGTAAGTGGCCATCAGAAGCACACAGGTTCCAGTATGATGTTATTTTTACTTTAGTATTTTTTTTCTGGGAATGTTGGTGGCTTTCTGTAACTGGTTGTCAATAATCCTGCCATTGTAGCCCTGGTTCATAAAGTCTCCCCTTAGTTTCAGAACAGATGCGGTTGTATCT